>NC_086336.1:6151660-6469160 GCF_032445375.1 Bacillus rossius redtenbacheri | reverse complement strand
GAGTGAAAAAGTGATAATTTCATTTTATAACAGAAAAAAATCATAGGTCATAGACATACAAATAGTGAGTGAGTGTCATTTCTCTATGTCTGACACACGATCATACACATAGTAAGGTCTGGAAAATTCAAATTTTTCTCCTTGGTGAGACCAGCCCGCTTAGTGGAGCTCGCAGCGGCTAGCAAAATAAAGGCGCTCATAACAGTTTTGTTCTTAACTTCGTCAATAGATAGAGTTAGTTGCCTTGAATTTTAAACGCACCATCGTTTGATGCGTTTATCATGTCTTTAATTTTCGTTTGTTTGTGCCGTATGCGTTCCTATACCATTCATCCGATTGCGATGAAATTTTGGTGAGTGGTTATGCGCATGCCCGTGAAGGTTTCTGAGACGGTATAACTATTAAGTAATAGTTGGAGCACAAATCGTTTCTAAAAAAGTGTTTATTTCATATTATATAGTGGCACTTCGTCTGTTTTTGTTGTATAAGTGCGCACGCATGACACAATTTATTTCAATGTAAAAGAGAGACAGAGATAGAGTGATATATAGAGTGAGATAGAGAGATACAGAGAGATAAGTTGAGATAGAGTGAGGTATATAGAATGAAATGGGCTAGATAAAGAGAGGTATAGAGCTATATAGAGATTTATATATAGAAGATATAGCGATAGTGGGAGTTATATATATAGATATAAAGAGATACGTAAATAGAGATAGAGAGATACATAGATATATATAGATGTAGATAGAGATAAATATATATTTTGAGAGATGGATAGGTGATTTGTATTTGTGTAACTACTTCAAACATATTACAATACAAAACTGAATGAGGCATTGCAATGCATGCCTAGCATTAGCTAGATAATGTAATCTTTTCAATATTAGTAATCTCTTATTTTTCAGCTTTTTTCCATAGTGCTTTTTAGAGTCTAGATTACATACAGACCACCAATTTTTAGATATATATGTACAGGTAAATAACTAGCCTATACATCCGTCGGGATCTGAAAGTGATATAAATTATTTTGCACATTTGACATTCAAATTAAGAAGACAATTACTAACTACATCTGGTTTCAAAAAAGGTCCCCTTCAGCCTGTGTTCAGCCCGGGCAACGCCGGGTACTGCAGCTAGTAGGATATAATAGCATTTGAATTGAGATACTCACCAGAGTTTTTTTTTTTAGTAATAAATATTTTTGTCTTGTCGTAAGTCATATGGTTTTTCATTCGTTACCGCTTCATTGACCAGCCTAAATTTGCAATAAAGACATGTATAATGATCACAGACGTTTTAAAACTGAGCGCTGGGCTATAACATCAGCGATTACGTTTTTTTTTTTTACATAGTCTACCTTCGTACTTTTTTTAGACAGGATAATAGTATACAGGTGTGTGGGTAAATTGATTCTAAGGTAATTTTGAAACGGAAGTTCACACGTGCCAATCAATCAAGGCAGTGTTAACATGTATGGCACGAGGGTTGTAAGTGGCCATGTATTAATGAGCCTTTTTTCATCTTTATTCCTAAACATTGTCGTAAAACAGGAAACTTCCGGAATTAAAGTTCCCGTTTACTGTATCTCATTAATGGTAACATTCCTGTATCTCACACAGATAAATTTTTTAACCTTTAATATATTTTTATTCGTAATTAATATATTGGTGGGTAGGCCTACTAATAATAAAACAGGAGAAGACATGGTCTGTACAGTAAAATAAAGTATGAAAAAACTTTTGGACACGGCTATTTGTATTATTAAAAAAATAATTTTTACAATTTCTATCTATTTTTTCTGTTTGTCCGTTTTCCTGGTTGTTTGAGCATCAATAGAAAACTGCTTACGGATATTGATGATTTTAATTTTATTTTATTTAAAAGGTCTTTAGCTAACTTAAAATCGAAGCTTTATATAACTAATTTAAGGAATTCCACCTCTGAGAGGGTTAAAAGGGGTAAATATGGTTTTAAGATAGTTAACTTTATCTCTGAAACTATTCAAGCATAAGAGAAGATATTGGGTACCTTTAATAAATGTACGAAAACATCCAACCATAATTTTATATTATTTCTTTCGAAATTCAACCCTTAAGGGGCGAAAAAAGGGGTAGGTATGATTTTCAAATTAATAATTATTAATTAGAAATAGATTAAGCATAATACATTATTTTGTGAACCAATAATAAACACACGAAAACTAACAAGAAAATTATATTTAGCAAAATTAAACCTCTAATGGGTTTAAAGGGGTTAGTATGTTTGAATATTAATAATTATATATCCGAATTTAAGTAACCAAATAAATAATTAAGGATACACTAATAAACATACGGAAACCAACAGCCACAATGTATTTTGAGTAATTTAACAGCTAAAGGGTGTAAAAGGGGTATTTCGTTTTTAGTAAATAAATTATATTTTCAAACTTAATAAAAAATAATAAATGATAGTAAGTACCAATCACAAGCATACTTTAACTAACAACCACGATATTAATATTTTGTGAAATTCAATCCCTAAGGGGGAAAAAGGGTTAAGTATGTTTTTAAGATTAATAATTACCTCTGAATAATTAAGCTGGATAAATGGTTTTGGTAACAATAATACATATATGGAAAATAACATACACGATTTTTTATATTTTGTGAAATTCATTTCATAAAGGATGTAAAATGCTATGTATGTATTTAAGATTAATAATTAGGAAAACCACCAACCTGAATTTTTAAATTTTGTGAAATTCAACCTCTAAAGGGTTTAAAAGCGCAAAGTATATTTCAAGAATAATAATACGAATTTATTTAAGCATAGTAATTTTTTTGTGGTACCAATAACAAACATACAAAAACTACAAACCATATATTTTTTTTAATTTTGCGAAATTCAACCCCAGAGGGGTGAAAAGGGGTTAAGTATGTTTCTATTGCTATGAATTATATCTCCCAATTGAATTAAGCATTTTAAATAATATTGGGTAGCAATAATGAACATACGAAAACTTCCAACCACAAATTTAATATTTTCTGGAATTAAACCCATAAGATGTAAAAAAGGGTTAGTATTTTGATGATTAATAATTATATCTCCCAAACTGAATAATTATCATAAATTATATTGGGTAACAATAGTAAACGTAAAAAAATATACAACCATAATATTTAGATTTTGCGAAATGCAGCCACTAAGTGTCTAACCAAGCATAATATAAAGTTACTATGAACCAATAATAAACACATACAAACTAGCAACGACAATTTATCTCTTTGCGAAATTCCAATTCTAAGGGGTACGAAAAGAAGTGAATGTGGTTTTAAGATACATAATTTTAACATTTAATTTAGTATAATATAAAAATTGGCTACTTATAATGAACATAGAAAAATTACAAACCACAATTTTACCATTTCTAGAAATTGAATCTCTAAGTTTGGTAGGTTTATTTAAAAAATAAAAAAATTAACACTTTCAATTGAAATAGAGCTAGAAGAAACTAGAAAAAACTTACATCTAGAGTTATATTTTTTTTCTTTTACGAAAGTTCAATTTTTAATGAAAGTGAAAACAGGGTAATATTTTATTTTTTCAAAAATCGTATCTCAGATACTTATTAAGTAAGGCGTAAATTAAATGGGATAATATCTATAAAATAAAAATATATTATTTTACTTATTCGTAAAATACGTGATAGCAGTGTAAAGGGGTTCAGTTTGGATCAAAGAAAAAATGCATTATTCCGAATCTACAAGTGTTAGAAATTAAGACTGAATAACAAACATATAGAGTTGAGAATTTTTTTTCCTTCAGTTTTCCGGATTTCCTCTTTTAAGGGTGTGAAAAGGGAGTAGGATGTATGTAATGTTTTATCAAAAATATTTCATATATCCATAGCAAATAAAGCTGGAAGTAAGAAAGTTAGCATAAATAAAGTAAATATTTAATTAGAGTAGAGTACTTTTACCATTTACGATATTTGTCCCTAAAAGCAGTAAAACTGGAGCACGTTGGTTTATATAGTAATAAATCATATATCCAAGCAAATTACCAATTTAATGAGTAAGAATAAATTACAAAATAATGATTTATCATCATGTTTTAACCTTTATCATATTTCTATATTGGATCGCAAATGTAATAAAAAAGTGATCATTTTTTATTATAAATGTCGTATCACTGAAGCTACTCAAATAGGATATAACTTATGTGGTATGATTTATAAACATACAAAATCTACAAACTCAAATTAAAACTTGGTGAAACAATGTAAATATTGTTTTAGAATTCAAAAAATAATATCTTCTGATCAAATAAAAACACTTAATTTATATATTATTAATGATAGATACCTTATAATTCAAGCTACCTTCTTTTATTTCATAAACGTTCTCAGAAATATCCTCTCTTAAGTAGTAACATGGGTTAATATTGAAGTTGCTTGGCTTCTGGGTTGTAGCCGTGTCCTTGGCAAATAATTCACCAACGTTTCGGTCGACATTGTAGTCACCATCATCAGGGAACTGTTACCTACTGAATGCACCCAAGTGCCAGCCTTCGTCATACGCCATCACTAATTACTCCTCTCATTAGAGCTGTCATTCTGGTGGTACCTGCAGGGCACTTAAGCATTATCATGAGACCTTATCAATCTCAGGCCCTTTTTAAGGCATTGAAATGAATCTTGATCTGTAATTAAATAAACAAAACAATAGCTGTCACTGCACACATCTGCAGATGTTCCGCAGCGCGTGTTGCGGCAGAATACAACATCCGTCAAATGCACGCGTTTGAGTCTGAACCACGCCCATGTCAGTGTGAGATGTCAGAATTCTTAAAAGAAGTTCAAACTGCTGCTCGTGCCTAGTGTTACGTGGAGATGCACTCTACTTACCGCGTGACTACAGTGGATAGAGTTAACGAATATTAAAAATAATGTCCAGAGAACATCTGCAACGTGCGAGAAACTAGAAATTTTTGTAATTGAGGCGGTGATTCAAGACTTTTGTTGCCGGTAATCGAGTTACAAAGTTAAATTTTGAAGTGTGCGCAAATCGTGTAGATATTTGGTTTGAGATTTTGTTATATGGACCATAAGTGAAAAACCTCAAAATTCGGGTTAATATTTGAGGATGGGCTTAAATTTATACAATGATATATTTTACATAGGTTCTCATCGGATGATGGGCAGTTTTGACACGTAATGAAGGCCAAGAAACCAATAACAAGTTTGTGAGTATCGAAAAACCCAATTACATGCACTCCGGAGATAGTGAAACATTGTGACTGCATCTTAGGAACAGTTGACACGATTTGTTTGTGTCAAAGGTGTGGAGTTCATACCGGCACCAAAATTATAACGCAAATTTCAAAAGTATCTAACCAAATACGCTTTAAAAATAAAAAATAAAAATACATATATATTAAAAGCAAAATTATTTTTGATTACAAAGTTGTTGGAAAACACAGTTTCATTCATAGGGAAGAAAAAAAGTAGCTTTAAAATTACACTACAAAGTAATTCAATGACAGGAAGTACCAATGCAAATATTTTTTTAGTCCACACACAACATATATATAGTATAGTATAGGATAGCCGGGCCGGGCACAGGCTTCAGGCTGTGGATTGAGATTGTCGGTCCGCCATCTTGGATTGTGACGTCACGGCGGCCATATTGGATGTGTGTGACCTTTGACCTTTGACCTTGAACTTGAATTTGTCCTTCAAAACATGTCAAAATTCGTCAAAATTGACCAAAATTTGCCCAAAAATCCTCAAAAATTGTCAAAATTTCCATTTTTTGGAAAAAAAACCCGCCAAAAATTCTCAAAAAATTCCACAATTCAAAAATTAGGATTTGGAAAATCCTTTAAAAGTCGTTTTGCCTTAGAAAGAACCCAAATTCCTAAAAGCGGCTTAAAACTCCTAATAGCAAGCCGCTTTAAGCCGCCGAGGTAATGACCTTGAAAATTAGGATGTCATGACAGCCATTTTGAATTATGACGTCACCGTTGCAATTATCGTTACGGTCGCCATCTTTAAAATCTTTATTTACTATCCGATTTTAATAAAAAAAATTTAAATTATTAAAAAAAATTCTATAAAATTTTAATATAAATATTTAAAAACCAAACTTTTACGACACGGAGCTCGGAGTACTCGGTTTGAACCCGACGAGGGAAAAAAATAAAAATGGCGACCGATCCTTTCCTCGCAGTAGCTGCAGGCAGACTGACCCCCACCACTTATGTCAAAGTATATATATCGTCACCTAGTATGACGTCATGTCCACCATCTTGAAAATCCGTAATTTTTATGTTAGAAAAAAGGGAAAAAATTTAAAAATCATAAAAAAAATTAATCAATCGAATTAAATAATAAAAATCGTTAGAAATACCGTTGCACTTTTCGTAACGACCACCATCTTGGAATCGTGTAATTATTTAGCTAGAAATTCGAGAAAAATTCCAAAATTCATCAAATTAATTTGTAAGCAATATACTGATTGATTCGAAACTTGGTTCGATCCCTGGCCGATACAAAACAACTTTAATCTTAAAAAATACCACTTAAGTGGCAGGTTTGAGAAAATAAAAAACACCGCAAGTACTTTTAAAAAAACTTTTATTCTATAAATTCTACACAACTACAAGTACAAAAAAATACACAGACAAATTACCAAAGTTTTGTGGATCTCTCGATTCAAACAGTCTACTTATTATACGGACTAAGTCCTTTATATGACTTTAAATGTATATTCAGTTTATCAGGCCGACATATTGGTACACCACAATTTTCACACAAAGACGAATTGTCGACTTCATTAAAAGGACAGTGATATATTTCGTGTCGTTGTGCACTTTGAATATTTGCTAATGTTTTGTTACAAAATATACAGCTTGATTCTGAGGAATGTACAGCCAGTCTATCTCAATTCCTGAGGTGTCGTTTTAATCTTCCATAGTGTATAAACTTGCTTAAACACCTGTTGCACTGATATTTAATGCGTTCAGAGTTATTACTACAATTGTGTATTACATAATCCAGTAATTCCCAGTTTTTGATCTTCTCACAGTACGTACAGTTGGGCGACGGAACACCTTTGGTTGCTCCTTCCTTCATCAATGACACTGGAACTGTTGACAACCATTGTAACACTGCTGACATATTAACTTCTGAAGCCTTTGAGGTCTGCTCTGCGGAAGATGTTGCACACGTCGAAATCTCCTGCTGTGCTGAGAGAGCAGGTGTAGCTGTAGACGACGTAGTCATCGTGGTCTGCACTGATGATGGTAGACCTTCGATCCAGGTCGGTGTTGATAGTGGTAATGATGCCATCGAGTTCTCAAGAATAGCTAGATACTGGTCTATTACGTTAGTCAAGTCTGACTATCCGATCCGTTCATCACCGCAGCCAGATACAGACTGAAGTTCATATCACCAGGGTCTCACTTATATATTCTCATTAGCTGGTACAACACATGAGTCAAAACAATAACCATGTTCATTATACTTGCACTTAACTTTCTCGGAGCATTTTTTATAATGAAGATGTAAGCTATCAAGACGTGAAATAAGTTTATTGCACTTATTGCACTGAAATTGTATTCTTTTAACATTATTAGAACAACTGCTTCTTTCATGTCTGCGAGCATTTGAGGTGATAGTAAATGATGCGTCACAGTATTTGCACTGACGCAATGTACGCTCTTCATTAGTTGAAGTATCCATTGGTGATGATGAAACTTCGGATGATGGTGGTATCACATCTGTTGAAATCTCCTCCAATGTTGACGTCGTCGTTGCCAACGGGATCTGCACCTTCTCCGTCGTAGCTGTCGTCAAGGTTCCCGTAGACGATGGTACAACCTCCGAGTTTGACGTTAAAGTCGGTAAAGATACCATCGAGTTCGCAAGAACAGGTAATTACGCGATTTATGCACCAGATTAAACAAACTAGGTTATCCTTACACCGCCGACGTCAGTAACAAACTGAGCGTCCTGATGTCTAGGACTCGCTTATATACATGCACCGTATGGAATAATACGCTAGTCAAATCTAGAACCATATACAATAATACTAGAGTCAAAACAACATTAAAAATAGAAGGACCATCAACGAAAGGCAGCACATTTGGCAGCACCGACAACGAAAAGGCAGCACATTTGGAAGCACCGCCAACGAAAAGGCAGCACATTTTGGATGCACCATCATAAAGGCAGCACATTTTGGAAGCACCATCGAATAAGGAAGCACATTTGGAAGCTCTATCAACAAAAAAGGCAAAAAGGATGCACAAGTTACGAGATCTAAGTCTTATTTAGAAATCAGAATACAAGAAATAAAAATATTAAATTTTTATAATTTAAATTATTTATTTTATTTCTTTACATTATACAAATGCAAGTAAAACAAGCCATTATTGTATGTAGCCAGCTTTCCTTAGTTCCTTGAGTATGAAGGATATTTCTTTGATGCAGGAATAGTTTCCTGCACAAAGCGAACCATGTATAAGTCTTAGCCGGTCAACCAATATGTTTGGATCTTTCCATGATGTGTAATCATTCTCTTCTACCACCATCTTCCTTGCACGTTTATAATAAATATTATGATCTCTGGTGTCTTCCGTTTTACCACCAACCTCAGGGTAACTTTCATTTATGAGACGGTGATCATCACAAGCTTGATCAGATTTATTTAATATATCACGTCGTTTCCATCGTTTCGATCTCAGGACACCGCCACATTCTTCGATCTTGTCAGCTTTAGGTGCTTCATCATAGTCTATGTCTTTGTCAACAGCCTAAGAGTCACTGTAACAATCACCGTAGAAGGAATCGTCTTCACCCAATTTACCGTAAGAATTCGATGTTGATGATGTTGAAGTGTCTTCATCGTCTTCATGCTTCCTTTTTAGGAGTCCATCATTTTTACAAAGTAGGAAAGATCTACTTGATTTCGGCTGGAATATATTCTCACTTTTCACGTTAAGGATTCTTCCATTGTCTTCATTCTTCCATAAATCATCAACCTCCTTCAATTTAAATTCTTTGTCGAGATCGGAAGAGCCAGGAAATTTATTGTCGTAATGTAGATCACTCTTCCTTAGTCTAGTAGATTCATCGTTGTCCTCTAGCTTGTACGCAGGCTTGGCGTTACAAGTTCTGCCATGTCTTTTTAAGCTCTCTCTCCGCGTAAACGACTTGCTACATCGAACACAACTTATCATATTGCGTAGTGGATTTTTAACACAGTCATTTTTCTCGTGTTGTCTTTTATTATTTCTCAAGATAAACTCTTTGCTGCAAAACTCACACCTATGTTCTTTCGATACAGCGTCAGATCCTAAATCGGAATTCATATTAGTTACCGAGACTAATGCCAGATACCAATTGAGTGTTTTAAATTAGATCTATTACTTAAATATAATTTTTTTTTTCATATTTCATCAGCGAGAATTAATATATCTCATGCAAAGGTACTTGATGCATGTAGTTCTGCTTTTCAACAATAGATGTCGCCACATGTTGCTTGCAGGTAAATAATATTTAGTTATTTTATGCGGGATGCGGAATGCTAACTAACGATCGCAAAAGAAGGATGGCTTCGCTAGACTCCAAGGAGAAGGAAGTTCGTTCTTCCTGTTAGTGCTTCTTAGATTTCTCAGAGATTATTATTTTTTGACTGAGTAATGATATATATATATATATTTTAATTTCCGCCTGATAAAAATATTACAAGTGTTGATTAAGTAGCAGAAATTCACTAATTACATGTAACCTTGAATAAAATGTCATGCCTCATTAAGTAAAAAAAAAAATCCTTCATGCAGAGATCAATTTCTTATCTGTAACCAGAAGCACTCGGAGAAAACCAGAAGATGTCTAGTCAGGAATAATCAGGAGCACTCGGAGAAAACCATCAAAATATTGTCAAGAATAATCAGGAGCACACGGAGAAAACCACCACAAGTTTTCTTTGTTATCATAAAATTACAGAAAAAAAATTAATAAAAAACTTAAAATAAAAAATTCACAAAAAATTCAATAACTGATTCTGGCTTGGACTAACACTAACTTTGCTGAACAATGAGAAGTTATAGAGAAAGAGAGAGCTCATTTTCAGGACAAGACTTTGGCATCGTAGAAAAGCAACATGAATATTTGTTCAAATCATACAATATTTCAAGTGATGCTTAGTAATATTCTTAAATATATCTTGGTACATTTTTCTGTACAAATGAAGTGAAAAATTGTATGTTTCTATTTAGTTAAAATGTATTTTATCCTAAACTAATATCTATAAAATTTTACAATTAAATGGTTAAAAAATGTATTTCTAGTAAATCTTAAAAACGACAAGAAAATAAGAAATACCTAACTTTAAAACTTTTTTGTCCTTTTGATAGACCTAACAGACAGCTGATACCCAATACGGTAACACAACACCGAGAGTAAATGGTTTAACTCCCGCCTCTGATATGATTAGCTACCTGCAATTCAAAAGTTATCCAATAAATATTTTTCTCATCGACAAGAGTCTCTGTCAAAAAAAAAAGTAATTTAATAGTTTCTTCGTTACATAAAATGTTTGGACCTAACTTACATAAACCATCGAGTTAAAAATTCGGCGATAAAAACAATTGTACCACTAACAAATTAATCAAGTTAATTTTACTATCAAATCTTTAAATGTAGGCTGTAAATATTTATCTTTATTAATTTTATTTTTCATAAGTACCATTTAAAATAATTATTTTACTTATTGCAATTACTAATACTTCATTTATGTATTTTTTAATTTTTGGGCAGTATAAAATTATTACTACGCGTTACTGTCAATAAATGAGCCTAGTCTATTCAGTGTCTGGTACCCAGGCAATCGTATTTATACTTAAGTAATAATTTTGAGATTTTTCATCGTGAAATATTTATTAATTTTTTTAAAATAAAGTCCAACACGAATGTGCGTGACCGAATAATATTTGCGTTATAAATTATTTCGCAAGGGTAACAGTTAAGAGGTCAAAGGAAATATTTACTCTGACATGGGTGAAAGAAAAATACTACACGTGCTAATTGAGATTAAAAAATTTATTCCTGTGTGCTCGGAGAAACAAGATGTGACAATCAAATAATATTTATGCCATTTTCAGTATATAGCCCATACGATATCTTATGTAGAGTAACATTCGGTACGTCCTCTGAGTGCATGGACGAAGATCCTGTGGAGAACGCAGAGGGACCCGAGACCCTGGAACTGAATTTTTCTCAAGGATGACTTTTGTAGGTACACCGCATGCACAAAACCCTTAAGTTAAGAATTGGTCGAGTTAATTTATATATATATATTTTTTTTTTGATGAGCCAATCAAATCCTTAAATACTGTCAAATCCTTAGTATTCGAAGGATTTGGCATTCGAAGAAAAAGATTCGAAAAAAAGTACTAGAGTAAATAAAGTAAATTTAAAAAATCCAAACCTGATAACCTCTGAAGTTAACTAGGTCAATTTATTTTCTTTGCTTCACAATTCCCCAAGATAGTACACCTTTAATTTGTGATTAAATGAATAAAATTACTATATTAACATTATTCTGGAAATCTAGTTCATAAACAAACATTTCAAGGTTGAATGAAATCCATACAATTTGTTCTCCAAAGCAGTTCCTTTTTGTACAGAAGAACACGGGAAACTAAAGGTTTAAGTCTGTAAATTTCCAATGAACAACTGAAATTGTAAAATTTTCCCAATGAAACTTCATAGTTAAACATCGTGAAGGTTTAGTGTTAAAAGGAGAATGCTGGCCCCATGTTATTTCTTATGGAAACTCCGGCTTGAGGGCTTGTCGGCTCGCCAGTCGTAAGGATTCGGTCATGTCCGGGCGTGTTGGCCTCTGGGTGATTATGATCAGCGCCTTTTAATTTCTTGTACATTATTTAATCGTCGACAATCGAGACCTGGTTTAAGGATTCGAGGGGTTTATCGACATACTCTTTGGGATTATATTTCGAGATTCGGGTTCAAGAAAATGGAGATCTGACCTATTACCATATATATATATTTTAAAAATCTAAACAGTTTAAATTTCAAAAGTTTCCTGCGGTAAATGTGTGGTTGTTTATTTAAGGGTATTGTGCAAAGGTGTGGTTGTTTATTTAAGGCTGTTGTGCAAAGGTGTGGTTGTTTATTTAAGGGTGTTGTGCAAATGTGTGGTTGTTTATTTAAGGGTGTTGTGCAAAGGTGTGGTTGTTTATGTAAGGGTGTTGTGCAAATGTGTGGTTGTTTATTTAAGGGTGTTGTGCAAAGGTGTGGTTGTTTATGTAAGGGTGTTGTGCAAATGTGTGGTTGTTTATTTAAGGGTGTTGTGCAAAGGTGTGGTTGTTTATTTAAGGGTGTTGTGCAAATGTGTGGTTGTTTATTTAAGGGTGTTGTGCAAAGGTGTGGTTGTTTATTTAAGGCTGTTGTGCAAAGGTGTGGTTGTTTATTTAAGGGTGTTGTGCAAATGTGTGGTTGTTTATTTAAGGGTGTTGTGCAAAGGTGTGGTTGTTTATGTAAGGGTGTTGTGCAAATGTGTGGTTGTTTATTTAAGGGTGTTGTGCAAAGGTGTGGTTGTTTATTTAAGGGTATTGTGCAAATGTGTGGTTGTATATTTAAGGGTGTTGTGCAAACGTGTGGTTGTTTATTTTATTTAAGGCTGTTGTGCAAAGGTGTGGTTGTTTATTTAAGGGTGTGTGCAAAGGTGTGGTTTTTTATTTAAGGGTATTGTGCAAAGTTGTGGTTGTATATTTAAGGGTGTTGTACAAATGTGTGGTTGTTTATTTTATTTAAGGCTGTTGTGCAAAGGTGTGGTTGTTTATTTAAGGGTGTTGTGCACACTGGATCCCGGGCGACTTGCCCTCCCCTCAATCCCCTTCCCCCCCTCGTAACTACACTCGATCACAGACGACCCGCGCCGCGTCGGCCAGGTCCTGATGCGTATCTCCTCGCCTGCCAGCTTGTTGTTTCTATTAACCGGGCGCTGTGGACTCTCTCTCTCCAACTGCCGGGGGCGCGGATAAGGGCGGGGCGGGACGGATGACGGGGTGGCAGCCACCATTCCTCCCCTCCTCCCCCTGGGCTCCCCACCACACCTCCCCTGCGCCGCCGCGACTCTAGCGCACCGTGACTAAGTGGACTTGCTTGTTCCGCCGACGAAGAGAAATGATATTTCGCGACACACCGCGCCGGCGAGGCCCTGCGACTGGGGGTGGGCGGGGAGGGGGGTAGGGGTGAGGTGGGGGGGGGGAGGTTCGTGGTGGAGGGGAGGGTTCGTCGGGAGGGGAAGATACCAGGCCCGACAACGCACTTCGAAGAACGCGGAGAATGAATTGTCTGTGGGAGGATGCGATTGCAGCTGTGTACCTGAAAGAACGTGAGATGTTAATCTTAACGATTTCTCCATGTTTGTTCCAGATGGTGGAGAAAAAAAAATACACATATATATAAACGATTTTTTTTTTGTCAGTCATATGTTGAAAGCCATAATGGAAACAACTGTGGGGGAAAAAAAAAAAAACCTACACGATTTTAGAAACTGAAAATCCCTATTCAGATAACTCCCAAAATGTTAAATGTTCCGTTTTTTTGCTTATTTCAAATTTTTACAAGACCACGACAGAATATTAGCGAGGCAGAAATTTTAATATCAAATATTTTCCTTAGTTTTTACAAATAGCATATAACACGTAGCTTTTAACAAGCAACAATATTTGGTGCGAAACACAAAATTCATTACATATATAATGGGACATGTAAGTATACAAATTTAAGTATAGCGTCAGAAATCGTTTCTTAACAATGATCCACTAAAACGCTTGATATTTTACTCCCATCGCTACCAAAGACGTTTCACTTCCAAAAGGCCTTTGAATTTATATTAGGCGAAATTTCAGTTCGAATGTTCGTGTAGTCTGATCAAAAATTAAAATACCATGTAAACTTACATCTAATAGAAACCATTTTTTGACTTATAGCTTACCTCCCCTGTATTCAGACCAGAACACAGTAAACCATTCATCGAAGTATATCGAGATATGATAAAAATAGCTATTCCTGCCTCGAATTTTAAATGAGCTTCAAAATATGGCTAATTGTTTAATCTGATCAATAAGTAATCTTCTTAAAGTTTTTTATTTTTATTTTTTTCTAATAAATCTACTCAGTCCAAAAAAATTGGTTGTCTGTAAAGTCGGATTACGGACGATAGTTTAACGTGGCAACGTCATAACAAAGCATTGATGAAATGATTGCATACTTTTATAAATAAAATTGAATCATGTTTATTGAATTATCACTATTTTGAATGGATACAAAGAAGGAGTGAAATGAAGTCTACAATTTAATTGATAAATTTACTTTTATTTGCACTCATTAATTCAATTATGTTTATTACATTAATGAAGAGATTATTTTAACTTTAACTTTTATACATGTTTGCTATTTAACTTCTTCCAATATGTGTTATTCTGTTAAGGATAGGACGATGACAGGGAAAGTAGGAAACTAATGGGAGTGTTTCAAGTTTAATGTGCCTCGACAAAGTCAAATCGATGGTGGTTCCAATCGAGTGGAAGAGAGATGGATGCGGCGCAAGCGTACAATGAGCGTAATGGGACAAAGCATAACGGGACAAAGCGTAACGGGACCATGAGTCACCTTTTTTCGTGCGTGCAGCCGGCGTTCATAGATTTATTAGACGTTGCCACGTCAAAAAATAGCTATGTATCACGTGATTATTGTGATTCACGTGACGAAGAAGAATCACATCCAAGTAGTTCAAATTCGAGCTAGCCTCGGCTCTCGGAAATTCGTTATTTCAATGATTGTTGAAAGAACGGGGGCGGGGGTAGTGTTCCTGCGAGACCGCGCCAGGGGATGGTCAAGTTTCCCTTCGAGTTGAAGGGCCCATGACTAATAACGGGTGTCATTGGTGGAGTGCTGTACCGCCTCTTCGATGTTCTCGGCGACCTTCTTCCACGACAACCCAGCGGTCCTAGGGAAGAGGGGTAGTCCTTACCCCTTGAAGGGATGGTCGAAGACTCAGAATGTAGGTTTTCAACACGCGACTGCAGTCCGCAAGGAAACTTATCATCCCTTTTCGCGGACCGTTTTGCATACCGGAGAACAGGGGATGACTCGAGGCAAATTAGAAGGAGCAATTCTTGGCCTGCACGAATAGAAAAAAAAAATTAACGACGAACAATTCGTCTTTGAGTTGCGCGTCTCAAGAGATGTGTTACTGGTTCAGACTGCATTTTATTCGGTCTGAGAAGCCAGTAAGAGTAATATATTATGAGAAAAAACTAACATGTATAAAATTATATTAAAGAACTCAATATTGTATTAATATTTTACCTTACAGACAGGCCTAGTGTCAGTTTTCGTTTCGCTTTCAATTTTAATGGTTCAATGTTTTTATTATCGTCAAAAACAAGTCTTTATTTGAAAGTGACTGATTATCTTCACAGAATTATTCACTTCTTGAAAGTTTTGCATTATTACCGTAAACGCTACGTAAGAAAGTTTCTGAACACTCATTGGTATTTCCAGTAACTTTAAGTTTCTTCAATGGAGTATATCGTAATATGTTTATAAAAACACTTTGTGTTACTAACTGTACTTGTGTCTGTTGGTTTACAAGATAAATTATTCTTTAATAGGTTTTGTAACTTACCAGAAATTATTATACCATTATTTTTAAAATTCGGTTATTTTTGGTAGATAAAATATTAGAAAACTTACAAAAATGCAGAAGTGAAAACCTATTTTTAAGAATTTTACAAAAAAAAATGTTTTATTTTTACTGAAAAGTAAATTTTTAGTATTAATAAAGTGTAAGAAACAAATTTAGAATTTTTTTATGTTAGCTGAAACGAATCCTAATGAATCTTAAATTAACACTATATTTTAACCTATTAATGGAGGGGCCTCTTTAAATGATTAATGAAACAGTCATTTTTTTTAGCTTTGAATGTTAGAACAAAGATTGAGGTCTTTTCGTAAGTTTTCTACCTATTGAATCAGCAGCATGAAATTAAAGTAGAACCTTGGAAGTTTTTTTAGTTTCGAAAATTAATGACCCCCAAAGTTTTAATAAATATTGGTATTTTATATTTTCAAGTTATAGCACTCTAAAGCTTTATCGGTTTCTTTAACACAGTCCAGTAAAACAAAGCTAAATTCAATGATAAGATTTTTCCAATGGTCTCAAATATAAAAAAAAATGTAGGATATCGAAGTTCATCTTCTTATAGATTTTGCGAATGACATGGTAACACTGCTATGTTAGACACATTATTTCGCTCTATATAATCATAAACTGCTTGAATTAATTTTTTTATCAAACTTCTAATGATAAACAATATTTATAAATCCTCGTACCCTAAAAATCACGATTTGAAAATGACCAAAAATTAATAATTACATATAAATTGTACCATTCAGTTATTGGCCATAATTGTAAGTAAATGATGCTGTAATTTAGACTTTTCAGTAAATAAGATTTTAGTTTTCGTTACTACAAGAGAGAGGTATTCATTTTAAATTTTATAGTTTGTTTGGAAACATTTATAGAATTAAATAGGCCTATATTAATTAGTATATAGCGTTTGGACGGCAATATGAATTCGTGCAAGCAATATTTGTAAAAATCACTCCATCTTACTGCAAATAGGTAAATTAAGTTACGCACGTGTGGTCTTATTTACAACGTAAATTGTTAGTGAAGGCAAGCGGTAAATAGCTTTTTTCAGTTTTCTTGCTTTATTTGAGTACTGGAATAATGTTTTAGAGTTTCCTTTTAAATTTATTTTTGTACTTCATTTCATAAATTTATGCTATTGATATTTTGGGCAATGTAAGAGAATATTTTTCTTATTGATGAATGACTTCGTGATATTAAAATCATACCTGTGTTAAATGTGACTCCCATCGGAAGGATGCTGAATGTGAAAAATGTGTACAAATGGAAGTGTTTAAGCCAAGACGACCCAACGATTTGAGTTCACCTCTGAATTACGCAATCACTCCAGCAGTTCCTCCGTATGTCACGACCAGCCTCGTTGCAGGCGGTGTGT
This sequence comes from Bacillus rossius redtenbacheri, assembly GCF_032445375.1. Lineage (NCBI taxonomy): Eukaryota > Metazoa > Arthropoda > Insecta > Phasmatodea > Bacillidae > Bacillus > Bacillus rossius. The sequence goes on along the minus strand of NC_086336.1, from coordinate 6,452,045 downwards.
TTCCCTGGACACGTTCCCGCGGGGCATGATAAACTGACGCGAAGGTTTACATGGAAACGCGCAGATGCCAACACCTAGACTTGTCACCAGTAACAAATAAGAGACAACGTTGTGATACGTAAGAAACGCGGTGAGTCAACTCCGTGTTAATGTTTCCGCCAGAAGACGTCACAGCAAACACAGGAAACATACTTCATCCACCAAACTTGCTCGCAGAAAATTCACAATGAGAACTTTTTTAAGTTTCGAATACATTCATCTTATGTATTAACTGGGAAACACGTTTGCTCACTTCTGTGACTTCACACCTTATTTATTGCGTTGATATGGCACTATTTCGGTTAAAACCATGCAACAAAACATTTTATGGATTTTGCTATTGGCATTTTAAAAATTAAAATGAAGTTAATATGATAACATTACTATAAACAGTTAATGTGTTAATAACATAACTTACTAAGATAACAAGTATATAATGATTATGATTTGATCTGAGTTTTGTAATTTCGCGTTTACGTAAGCTTTTCTTATTCAGGGCTTCATAGATTTTAATTTAAATATTTTACATTGCATTAGGGATAAAAATGTTGAAAAAAAGTTACTAGTTGCGTCAATTTATAAATCTTCACTACGTTACGAATTCGCTAGTACTATTAAAACCATTTTAGGTGAAGTCGTGCAGTATAATCTTTCAGTACCTACACTTCAAATAATTCATAAATACTAAAATTTATTAATTTTGAGCAGTAAGGTTTAATGAATAATTTATTTGACACGAAAATTTCAATAGTTAGAGATTTACAAAGAAATCAAATATAAGATTGGTTTTAGATACGTGTAGAAAATAATGAATTTAATTTTAATGTTAACTTGTGGGTGGTAGTTATGTCATGTCATAGATGATTTAAAAGGAAGAAAAAAACGTTTTCATTATTGTACCCAATTATGGTCCGCCAAGAGAGAGCAAGGCATCTTGACGTCACGCACAGAGCGAGGCCAGGGCCCCTGCTGGGCATGCAACCAGCCGCACCGCCATGCGCGGCACACTGCCTGGGCCCGTGGCGTTGTGGCGCCCGGTCGGTCCGTCAATGTCTTCATACCCTTAGCGCCGTGTTCTGCTCTGACAGCGCATTAATACCGCACCTCGGCGCGACTGGAATTCATTAAGTCGTACCCGGTAGGCCGAGGATGGGTAATGCTCCCTGCCGACGGATCTTCACAAAGGTATCTTCGCTGCAAGATTCTTTGCCATGCAGCCGAACACACATTAGTTCCATTTCATGAGAAACTACGGATAAAACACACACAGAAAAAAAAGAGAAATTTAATTTTCGTGGCTTAAAATTTTTCCCAAGGTGACAAATGAATGGTTATGATTACCTATACAGTTTAACAAATTATATGAATAAAAATCATCAAACGTGTCAAAAAATAGTCACGCACTGACTATGCGCACCGCATTTGAACTAAAAAAAAAAATGGTGCTAAAATCTGTCATTTACTATTTCTTTAGCCCATAATTATAAAACTCACATATATATTCTAGCAACACAGGATAGTTTTCACCTTCGTCTATGTTGGACGTCACAGACTAAAATTTAATTATATCTTTAATTGCATCAAGAAATAAAATGTCTGGTTTTAAATTGATTATTGCAGATCTTTCGATAAATAATTTTGTTTGTGTATTGAATTAGCTTTCTTTTTAGTTATAAAAACTATGTCAAAACACGCCAAATTTATTGCTATGATATAGCCTAATACGGAAACAATTATTATAAACAACAAAACCTGATGAAATTTTCATTTTAGGGCACAGAACGCTGATTCTAATATGTCAGAAGAATGATTTGTCTGAAAGTAAAAATATGTGTGTTCATAATTTATCTAGTGTGCAGATTTAAAGCAAAATTAATTGAATATAAATATAAATTGAATAAAAACTTATTTTTTCGATGTTAAACATCTTAGCTCTCGGTATACGGCATTTGGTAGGAGTAATTCGTTAATGAAACGGAAGTCGTATGGAACGGAAATGTATAACCACGGCGTTGTATCTATGGCGGATGGCGATAACCAAAATTCACAAAGACAAATGGAAAATTTAAAGCATTAACTGTTTAATGAATTTTCTCAAAATGGGCAGTATTTTAATAAAATTCAGGTACAAAGCCGGAGTTTAGTATGTTTTCAATATATATATTTTTTTTCGCTTTTATAGAAGCCGTTTCATCATATAGTTTAAATTTTCGCTCTGCTAATCGAATGATTCGATAGCCGACGTAGCTGCTCTGAATGGCGGGTGCTGTATCCTAGCGGCGGGTGATTCGCCTCAAGCAATGTAGTTGGGAACAATTGTCGTATATTTATCACGCTTAGCTTTATTTAAAAAAAATTGGTTGTCTGTAAATTCGGTTTACGGACAATTGTTTAAAGTGACGTCATAACAAAACATTGATGAAATGATTGCATACGTTCATTAATAAAATTGAATAATATTTATTGAATTATCACTATTTTGTATGGATACAAAAAAGGAGTGAAATGAAATCTTCAATTTAATTGATAAATTGACTTTTATTTGCACTCATTAATTCAAATATGTTTATTACTTTACGAAGAGATTATTTTAACTATAACTTTCATACAGGTTTGCTATTTAACTTCTTTCCATCTGTGTTATCTGTTAAGGCTAGGACGATGATTGTAAATTGGGAAACGAATGGGAGTGTTTCAAGTTTAATGTGCCTCGAAAAAGTCAAATCGATTGTTGTTTCAATCGAGTGGATAGATGTGGCGCAAGCGTGCAATGAACGTAACGGGACAAAGCATAACGGGACAATCCGCGTAACGGGACAATGAGTCATCCTTTTTCGTACGTGCAGCCGGCGTTCATCGGTTTATTAGACGTTGTCACGTAAAAACTACGTTAAATTTCGTGTCCGAGTTTCGTATTTTAAGTTTTTAAGTTAACTTGCCACATTATAATGCACGAATTCGCTCGTTAGCAATGTTGTATGTTTACACATCACTGACGAGTACTGAAATACTTGCTCACAATTTGTTTTCGTTTGAGAACTTTTTGTTTACTTTTGTCCTTTGATTTAAGGGACAGGGATGCATGGTGGCATTTGACATGAAAGCATTTTGCTGGTGCCCGAACTCGCGAACATTTTTAAGTCTCTCTCTAGAGCAAAATGAGATATGGTGCAAGTGTTTAAGTCGGGTGTGAGAACGTGTGTTCGCCCGAAAATAGTAATGAAAAATTAGAACATGCTCGTCTCTATTTCTCAAGCGGGCTTTTTTTTCCTTCAACTCCCACGGACGCAGACTTCTCACGAGATGCTCCCACACACAGCATGCGCCGCGACGCAAGAAATGGCCTCAACAGCTGGCCGCTTCCCGTCTGGTGACGTCACTCAGAAGTCGTGACGTCACAATAAAATGTATTTACAGAAAGCGCGAATTATTAAATATGTTGTGTGCTTAATTTGTTTTTGATAATCGAAAAAAAACTGTTAAAATAAAACGTTTATAACCAAAATATCTCAAGTCTTATAATATTTTTAAAACTAATACCAATCCAAGCACGCAACTTTTTTAAACAGTCTAAAATAATAAAATACACGGTTTCAAAATCAGAATGGATCCTTCTTAAATAGCGCAACATATACAATGATTTTACGTAATAAATGGAGGCCAATAAATTTCGCGTTATTTTGCACTGCTCGGCTGGAACCTATAAAAATGTTCGTGACCATGTCGAAGCCATTTGTCCATTTGCTACTGTCTCATTTCACCTTTCGTCCTGGGCTCACATCATTCGATTATATGTTTTCCTAGGGTGCTTGTCATTGGATTCTAGTCCTTCAGAGCGTGTCAAATAACCCTTGATACAATGACCTGGGAAGTTCAAGTGTGCACAAATTTGCTTTAACATGCTGTCGACAAATAATATCACGATTTTTGCAGGTATCTAGTAATATGTTAATTGGTTTTTATACTAAGGATTAAAAACATTTTTATTTGAGGATTTTTTCTGAATAAAAATTAGTTTGTAATGTTAGTGCTATATTATTAGTTTAATACTATATGCAGTAGACAGAAAGTCTGTCTTGTATTCTTATCCTTTTCCATAGCATTATTACATTTATTGGACGTGCAGTCGGAATTAATTTTACGTCGAAAACACCACACGTTATCTTAAGTAAGTGATAATGACGTAGATCAAATAATCATTTATTGTATTTTATCATAAAATTAATTAATTTTTAGTTATCATAGAAGTTTAACCTATTAAAACCTTTAAAATTAATGGAATGGTAGAATGCTGTCTTTTATCTCTCATATCACATACTTATTTATACTTTTGAATTGATTTAGGCAAATATTTCTAAAAAAAAATTAAAAAAAAAAAAATTATTCATATTGACACAAAAGTGTTTTAATTTGTTTTGAATGCTAGCTTAGGATACTAGTTAATTTTAAGGTAAATTGATTCTTTTATTTTATTTTATAAGAATAACTCTTATTTTTACCGATTTCCAAAAATAGGAGGAAGTTCTCAGTTTCGTCTGCATATATGTTTTTTGTTGTAACAAACATGTTGGTGGATTAGTGTTGTAATTTAAATATAAGAGTATACATTAAAAAACATTTAGTATTTTCTTATCATCTAAGGTCTGTTCTATTTGAAATCAAAGAGTATACATTAAAAAACATCTAGTATTTTATTATCATCTAAGGTGTGTTCTATTTGAAATCAAAGAGTATACATTAAAAAATATTTAGTATTTTCTTATCATCTAAGGTCTGTTCTATTTGAAATCAAAGAGTATACATTAAAAACATATAGTATTTTCTTATCATCTAAGGTCTGAAAGAGGAAAAAATATATTTTCCTTTCTTTGCGAGGATATCTTCATGGACGAAATATTACACTGAAGTTTAATAATATGAAAGTAAAAAAAAATGTGTTCCCTTTATACTTTCAGACATACAGTTGTATGTAGATGCTCGTTAAATACTTCTCAAAAAAATTAGAAATCATATATCGTGGAATATTTATTCACGAAACTGCATTCAATAACCACTGACTTAAGTCAGCTGCAAGTCTCATTTTTGTTTTATAACAATTGCTTTTCTCAAAGTAAAACACGTCACGGCCCTGATGCCGCCCGATATGCAGTAACATAACCCTTTTCTACTAATAAAAGAAGTCAGGTAGCAAACAGTACATTAATCATCGGTGTAATGGTTTCCAAAGATGAAAAAATCATAATATTACGAAATATATTTCAATTTTTAATTGGGAAGTTACACCAAGAATATTTGTTGACTGAATTATTAAAATAATACCTTGACAAAATTCAGAAATCTGCAGTAAATAATTGAAAGTGTAGCAAATTTTATATAAAAATGACTTTGATTGAAATTCTTATAAAATACTTAAATAAAATGTGGATTGTATTGCTATATACAATTTAAATTGGAAAGCAAATCGTTCAGAACATTTTAAAACTAATTTTAGAAGTCTTTCACAAATAGGCCAAAAAATTAAATAATGTTTAAAACCTTTTCTTACATATTGTTTATTATTTTCCGAAAATTTAATGTAAAATCTATTACAAAATTTCTGAAATCAACTTTTATAATTTGAATGAATAACAAAGTACATTAAACCAAATTATCTATATTTCTTTAAGTATTACATAAGCAATCCACTTTTGCTTCCTCATAATTTTCGATCATCTGAAAGTGTAACCGTTGGCTTTTATGGCCGGGCCATATTGCTTCCTCTCTGAATGGCTGTCATTTATGCACCAGCAGTAGAAAGAAAAAAAATTATTTTCTTTTGCAAAAGTACCTTTGGAAACTAATTGTCAAAAAAAGGTTTGTAATTATACAAGAAAGATTGATACTTTTTAGAATACATGGCTGTGGTTATTTTTGTATTTATGAAATATGTTTTTCGAGAAAATACTGATTATTACTTATGAATATTGGCGTATAATTTTATATTTTAATTATATTTTCATTCAAGCATGGTTATTTAAACACTAAGTAAAATATAATCGAATATTCCACAATTGAAATAATTGACGTGTCTTAGTTCTTAGCTCTTAGTATCTTAGATCTAGGTATACAGAATTTGGTATAATTAATTTTGAAAAATATTGGAATGGAAGTCTATGAACGAAAATGTGCGACAAGGATTGTGGACCCACGTGTAGCAACATAAACCCTAATAAAGTCAATTTTTTTAACATTATGGCCCTTAAAAAACATATTGATGTGCCAAATGAAAATGAATGATTGTAAAATTACCCTGGAATATATTTGGTAAACTAAAATAGTCATAGTAAAAAGTAATTCGAAGTTTGAATGTACGTAAGAAAGCTGTCATTACAATGATTATAATTAAAATTCGCCTTCTAAATTCTCAACAGGCTCCGTAGCACAATGGCAGAGAGCGTACTTATAAAATTTCAGGGTAGATTTTTTTATTGTTCCAACTTAGTCACTGAAATATTTTTATTTTTTATAATTTCATTATAATAAAATATTATGTAATAATGTCAAATAAGGGCAATTAGATTAAGTTTTGTTTGTAGGAATTACTTACAGGCTGGTTTCAGTCATTCAAGCAAAAACAAATATACAAACATATACTTTATAGTATTAACATTTTAATGAATTTTATCAAGATGTTAGTACATTAATAATATTATTCACTAGCTGCCCGACCCGGCTTCGCACGGCTATACTAAGGGAAAAAAATTAAGCCACATCTCCCATTTACAGTAATGGTAAATAAAAAAAATTCAGTGAAAATTTATTACAATGCTGTACTTATAATGTACCGGAGAGAAAATGAATAGCACCGATGGTTTCCCGACTCGTGCACGCAACGTACAACTGATGTACCCGTACTTCGCTACGGCAGTCTACAGGCAGATCATTCTTGCGCCGCTCATTATACATGCCCCTCCTTGTGGATACGCCACTGCCGCGTGATGCCCTTTGCCATGGAGACGCAGAAGGCATGAACAATGCAAAATCCTGTTCTCATGCAGAGAAGTACCCACTGTTGCCTGGTTTTAACCACCCATGGGATCTAATTTTCGGAAAATGTCATCCTGCGTAACATAAGGAACATTACTGTGAAGTTTCAAGTCTGTAAAATATATATATACTTGAAAAAAGGGCAATAAAAACAAATTAAACACAGAGAGAGGGAAAAAACTAAAGTTTAGGTTTGCGATTTAAAGTGATAAAAAGTATTTAAATACTAATTGAACTCTTATGAGGGTACTGATTGCTTCGTTGTTAATATCACACGGGTGTTTTTTACTTGTATGGGAAAATTAAGAATGATAAGGCATCTAGTGCGTGGCAACAATGTTAATAGGCAATAGGAAATAAACTTCTATGTGCCTGCGGCATTGTCAACACACACTTCGTACGTGTACTTTACGTTGTATCTAACCCCCTCCAACGCATTTGATTCTAAATTGTACTTTTAATAAGAATCCCTAATGTTATTGATAATATAATATAGCCTATAGGCTTCCTCGATAAATGTACTATCCAATACTGAAAGAATGTTTCAAATCGGACCAGTGGTTCCTGAGATTAGCGCGTTCAAACAAACAAACAAACAAACTCTTCAGCTTTATAATATTAGTATAGATTGACAAAGATCGGTTCCAAAGCCGGTGTTTAGGATTTTTTCAAGTCTTTTTCGGTTTTATCGGGGCCGTTTCTATTGTTACGTGCTCCTATCAGTACGTAAAGGGAGCAAGCAACGTTTATGATTCAGGCAGTGAATTTTAACGGCAGTCGCAGAAAGTACGTATTTGTGTGATTCGCGTCCATAATTTTATTACATAAAATGCGAATATTTTTTAATAAGTAATTTTTATCACGCTGGAATTATTTTAAAGAACTCTTCTTTAAATTTCGTGACTGATTTTTGGATTTAAAGTTTATTCGCAACATGAAAAACATGAGAAGGCATGAGTTTGCTCGTTACTGAGGTAGATGTTTACTCATCACTGGCGAGTATCGAATGACTCTTTACCTATTTCTTTTGTTTTGTTATGCCTATTAATGTGCGCTTAACACTGGAAAGTTACTCAGGGAAGGGTTTACAAACAACTTTAACGAAATAACTTAAGACAATATGGGAAGTTCTGGACAATTATCATTGGCGAAGCCCGTGACACGTTACTGCATTGCTATAGAGCTATTTTTACACTCCACGCCGCTAGTTGCCACTACTGTAAACTGTTTTCACGCACTTAAAAACGTAGGTACCTACACTCCACACCGCCAGATTCGTTGACATAACTTGTCTCTCGTATTTCTCACCAGTTTCCCATTTTGTCCCTATTTCAATATTTACTTTACCTATTGGATGTACTGGAAGAACAGAAAGTTAAAATCTCCGGTAAGAATCCGAAACCAGTATAACAGCGAACATTATTCTGTAGTGAAACAATTGTTTTCTTGTAAATGTTCAAATTTACTAATACATGTAATTTTACGTGAATATTTGTGTTATATTTACAAAAAAAAATTAAAGAGTGGGTGTTCACCAGAAATAAACTCAACCAACAGGAGAAGCAGTCGATGGTGCAGTGTGTTAAAACTAGAGACCTGTAAAATTCACGATTTCAAATCCCTAAAGGATAGACTCCATGATCCTCTACGCACTCGTGCAAATTACGTCTGCTGATTGGTTCCCGACTCGTAACACCTGTTGACTGGAATGATCGTGATTCGCTAATTCTTCTGTTAAAAGATTTTTCATTGGCCCAGAGTCCTTCAGATAAACTGTGGCCCAATCACTGAAGCAAAATAATTTTAAAAGTATTTGGACTCTATCCTATCGCGAAATGAATCCGCGAATTTTACAGGTCTCTAGCTAATAACGTAAAGTTGTGCGGGATTAAATTGAGCTTCTCGGGCACAAAACCTTCTCGTCGACAAAGAAACGAGAACTTGGAGGGAAAGGTAACATTTCAGCTGGTTAACGAACCAACTTCGAGACAAAGCCTTCGATGATGAGAAAGGTTGCATAGTGTTAATGGCTTCTGCGAAACTCTGGTAACCTGCGAGACGGTATACCACCAACATGGTAGAAGAGACTGAGCCATGTAGGTGATGTAAGACCTGAGGAAGCGGGAAGGTGTTCTCAAATGGATATAAGAACAACTGAACTGGCTTTAATAATAGCGGTACATCCAGCATGGCGGACGGGGTCTAGCCCGGAGGGGCGGATCACTTTGAAGTCGCGCGCCGGGGGCTCAGGATACCCGCGTGAGGGAGGCGTCGTATGCTGCGCCCGCGACGGAGAGCGAACGCGCCGTTGAACATGATTTAACTGTTCTCCACGCACCAGGTCGCGCCGAGGCGCACGCAACGCACGCAGCTGCCTCTCGCACGCCACATCTGCGCCTGCCCCCTCCCCCCCAGCTGATCCCTTCAACCCCCGCGGGGCCGACGCTGTGTGTGCCTAAGAGTTCAGCGACGGAGCGTATTCCAGCTCCAAATATTTCTACTCTTATGTAAGACGCTTTTTAGGCAAAAAAAAAACCTTTAGAGCTAACGCCTATTTGGCTTAAGCAGATTGGTTTCGCCAAGGAGAATTCTAGGAATTACTATATGACCGTGTGGCGGACACAGAGGAATGACAAAAAAACTCACTGATTTGTTTCTGTGATATACCTGCTATGATTTTTTTATTTTAAAATAATTGTGTTTGCCCCTTTTTCACTCCTTTAAGGTTGTAATTTTTATTATTATATGTATATGTAGTCTATGTCTAACTCCGGCCCATATACTATCTATATGAAAAAAAAAACCATATCGATCCGTTGCTCTGTAGTAGCACGTTAAGGGCAAGCGCCCTTTAGAGCAACCTCTTTACTCCCATTTTCCCAATCTACGGACATCAACGTAAGAATCAAAACTGAGCGAGTATTTTAGTACTCGCCAGATATGTGTTACGTCAAACTAAAGAACGAACAACTCGGACACGACATTTTACGTAGAATTCTTTAAAATAATACCAAGCATGAATACTATAGTACTCAAATTGTGTTTTTAACTAAATTTCTTGGCGCGAATCACACGTAGATTCTGCATCCGCCCCTAGAATTCGTTGCCGGAGCAGCTACGTCGACTATCGAATGATTTTATTTGCAGAGAAAAATTTTATACTGTATAATAAAATGGCTCTGATAAAATAAAAAGGACTTGAAAAAAACTAACCTTGGCTTACGACGTAAATTTGGAAAATAAATTTTACTAAAATACCATTCATCTTGTTAAAATTCATCAGTTTATACTACAACGCATCCATTTGTCTTTGTGAACTTTGGTTCGCGCTAATCACCACAGATGGCAGCATCGTAGTTACACGTTTCCCGTTCCATGTGAATTCTGTTCCATTCACGAATTGCTCGTACCAAAGCCGTGTACCGAGGCCTAAGATGTTTCACATCAAAATATTTATTTGCGGAGAAGTTTTGGTTTGGATGCGAGTGAAGGCTCTGTACATTTCTCTCATAGACGAAATCTTAAGAATGGAAAGGTGTATGTTTACTAGCTAATCTGCCAACATAAGTTTTTTTTCGGCAGTTTAGGGCTGTAGCTTACGTGTTAAATAGATAGGCAGTTGATATGTAGGCAAGATTATATATATATAGTATATAATTTTCTAAACGAGGATGATTTTGTCATTTCGAATCTCTCTAATATTTCCAAATAACTGTTAAAATTTACTGTTACAGTTATGTTCACAATCACAGTGTGTCTATGAAAGAAAATAAGGACTTGACTTCGTATTTTCTGTCAGTGAAAGATTAAGAGGAGAGGCAATGACACACTTGTTCTTGCCAGAGTTATATTTTACACCTTCAACTTTAGTGCACAAAAATGAAAAATATTAAATGGCACGCAAAAAAAAAAGCATTTACTAGAACCCAATGATCTCATAGAACGTAATGTCAAACATGATCACATACCACTAACCAAAAATATAATAATTCTTGATCAACAATAAAATTTGTTAGGTTTGTCTAAGTAACCAAACAAATTTGCATCAGAACTTAAAATGCCAGTACATCATTTCTAAAACCACTAAAAAATTTTTAATGGGTTCTACTTGCGAATTACCTTCACACGATCACTTGGCGTCGGAGTGGTAATTAGGTACAACTCAAGGGAACCAATCAAAATCGTTTCTTCAGAGTGGGAAAAGGTTTAAAAAAGGTATATAGGAAAATAAATACGCCATTTTGAATTGAACAACTTTTAGTTCATAGCAAAATTTTACCGTTTATATTGAAACCTAGATTTCGTTACGACATGGACTGTAATACAATGGAATGAAGTTAATGGTTGTCTGAAAGAAACAAATATCCCCCCCCCCACGCCCTTGACGATGAAATGCCGTATAGAATTAAAATTGTTCTTAAGAAAGCATACAACTGTAATATATTTCAACAGCCATTTATAAATAGTCTTTTAAATGTGTTACTGCCATAATAATACTGTAGGTATTTAAAAGTTATCTAACTCTTCTCCTTAAACAAATAATTTTGCAATAATTTTTATATAAGAAAATTATAGTGGAATATCTTAAACGAAGCAGAAATATAGGCTATGCTTCGCATTTTTTTTTTTTTTTTGCTATTCTGCCTTTATAACTGAGCCATTAAACCATAGGGCCGTCGTTTGAGTCCCGTAGAGACAAGCTGACAGAAGAAATGCAGCACGTATAGACGTCACGGCGTCTGTGATGCACTTCCAGTGTTACCATTACCTTTGTCGTTCGTTTAGAAATCGTATCATTAAAATATATATATTTACCCAAATATCAGGCATGAGATGGAGATAGACGATATAACTTGCACAGTTCTCTATCATGGGGTAGATCACAGATGAAAAATTAAAAATAAAAATTAACTATGTAACCAAGAATTATTTAATATATTTTTTTCTGGAAATGGTTCAGATTTAGAGATAACCAGTGTGAGAGGTATGTGAGAAAAATATAAATTAACAATGGTTTAAAATGATATGTAGCTATGGATTTGATCGTTCTAATTGTTGCAAAATGTAACAAAATCATGTTTGTTTAGATTTTATAATATACAAATTTAACATTTCTATGAAAAATGGTATCATAAAACCACAGTGGAGGTGAAGAAGTCACGAATGATCACTAAAATATCTAGTTTGTACTAATCTGTAAATATATGTGTTCTGCTTATGTGACAAAGACATTAATCAACTAATTTTACAGTGTTATTAATAACATCGTTAAATTTGTATACATATGGGTATGTATGGAATAGAGATAGAACTTTCAATACGTGTAAGACTCTGAACCCCTTGCAAACCATTTTAAATATTTTTAAAGACTAAAACGTAAATAAAATAAACTTATAGTTAAAATATTAAATAACGATTTTATCGTTAAATAAACTAAAAATTAAAAAATGAAATTTCATTTAAGTTTTGTGTCCAACAGCAAAATAATGCACAACATGTAATGTTTTAAAACATTACTGGCCCATATACCCAGACTAGTGATCGTGACGTTTCAAGCGAGTATATTTTATAGTTTTGGTTTCTCGTATAGTGGCACTCAATATAATATAGAAACTTTATGTATTTTTGATGTGGAAGACATGAAGGTAAAGTAGTTATTTTTGTTTATTTTATTATACCAATGTGTTAAAAATCTATTGCACTAAAATGATTTATTTGCTTAAAGTAATGTTCAATATCAATAAACTATCTTTCATTAGTAACTGAATGCAATATTGAAGCAATTAAATTTTTAAAATATCCTTAGTTAATTTTTATATACCTTAATCGTTTTTATTTTATAAAAGTTTGATACAATTTCAGCATATAAAATTACGTGAAATAAGAAATTACCGTTACAATTTATTGATTTTTGCATATAGTTTGTTGTATTTTTTGGTATGGTTTAACAATAAATGTAATAGAAAACTAAGAGATACGTGAGAGGGCATCGCCAAAGCACTTGTAAAGTCTACCAGATATTTATTTCTAACATTTATATAAACTATATAATATGCATATACAATCAAATTTGCGTCTCAATCAAACATCCAAACCAATTCTAACCGACTTCAAGATTATTTTTTATTTCACAAGCTTAAACCTTTTATTCGTAACAAACAAAACTTTTAAAAGAATAATATTTTTGAAGCACTTAAAAATAAAAATAATGATAAACCGTGAAAGTATATACATAATTTTATATGGAGCTCCTTCGTGGCTAAACGGTTAGACATATAAACAAGCTAATTGGACCATCGTTTCATATTTGGTATATATACAAATTTGTTTTAGTGACCTTTTGTAGTATCTTTATCTATTATACTTTTTATTGAGATAAAGCTTTAGACTACGGTGAATGTGTACTTTTATTAACCTATTTTTCTATTATTTTTCACTCATTTTGGACAACTATAGTCTTCTTGACCTGTCAGACCATAGAAGTTAAGAAAATCAACAATTTTAATCATTTGTGTATTCACCATATTTCTTTCAATTAAGCTAAAGTTTTAGCTACATTCCAAGATTTAGTATTAATTTTTCATACTGTAATACTACGGTATTATCAGACTAACTGAAACTGTTTGTTATTGTTTTACGTTCGAGGTTAATACCGCTTCCCGGACTTTCGGCAGTGTTTTGTTTTGTTTCTCGCATGGCGACGCGCGCAGCTCGTGCTGCGTCGTCATGACAACTGCTGATATAAATAATCGCGCGGCTTTTGGAACAGCATCGACAACCCTATGCTTGTGTAATAGTGACATATTATTGGCCTAGGTTAAAAGGACGCTAACGTGTCGCGGCCGTGATTGGCCTATTTCAAGTAAGAATTTAATTAGAAAAGAGAGAAGAAGAAAAGAGTGGAAAATGACGCCATTTATTGCGTGGTGAAGTTTATTCCCTCGGGGCATATTTATACGTGGCGAGGCTATTTTCGGCGTTATTACTGTGAAAATTACGTCTGCATATAGGGCAATAGTCAGATACGCCCTGACATTGAATGCAGAGGGCTTGCATTCAATTTACGTGAGTTACGACGTATTTTACGAACGATCTTAATCGTCCAGAGTTAAGGTATGGCCTGCATCGTCTTTGTATTGGGACGCTAACGTAATTTTTACCGTCGACTTAATTGAACAGTATTAGGACAAACTTTAAATTATTATCAAATTACGTGACCATTGATTTTCGGCAAATATCGGCAATTGAATTAAGAACCACAATTTATTCACGCACAGGTTCAGAGGTCCAGAAGCTAGGAATTTCATGTTCGAGCAAGCCGGAGCAAACCCCAAAACTTTTTACGTTGTGAACACTTTCAGGAACTTAAATATTTTTAATTTATTTTGTTTAAGAGTCAGGTTGTCTACGAAATCCCATATACTGGACTCATTTAGTTATTTAATATTTGTTGGTTTTGTTGATTCCATGACTCGAGGTTTTTCATGCTATGTTTAATTCAATAAAAATAATTATTGAGAGTATTATTTTATTGTCACATGTTGAATACCTCTGGCGCCCTGTTATTAAATCTGGCAATAGAGTTCATAAGTAATTTTAAAAGAAAATATTAATTTCTTCAAGTACACGTTTGTGTACAATACATTACCTATAGTAGTTTTTCCACAAATATAAGGCTGATGGAGTCCTAAAATTATGAACGTTTATGGCTGCTGGATTTAATATATGTCTTCATAATTTTAAAAATTTCAACAATTTAAAACTAACGAATATATATTAATTCTGTAATCTAATTTGGGGGCTTGGATGCAAAGCCCCCAGCAAAAGTATCAAGTATAAATGTATAGTCTTTGCAAAACGTATTAAATTATATATAAATCGCAAATATTAAAAATAGCTTGTACTATTTAAGTACTTTAAGCTTGTGCTGAGTCAATTCTTTGTTACCATTGTGTTTAAGCCAAACCCCGTTTTTGAGAAGCAGCCAATCTCAAACATAAAAACTTATTGCAAGAAGATAGCAGTGGAACTGTGTTTGTTTATATGGCGCATACTTAACTGGTCATGTAACCAAGTGCGAAAAAAAAGTATTATTCCTAGAAAGAAATAAAGTTCACCTTTACAGTGTTGATACAAGCTTGAATGAAATCTAGCATTCAAGGAGTTCGGCGGTTCTGCAGCATAGAGCCTGCCGCAGAGAATAAACATTCTCAGCCTGTGGTGTAGGCATACGGTCAAACTTTCCAGCTATTTGTCCAGTAGTAAAGTAAACATAAAATAATTGTTACGTTTTATTTCGCAAAGGTTTTGACGTGATAACGTCTTATAAATCGATGAACGTCGGCTGCACGCACGAAAAAGCACGACTCGTTGTCACGTTCCGCCTGAGCCAAGCGTGCAAGAACCGGCCAACCACCGTGCGGGAAAATCTTCTATAATATCAAACAGGTTAAGGCGGGCTTTTTAACTAATTGTTCATGATTATATTTAAACAAATTATTTAAATTAAATTTGCAAAAACTGTAAATAATATTTAAAAATTAAAAAGTATGCAATTTTTCATCAAAGTTTTCTTATGACGTTATCACGTAAAATTATCGTCCGTGAACCGACATCACAGACAACCGCCCTTTTTTTTTTTTTTGAGTTATTGGGGTTATTAAGTGAGATTCAAACTACTTGGCTCCGTCACTATACTTTTATATACATACAACAGAAGAAATCTATGTTTCCAAATCTATATTTCCACAATACTGTGTATTTCATTTAACTCACCATTAAATATAAACAAATAAGAAATAATACTTTATGAAAAACTCTTTGCTTAAAATGTTGAAATCAAGGTGCAAAAATTCATCGATGTAAATAAAATAAGTCAATGAAGTTGCCCGGGCTGGACACAGGGTGATATATTGTCCGCGAGTTAAAGTAAAATGGATAGCGCTGTGTGACCGAGTGGTGGACATAGAGAAATGACACCCAACTGCTGTTTATATGTCTATGACCTTTGATTTTTGGTTTGCACATGGCGATCTGTTGAACGGTTTGAAAGTTGATATGCTGCAGCGCCATCTAGCGGCGATTTACAAAAACAATTATAGCATTAAACCTTCTCCATGAAAAAAAATCCTTCGATGTGCCAACATTCATGGCGATCGGTAAAATGGTGTCAAGAGTTTACCGACTCATACATTGATACCAACATCCAGTTTTATATGTATATATGTATATATATATAAATTTGTTTGCGTGACATTCACTTTCACGCTTCGTTGAAACAAATAATCAAACACATACAAAACTTTAGTAAATTTCTCAATCATTCAATACACTCATATTTCTAGTCAGAACCATTAATATGATAATATATTTTGTTTGCTTCGTGTTCCTAACTTTGATACTTAAAAAAGTTTATATTTTCGCTTTGATTATAAATATACGAATGCAAAGAGAAAACATGAATTTTTTTTAATATTGTGTCAAACGTTCTTACATTTAAAAAGCATTTTAAAGGCAAGTGAAACTATAAATAAAATCAACATGAATTTTACGTAAATGGTTTCCTTAAAATTCACTAGTTATGGACAATGTGGGTTACGGAGTTTTTTTCTTGCAGCCGACAACAACTAATTGAGGCTCTTTTTCATACACAAAATGCAAGAATGATACAATTTCAATTATATGGCCCCGGAAAGTAAAGTTACAATGTTTTGACTGCAGTTGACCCCGTTTATTCCTTACGTCAGCTGATATAGCACCAGACAGACATGCAGTCAGGGTTAATACTCTCATCCTATCAGAAAAGAAAACAACACATTAATATTCAACCCAAGCAACATCAAAATTAATGTAGGATATTTGTCTTTGTGCTGACGTATATCTTAGCCATCCCATCGAAGAAGAAGGAAAAAAAGGAGGGAATCGCTATATTTCGAGTAATTTTTTATGCGCTCGTTTTCAATTTTCAGATTTTCAGTCCAGTGTGTTTATTTTTCGCCTGACAGTTATGTATGAAGATTCCGTGGAATTTACTTGTGAAGGAAGAAAACACGGAAAGTAAAAAAAAGAAAAAAGAAAGAAAGAAAAATACGTAAGGGTCTAGGGGGGGTTGGAGGAAGTTAGGCATACCGCTTGTAAGTTGTTGATGAAGCGAACAGCGAAGCAAACGACCGGAGCAATTTTTCTCGGCCCTGGACGAGAATAGTCAAACACCACGGAGCTCGTTTGGTCCAGAAGCGGCATTTCCCGGGGCCAGGGGTCTCTCCGCGCCGACTGTGCGCTGGGAAAACTGCAGAGGAAAAGCCCCTCCAGGACTTTTATTCTGGAGACATTGATGGAGCAGACGACATTGTTAATACTTCTTCTTTTCTTTCAAATAAGGTCTGCTGCTGCTAAACCATTGTTTCTCGCCTCCTTTTTTCGCGCGCTCTCTCGCGGAAACATAATTTACATCCAAAAGTTTTCAATCTTACCTTACTTTTTTATGATTTAAGAGAAGAGAGGAACAAATGTACGAGGTAATTATTTCATTTCAGCGTAAACGAAACGCGTTTCTAAAACTGTTTATTCACTTGTCATTGCAAAGGCACCATACTTAGTTGGTAGAGACCGGAAAAATTCGCGTGTTCATTTCGCGATAGGCTAAAATACAAATAGTTATACCTCAGTGCTGCCTCTGCTATTGGCTCACAACTCACCTGGATGACTCTGGGCCAATGAGAAAGACCCGATTAAAGCTTTATCGAATCACAGGCTGCTACGTTGGGACGTGTCACAATAGAGCAGCCAATAAGTGGGTGACATTTGACCGAGTGTACCTAGAACTGTGGAGTTCATCCTAGAGGTCATTGAACCCACGAATTTTTCCGGTCCCTAGTTATTGGGTATAAAACGTAGAGCCTCTATTTGCTTACTAAATAGTTTTTTGAATGGGATTAGACGAATAAATAAAGAAATACCCTGATTATAAGTTTCTTAAGATTACAGTTCGGTTGAATTTGTTGTCAGGCTTGTTACAATCTTGCATGGCCAAATCGGCATAAAATTCTTGGTAACTTAAAGGCACCTTTGATAAGAAGAGAAACAGCTTAATCCTCAGCCTGTCTCCGGATCAGAACCTGGAATCATGATTTAGGTTTCAGACATATTATAAAAATCCTTCAGTATGTGTCGTACAAAGCACGAATATTTGCAGAAAAGTTTGCTGAAACAAACGTCGTAACTGTCAGTGAAAAAAAAGCGCATACGTTTGAAAACTAAAAGGTAAAGTGAGCCAGCAATTTTGAAATGTATTTTATACTAAAATGGAGTGAGGTAGGTCCTGGTTAGTTATGTTTAGAGACATGCAAAATTCGCGGATTAATTTCGCGATAGGCTAGCATCAAAACAACTATACCTTTGTACCGCTTCTGCGATTGGCCCACATTTTATCCGGGGAACTGTGAGCCAATGGGAAACACTAAACCAAAAGTGCCGAATTACGGACAGCCTAGTTGAGACGTCTCACGCGTAGGTAGCCAATGAACAGGTGTCATTCCCGCGAGTATTTAAAGGACTGTGGAGTCTATCCTAGAGGTCAATGAATCCGCGAATTTTGGCAGGTCTCTAGTATGTGGTTGGAGGTTCAAACGGACCGTGTTTGCAACTTCTTTACTACCCGGGTAGAGAAAGGGGATATAGGTAAGGGAAATACGGAGGTAACGGATCCTGATCGATGGCACCTGATGTGAAAATATTTCCTTTTGTGGGGGGGATGTTTTATTAAGTGGTTATTTAATGTTTTAAAGTTACTCAAATGACATTAGGTAGTGTTAAATTTAATGTGTGCCGTGAAGTTGTATGTACTCTATAGATAGAGGTACGGAAATTTCGCGGATTCGTTTGGTTGTAAGCTAAAAAGCCAATCTTCATACTTTTGCTATGTAACGATGATTGGACCGCAGTTTTTTTGGACACGCCCCTCTACGACAGTGAACCGACGATGATTGGCTAGGGGAGACGTAAGTGAATCAGGTAGCGCCGATTTATGAGAGAAAAACTTTTCTCACTTAGAAATCAGCCAATGGAAAAACAAACATTGGCAGAGAAAACATAAGGCTTTACATATTAGCTTGAGGTCAAAATAACTCTTGAAATTTCCGGGTCTTTCTCTATAGAGTTTGCTATTATCAACTCTCCCACGACTAGAAAATATCAGGTCATAGACCAAGTTAAATCGCGTGAATGTTTTCTTATTTATTAAACCTTAAATTAGCTTCAAAAACGGCGTGTATGACTGGCTATATTTGGTTAGTTACATGTAAAATATTTAACGATGTTTTTTTTAACATAAATTAATCAAAAATATAATTTCAGGATATTTATTTAATGGAATATTACTTTTATGCTATTATAATACTGTAAACATAAATTTGTTCATTTTTTTGTTAGAGTATTACGCAAAAACTACTTGACCGATTTTGATTAAGCGTTTTAGTTTGAAATCTTATGATTAGACTTAAAAATTGCTGTATATTTTATCTCACCACGACGACGCGAGCTGGAAATATGTAACCAATAAACCACATTTTTCACAAACAACTGTTACAATTATAAGATTAGACCCCATTTCGAGTTCACTCATATTAAAGAGGGAACAGTTTTGAGTGGCCTTTGCACTGGAATACCACACGGGCGGACCTGTAATAAAACATAAAAGATTAAAACAATGAAGAAAAAAAAATATGTGATCGAGTGTTCCAGTACACAACAGTGATGTGTAAATATTTTACCTCGGTAACGAGCAAAATCGCGTATTCTCATTTAACGTAGAAATCTTTAAAATAATACCGAGTGTGATAAATATACAAAATTGAAAAATAGTACAAAGGTTTCCCCTTTTTTAAAACCCTGCTATAATTATGTTTAACTCGTTAGTAATAACCTATCTGAACCGAAATGCAACCCAGCCCAAAACATCGCAGGTTAGGCTAGTTTTTATTTATTTCCTACAGTTTTACTCAAAATCTGTGCACTGTATGCGCTTCGGGTGGTTTCGTTACCACTATAATGCAGTTCAACCGCTGGTGTAGGCAGGGTGGCTTAAAAGATAAAAAAAAAAGTAAAGTTAGTACACTTGATGCGCTGCTGGTAGTTTCGGAACAGTTACGATGCTTTGGTGTGAACCAAAACCAACCAAACTTAGGTTAAGTTAGGCTAATTTGTATTTATTTCCTACAATTCTTCTCAATTTAGGTGAATTTAAGCGCTTCGGGTAGTTCCGGAACGGTTATGATACAGTTTGTGAACTGGTGTAACAGGGTGGCTTACAAGAACAAAAAGTCAATTTAGTGCACTTTATGTGCTACAGGTAGTTTCAGAACAGCTATGATGCATTTTTCCGAACCGAACCCAACCAGTTTACGTTAGTCTATTTTTCATTTTTTTCTTTTCATTATTTTGTCAAAATCGGTGCATTTTATGCGCTTTGGATAGTTCCGAAACAGTTAAGGTGCAGTTATGATGATTTGTTTTCATAAAATGTAACTTTAAAAATTATCTTTTTCCGTAATTTAAATTTGATTTTACATTATAACCAACTGCCAGATTGTAAACTGAACATAAAATATTTGAAACCAATTTGACGTCTTTCGGTTTCTTTTATAAAACTGGTGTTTGTATCGTTTCGAATGTCACGTGTTTGGCAACATTGATCATTGCTTCACTCGTAAAGTTTGTTGTCATACGTTATCTAAAATTATGATGTTTACGTTAGTCAAAACTGCAAATTAAAATATAAATGTTTGATTAAATTGAATATTTTAATAAATCAGGGTTTGTATTTTCATCGGCGTGTGGGAGAGAGTATTAAATTTACGTTTGAAGGAAGATTGGTATGTGTGTTTATGTGATATTTTTGTTATTTTTCTGTCCAATTCATGTGTGAACTTGCTTTATGTTACGTGACGTAGATGTGACGGCATATAATATGTTTATAATGTAAAAATTAGTTTGCCGGAGTTTTATAACTATTTAAACAAATTATTTTCCCGAAGTTCGGGAATCGTCTCTTTCCAGTCTCTTATCCCAAGTTTCGGGATTCAGATCACCTCTTTATATATACAAATGAATTATGTGGATCCGCTATTATGTTCTTTATTTTCCAGAGAATTCTGCACATGCGCACCATTTATACCTACTTATTTTCGTTCCGTTCACGAAAATACGTAGGGTAGACCGGGGGAAATCGGGTCACGGGGTAAACCGGGTCATCATAACAAGATCTGCTATCTTGCGGCAAAATAATGAACTGGAGTCTACGGAACCTACCGAAGAGTGCTGCTATCTTTCTATACAACCGTCCACTACAAGACGAACATCGTCTGTGACAACATTCTGGTAGTCTGTGCGACATGAACCCGAACCTGTGCAGTCCTGAAGTGGAAAATTCTTTTTTTTTTTTTTTAACAATGTAAGTTTTATTTTGTGTTACGTAAGCCTTTACGTTCGCATTTCGAAATAGTATTGTAGTTTAAGTAATGGAGTACGAAAATATGTACCCAATTAACATTCTTCTGCATTACTGAAGCTCTATATGTTTGACAGAATTTATAATATTTTTCTTTTTTTTAAAGTGTGAAATGGGGTAACTCGGGTCGCTGCCGTTGGGGTAAAACGAGTCACTGCATACAGTGGGTAAATCGGGTTGCTTCATATATTTGCTATATATTGTGAAGCACTTTATTCTTCTTTCTCAATTTTTAAGTTAAGGCCTATTCTAAATAAGTGGAAAAAATGAATTTAAGGCACATGACTTCAACTTTAGTTAAAATTAGTAAGTACTTATAATAATATTGAAGTTTAGGACATGTTAAAATAATAAAAATATTATCCATGTAAATATAGAATCACGAGTTCACTGCCAAATGTGTAAGTGGAAGGAGCACCACAGAAGAAGTGAGAGGCCTGTTACCAACACCGGAAAAATTAACACCAAAGAGAATATAGGTGAACGAAAAACTGTTGCTTCTCTAAGGCTACTGTCAAAAGAGAATCGCACATTGTTGGAATCCAGGAAATTGAAAAGAAAGAAGCAGGTGTTAAATTAAGTTCAAAGCAAAGCAAAATTGAACCTCTGAAGACGAAGAAGCGAACAAAAACTAAAAACACATCCGAGTTGGAAATTTCGAAAGAAGGCCAGGATGATGAGGAAGATGTTCTCTGCAACATGTGCAAAATTGCATACAAAGACATCAGAAGCTGCACTGCTGGAGATTGGATTCAGTGCCAGTCTTGCAAAATGTGGTACCATGAGCGCTGTGTCAATGCTTTTCAGTGTAAACAGTTTGTATGCGGAATGTGTCTGTCAAAACAGTAAAGAAAATCTGTTGACCCGATTTGCCCCACTTGTGATCCGATTTACCCCACTTCTGTCCAAATCGGGTCAAAACATTTCATTTTCCTTTTATCAAGTTTAATGTCAATTCGTAAGGAAGATTGGCTAATGTTTGTATGTAAATATGTACATAAATGTATGACTGACATTACTGTAGATTATTTAATGGTAAATTAATATTGGTTTTATACTTATTCAGGAATTTCAAAAAAATTGACCCGATTTCCCCCGGTCTACCCTATACTAAATGCCGTATACCGAGAACTTCAGACTAAGTATCAGAAGTGCCGTCCCGCCATCTTGGATTGTGATATCACGGTGGCCATCTTGGTGTCAAAGTTTCTCACAATTCTTCTAAATTCCTAGCAATTTCCTTATTTTGAAGGATAAATGTCCTTCTTTAAAGTAAAGGTTCCCATTTTTTCCTGAAAAAAATCTGAAGAAGTAAAATTTATTCAGAGAGTAACAATTTTCCTCAAAGCTCCATCAGAGGTCATGACCTAAGACATTGACCCTTAGCAGCCATTTTGAAATATAACGTCACGTCCGCCTTTTTGTTTTTGATAATTTTTTGCCATCATGGATTACGCCATTTTTAACTATGACATCACTGTTTAAATTTCAATTACAAACACCATCTTGAAAATCCATTATTTATGCTAGAAAATAGGGAAAATTATTAAATTTATAAAAAATTTACAATAAAAATTTAATTAAAACGTACCTAAATCTTAATAGTCCTCTATTAAAACCCGACGAGAGTAAAAAAAAATGCCCATGGACCTTCCTCCCCGGAAGACACTGACAGATATTACAAACATTACAATAAGACACAAGATACAAGATCTTCTCCCGTCAAATGGTCGAGCCTGCAATTGCCAATTCCTAAGTTGGTGCATTACTGAGTAAGGATACATCAAGGAATACAGACAACAGATATACTTTTAACTTCTGTGAATGGAACGAAAATAAGTATAAACGGTGCGCCTGTGCAGAATTCTCTGGAAAATAAAGAACATATAGCGGATACCCATAATTCATTTGTATATATATAAAGAGGTGAACTGGATCCCGAAACTTGGGATAAGAGACTGGAAAGAGACGATTCCCGAACTTCGGGAAAATAATTTGTTTAAATAGTTATAAACCTCCGGTAAACTAATTTTTACATTATAAACATATTACATGCCATCACATCTACGTCACGTAACAGAAAGAAAATTCACACATGTATTGGACAGAAAAATAACAAAAACATCATATAAACACACATACCAATCTCGTGCTGTATGAAGACATGAGTAACGAGAAAGTTCGAAGAACCCATTACGCTAGGCATTTCGTTGTGATAAGTGTCATGCATGGTTTACTTGTATATACAACTTGAGACCTACTGCAGACCACCTTGTGTTGCATTCCGCTCCACAAGATTACATTGTCAGTAACCAGTAACTTGATTATTTGTTGAATTATATTATACTAGCAGTGCCCACGTCTTTGTCCGCGTGAACTTTGTTGGGGGTATTGTGACTTTCTGAGATAATATGGTAGATACACAGTTTTAGGTTATTCTCAAAACACTCATAACCAATGGTATATTTAAGTACTTCTGCGTAAACTATATTTTTAGTTTTGTCTTCCGGCAGAAGTATAAATTGATTTTGTCCCGAACCAGATCTCGACAGAGCAACATATAATTGCCCGTGCGAAAAACACTCTTGGCGTAAATCTATTCCTACGTACTTAAATGTTTGTCCCTGGGTCTTATTAATTGTTACCGCAAACGATACCTTCACCGGAAATTGAATTCGCTTAAAGTGAAAAGGCAAATCCGTTGGTATCATAGGTATGCGAGGTATCAGCATTGTTTGCCCTACTGCTGGACCAGTCAATACTGTAGCACCAATCACGTTATCGCGAAGGAATTTTACTTGGAGTCTGATTCCGTTGCATAAATTTGGTGGTTTAAGATTCCTTAGCAGCACAATTGGACAGCCAGTTTTTAATTTGAGTGAATGTGAAGGAAGGCCACTCGGATTTAAAGAATTTAAAAATTCTTGTGGATAATGTACCGCATGTTCTTGATCCATTACTTTATCAAGGGACCTGTAGTTCAAACTATCTCCTGGAAGTTTACCCAGTATCATGTTATTGATGTCGTCAACGCTACTGTTTCTAGCTGCCAATATTGCCCTTTGACACATCCACTGGTAGTCTTTGTTTTCTATATGGACTACATCTGGGTACACTTTAGAGATTAGGTCTTCAATGATAGTCATACATGCGTGTGCAATACTTAATACTTATTTGGCTACAACACTAATACTTACATTTAAATATCGCGATATCTTTTGAATGAAACGTCCGAATTGAATAATTCAAAAAGTTCAAGAAAGGTATTGAATTCGTCTTGAATATGCAGTAATTTATTTTGATAAGGATTAAGACCAAGGTACACAATAAAGAGTTTTTGAAGCGACGGCATTTTAATTATTTAAAAAAATAAAAGAAAACACTAATTGTGAGATAACTACAATAGTTAGACATATGGTTACGCGATATTTTTTGAAGACAATTATATGTTCTGCAAAGTGGTAGTTCATTGTTTTGTTCTATAATCAATAGGTTTCGCAGCGCACGCAGTGTAAGGATTTTTTCGGGTCATTTTTTTTTACACCTTGGGTTACCTTTTTGGACTTTTAGGAAGGATCCCTAATGCTATTGATAATATAATATAGCCTTTTTTTCTTCCTCGATAAATGTACTATCCAACACTGAAATAATTTTTCAAATCGGACGAGTGGTTCCTGAGATTAGCGCGTTCAAACAAAGAAACAAACAAACAAACTCTTCAGCTTTATAACATTAAACCTATGCTGTAGTTTAAATTTTTCTGCTAAATTAAAAGCTAGTACGCATAACTGCATTCGGTTAAGGGAAAACCCATGTTCAGACAGGTATTTTACATGCTCAGTAAGGACTTCTTCAACTCGCTCCCCTAATTCAGGCTTGCGACCCAGTTTTCTTGGTTGAAGTCCCCAAGTTTCATCAGAAACGGAATTCAAATACCTGCGTAATGTTTGGCGTGGAACATCGTAAACAGCAGCAGCACGATTCTCAGATATATTTCCGGTTCTAACAGCATTAACAGCTTTTTCCATAAATTCTGCCGACCACTTCTGGTGGGCAGCACTATTTCTTTTGAGGTCATAAGCCATCTGAAAGTAAAAATAAATTAGGATTAATTAATTTAAGGCACATTTATTTTCAACAATGTTGTGATTTATAGGCTACTATGTGAATTTGCAGTAACACTTTGATGGTGTCGTGTTCTAAACGATTCCAGGTGTAGGCTACATTCATATTTAAGGAACATTTTATACAATGCAGCAATGTAGTAAAACATAAGTTTTAGTTTTTAGTTCATCTGCACAGGTGTCTTCCCTTAAAAAACACAATTTTTCAAGGAAAAAAAAAGTTTCTTCTCAAAATATTCCTACACTGGCCCCGACATGGCGTCGAATGGACGAAGCTGACTAACGGTTTCTTTCTTGTCTCTCTACTAATAAATGACCATCGCTGCGCTATCTCTACATTTCAATGTTAACTAATTATTGTCACAGAACAAGACAATATTTTAACGTATTTTATAATTCCTCATTGTTTCTTTTTATGACTAGAAATTACAACATAAAGTATTAAAGGAGAGTTTTGCTGTTAGAAAGTTAGGATTGACACATCAATACGTTTGGTATTTAGTATTTACCGTATTTACCATGATTTCATTAGCTTGGCCATATTACCCATAGTGAAAAACAGCTGACCATATTACCCTGATTAGGCCTGCTCATATTACACTTTTAACTGATTATTATTTTATTAGACCTCAGCAGACAACCGACAAAATAAACTACAAATCACATACATGAAAAGAGAGAGCAAATGCCATGGTTTCACGGACGTACCCTAGAATTTTGTTGTGTTTAATAGTAAGAAATATTTTTAACATTACTTTACACTTCATTTAACTACATAAACCAAAAATAATCTAGTAACAAAACATACATACCTTTGAATGACAATAAAACTCATTTGAAGAATAGCTGGAGCTTTGCATGTTACTTACAAACCTAAAGCATACTACAAAGCAGTGTTACCACCAGTTATTGATAGTAAAAAAAAATCTCTTGCGATGTCGTGGCCAAAGAGGTTAAAGTTGCTCATATTACCCGACTGCTCATATTTGCCCGAGTTCCCCTATAGATAAAATGTGTAGATAGTATTTGGAGTTCATAAAAAAAGTTAAAATAAGTTCGTCTCAAACTTTTTGAACCGTTGTTTTTATATGAAAAATAATATCCGTGATAATTTTTTAAAGTTTATATTTAGGAAAAAAAACATAATATTTATTCAATAGCAGCGGAGTGTAGTCCAGAAATTACATTTTCTTATAAAATGTAATTTCCTATGTATCTTGCAGGTTGTGGCAGCCCGCTTACAATCAGAGACGTCTGGTTAAGACACATGAAAAATAAAAGAATGTCAGATGTTTGTCAAGGTTTTTTTTAACGTAACAACAAGAAATAAGTAGATTACTATTGAAAAGGAGTTGTTTTATTGTCACAACAACCTATGTGTAACAGTATTACAACAAATTGGTAAATGTAAAAATTATAAAATAATGAAAGCAATACGTTACATACATTTATTTTGGAAACTTGAAACAATTTCATAAATATAAATTAAATGCTGTGCATTTGCCACAAAATTATTTTCCAGAAGTCAGTTGAATAAACCATGAATTTAGGTATTTTATTTCATACAATGATCATAGGAATAATATTAATGAGTTAACGAAAATTTTTATTGTTCAATCATAAAATATCACCACTTAACTTAAAACTGGTGGACATAAATCATAAAAAAAAATTATGGTTTTTCATTTTCACGTTATCTTTTAAACGCTTCGTCCATAAGGATACATTTTTTAAATAAATGCCACTTTTTAATTCAAAAATTTTTATACTAAGGTAATTTTATTAATAATTACAAATTTTTAAATAAAAATTGCGCATATTTTTTTGCATCAATACTGTAACAATACCCGGTTTCTATCATAACGTGGAATTTCGTTCTACGTGTATTAATTGATAGCACATCTCATTAACAGATGATGAGCAATTATAAAGAATGACTTATCGTTATCACGTGCTAAGTGTCATTATACAAGTCATTCCTACTACTTTGTTTAAATGTCCCTGAATTTATTGACGAGTATTTAATATACTTTCTTTTGTAGATATATATTAATTTTTTTTTTCGATTAGTTCGATACAGTCTTTTTAGACAATTTGTCTCATTAATGTAAGTATCCTCGTAAACGCAAGACTGGTTATGTCAATCTAAAGACCAAATTGGACGCAACAAAAATTTTATGACACGCAAATTCATTTTTGAAACAAGTTTGCAATTACAATAAAATAGTGCAAGAACTTCTTGCTTTACGATGAAGTCAGTCAAAATTGTATTTTAAGAATGTGCGACAAGTTAAATTGCAGTATTTTCAAAGAAATATTATTTTCTTAATGAACCAAACACACGATAAAAATGACAAGCAAAAATATTAATTCATATAATAAGAGATTCATTAAACTTTAAGAAAGAGTGGTGTAAATATTTGTTTCTTTGCCAATATTTTTTTTTTCGGAACAGTCATTCGATTACTCATGATGGTATCGCCAACAAACACTTTTGATGTTACAAAAGTAGCGACTATTGGCATTAAATTTTCTTAGAGGAAACACTTGTGTCGATAAAATAGCATAAAGTATTCGTGTAGAGTAAAATGTAAGTAATGTCGTTTAGGGTAAGAATTGCAATTTGACAATATTTGTCGTGTAGATACGCAGGCTCTATATGAACGTAGGCCGTTTGAATTCATACTTCTGATGTCACCCTCAAAAAAACATATTGCGATCACATGAGAAAATTCAATCAAATTTAGTATCTTAGTGCAAGAAAACCATTTTGCATTATGACACACTGTATTTGTAATTAATATAAAACATTTTCTGTAACTCAATTATTATTTAACATTATTTATTCTTAACGGCTTTGGATTTCATTTACTGCAATAAAATATTAGTTTCAAAATGTTTATGAAAATTACTGCAGTTTTTTTTTAAATAATAGGATGACATGAAGCTTTCCCTTATTTTGATTAAATAAGTCTCTTTTTGTTCTTTGCTGCATTCATAAAATTGACCATTCCCAATTATACTTATTCATAAACCGTGGAGAGCTATTTTCTGCCGAAGCATATCTGCACGGGATGGTATAACTTTTGCGTAGCTAGCTACGTATCAAGACATGCAAAGCTCAGCATTAACCAGTATCTTAGAATACACACATGAAAACGAACTCACCCAGGCTTCACACAAAATGCCTTTAGCCGGTTACAGAACACGTAACCACGATAACATGAGATATAGACTGCATCTGAAGGACAAAGATTTAATATGTTTAATACATAAATGATTCTCGGTGGCAGTACATGTTGAGCCGTCTAAAGCACATAGTTACGGGCTTAGAAAAGTAAAGAACTGCACCTAACATCAGGCAACACTTACCAGTAAAGATGGTGGTACCAAGTGCCTCGTGAACTCACTGCGCAAAGATCAACTATAAACCTTCGTCTGAAAACAAGTGGAAATTGCTTCAATAAATCCTGTTGAATAGTACCAATTTCTTCATTGAATTAATTTTGATACAATGGAGGCTGTTTACTTATATTTCCTTAAGGGGTATTAGGCCTGTAATCTTTCAGTTTAAAATATCTTGATACCTCTTGCAATAAAGCTTCCGTGCTAATTTTTTGGGTTCGACATGGCGTAGGACTTAGCTCTGGCTACTTGTTGAAGTTCAACACTTGTGAATTATCACGATAGTTCTAGTTGCCCACGTGAAATAATAGGTACTTAAGTTATCTCTTCGTGGCGCTTACAGACTAGAGCCTGTTAGTAAATATGTGGTTGCAACAAGACATGGAAGGTATGGGAGATATTATCTATGACTTGACATGCCAAAAATAAGGATTGATAGATAAATTTTAGAATTTAGCAAAAAAATTAAAAAAAAACAAATGACTTTCACTCCAAATGATACTTGAAAAGTGTATCTTAAAGGATGTCATCAATTTGGATGACTTTCTGAATATTTTCAAGGTTTCTTGCAGTTCGACGATGCAGCTTTTTTTTTTTTTGTGGAAAGACGTTTCTTTTACATGCAACCTCGTAGCCTTTAACAAATGACTATCGAAGAAATATTTCTTGTTGATATACCAGGTTGTGATAGCATCCGAAGTTTTCAGATGTACTTTCACGGCTAGTTTCTCACTGAATCCTGTCTTGCGATTAAAGGATTATTTTTGTTAAGGCTTCGTTGGTAAAGGTCACATCCTCAATGGTTCGGAAACAGAAAGTAAATAGTTCTGTCTAGTACCAGTGAATCTCTTTGGCACTTACTCCAACTTTAGAGGTATTTTAAACAATTGGCATTCACCCAGGCAGAAATGTTGAGTGAGCCACGTTTGTGTACTTTTAAATAATGATATGTACTAAATTTTGTGGATGTATTGTTTCTATTAGAGATTATTTGCATAGCAGTGGTGCGGAGGCTATACTGTCCAAAATTCAGCGTGGTTCTGGACTGCCTGAAGATACGCCACGCTAGATTTAAAATTCTCATCACGCTTTCATTTGGAACTGTTCAGTTGAAGTAGTGTGTATATTTATGAAGATGCCAAATTTAGTTGTGATTGGAACAGTCTCAAAAATACATAATTTAAATAAAAAATTCAATTACTCTTCAATATTTAATCAATATTATTAATCTTCGTAATCTATTGCGTGACTAACTGATCTTTCAAATATTGTACTTTTCCTCCGGATATGATTTTTCCATAACGGCAAACGTGCTGTACAATATTGTAAGTATATGTTAGCAACACTAATTTCGTATTCAGGAACGTGACCAGGCTGCAGAGTTACGTCACAGAGTCGCAAACTTCGCCACGTGGTAGGAGGGCGCCTGCAATACCAACTCCTGAACAAAAGAAACTGCAAGTGGCGCAGTTCGACGGAGAGAGAGAGAGAGAGAGAGATAAAAAATGAAACCCCTTCCAGTCTATTTTCGTGCGCACTGGAGTGTTAGGGGCGATGTAATTTCCTGGCGAATGTTGCCGGAGGGGGGGAGGGGTAAGGGGAAAGGGGGAGTGGCTCCGGGGTGCCCGGAACACAGACCCGGAGCTCCTCCATCCAATTCCAGGCAGAGCCGTGGTGCTGGCAGTGACGGATTGAGGCGTATACGTCATCGGCGGCCCGCCATATTTCTCCCGTCAAGCGTCGGTGGCTCGGCGGAGCCCGGCGGGCGGGTGGGGGGGGGATGCAGGGGGTCGTACAGGCGCGGGGGTTGGGCGTCGCGACGCCCGGGCGCCGCTGGTTCGAACCTTGGCCGCGGGGGTAGTTCCCAGCGCCCCCGAACACAAACCAGACGTACCCTTGACCGCGCTCACAGAAAGAAACATCTATCGCGACGACACGATACGTACAAATACCAGCATTTTTAAGGTTGGCAACGAAATAACATTTAGCTATATGGTTGCAATTCTATATAATGCGTTTTACATTATTTTTGTAAATAATTTATTAAAGTATTTTTTTTTATTAATTCCTCGTTTAAATACTTATATTGGGAAACGATATTGTCTATCTATTATAAATTTACTTGAATTTGGTATTTGAAAGATAGTGCAATAATTTTGAAAATCTTTTTTTTTTTCAATGATACAAATGCAATGTTAAAGCTAACGCGAGGTCTATATTTAATTGAATTGTAATTAAGATTTTTTAATTTTTATCAATATATATTATGTTTACTCTTCTTGCCAGGAATCGATCCAAGGACCGAAATAGATTAATTAAATAAAAATTTGAAGCAAGCAATTTTTTTTTTAAATTTTTTGGTAAGACCTCATGTTTACTGTCAAAGTCAAAGTCATGACCTAGGTGGCCAATGGTGGCTTGTAGTTAAGGGCTTGAAGCCGTTTTGCGGACTTTTGGTTCTTTCTGAGGCAATAGTATTTTGAGGTTTTTCGAATTTTTAAGGAATATAACAACATTATTTTTCTAAAAATTTGAATTTTTTCCTTGAAATAGGGAAATGTCTAGGAATTTTATGTATACGAACAATCACATAGTTGATCCTATAGGATTGACTTGTTTGTATATTCATATATTTTTCTCAGTGTAGAAATAGTTTGCTATACATTCTCTCAATTATTATTTTAATAAATTCTGAATATTTCTTCCCCTCAATAACGTAGGTACCAATAAACATATTTTTTGTCGAAAATTATGTAAATTATATCACACATACACATAAAAATACTGATAAAATTTACTTGATTCCAAGCCTTGCAGGACACAGTTTCCTGGTTGAATAATAATATGAAATAATAACCCGTTACACATTTAGACCCTCGCATCTATTTTAGGCGTCTACTCCGTCGTGTTGGTCCGGCCTACGGTTCAGACTGTACGGTCCGAATCTAGAGCGATCATTCCTCACTTAATGAGCTTCCGTGAATGATAAACTAGCCCGCCCGCCACTTCCCCCGGAGCTGACACGTAACACTTCTTCCGCTCAAACCTCCCCCTCCCCCCACTCCACGAGGCCCCGTGATAACTGTGATCCACGCCCTACAAAAACATCCCCTGCAAACACATTTTTCTTCTATCCACGAGCCCGAAGTAGAAGGATGACACGGAACGGATGTAATATGGTGGAGCAAGAAACGAAAGATGAAAACGGGAAACGATAGAAAGAGAGAGAGTGAGAGAGAAGCTCGGGGGAAAGCATACCAAAGTTTCCTACAATCTCGTTTCCTGCCGGTAACAAAAGAATGTAGGTAATTCGTCAGACTCAATAGAGTGCCTGTTATCAATTAATACGCGCCATAATGAGTGACGCGCCAGTTAATTATTGTTTATTCTTTTATTGTTTTCCGTGGGAGCACATCTGCCCCCTTCCACGACTAGCAAGTGCTGTGTGGAGGTATTCATCAAGTGCGCGTGGCTGTTTAATTTCTCTCTCTCTCTCTCTCTCTCTCTCTCTCTCTCTCTCTCTGTGTGTGTGTGTGTGTGTGTGTGTGCCCCTCCACACAAATATGTTACAGAGACATGTCAGCGGTACTGGACTCCCATGGCAATGTAAATCTCCAGGATGATGAGGTTTAATCTATGAAAAATTGGTTGTCTGTAAAGTCGGTTTACGGACGATAGTATAACGTGACAACGTCATAACAAAACATTGATGAAATGATTACATACTTTTATGAATAAAATTGAATCATTTTTATTCAATTACCACTGTTTTGTATGGATGCAAAGGAGTGAAATAAAATATACAATTTAATTGATAAATTTACTTTTATTTGCACTCATTCAAATATGTTTATAACTTTAACGAAGAGATTATTTTAACTATAACTTTTATACATGTTTGCTATTTAACTTCTTCCAATCTGTGTTATTCTGTTAAGGATAGGACGATGATTGGAAAAGTAGGAAACGAATGGGAGTGTTTCAAGTTCAATGTGCCTCGAAAAAGTCAAATCGATGGGTGTTCCAATCGAGTGGAAGAGAAATAGATGCGGCGCAAGCGTACAATGAGCGTAACGGGACACAGCGTAAAGGGAAAATGTGCGTAAAGCGACACTTTTTTCGTGTGTGCAGCCGGCGTTCATCGATTTATTAGACGTCACGTCAAAATGTCTAGGTGCAAAAAGAAGCATGCCATAAAGTATCGCGTTAATTAATTGCAATCAATGGCATTCGTTTGTGCCAGAGGCCTTTAACATATCTCAGTTCACTTTCTTTATTATAAGCAAATAAAACACGTTTTTCTTCGTTGTACTTCGTTGTACTTCGAAGACATACACCAACATGGGGAGCACTTTAGAGCAGCGGTTTCCGAAAAGGTGTTCCGCGGAACCTTGGGGTTCCGTGAGCCAGGACGAATGTCGTATGAAGCAGGCGCAATTATTGTCAAATGACTTTATTTGAAGTAGTTGGGGTTCCGCCAAAATAAACGTCTATAATAGGGTTTCCTGGCCGAAAATAATTGGGACCCCGCTGTTTTACACCATAAGTCGTACAGAGGTTTGCAACTTACGTTGTCGAGATGAACCTGTTTTCAAAAGTTGTCGGTAAAATTTAGACTTGTTATGTATACATAATAAATCCATCAAGTAGTTTTTGATTGATGCTGGAACAATTTGGAAAAAAAAACTACCATACCAACAAACAAACTAACTAAAAGCCAAACAGATGAACAGACAATATTTAAGCAATTTTTCTTATTTATGAATAATTTTTAGGGCCATTTAATTTTTTTAAAATATGATTTCATGCAATCTACATACTTTTTACCTCGAACAGTTTTTTTGATACCCTAGTTCAAACTAGAATAAATATTTCATTTCATTTTAAAATAATTTGTCCTCTTTCTTTTCCTAACAATGTATAAAGCGTGTTTCACGCCTCTCCCAATCTCGCTGCCCCATTAGAATACGTGTTTGTTATGTTATATTCTACTATTGTAACTGAAACGCTGTGTGATCCAACTGTGACAAATGCAGGCCAGTAAAGAAGAATTGTTGCACAAAAACTTTATTTATAGGAGGGGGGATAAAAGTAACATTTAAAACTAAATACAAGTGCTCATTGTGTGCTCAATGTAACTGTGGTCTCATGTTCACGTGCTTGGCTTGGTGCAACTCACTCACTCACTCTCACTCACTCTCACTCACTCTCTCTTACAACTCCTGCGCACTTTCCAGAGCGTCTGCTGAGTTTTTTTTTGAAAATAGTTCTGCAAAGTCTGTTTGCAAGCGGAGTTCCTTTCAGCTGTGGCTTTCCGACTATGTTCCTCCCTCTAACAATGAAACTTTAAACTACTGCGAATAAGTGGCTTTCATCGGAAAAGTATTTAAACTGCCACAAACTTATTAAACATTTTCGCAAATTTAATGTAAAATTCTGACAGCGCAGATATGCCTTTCTCTTGCCAATAAAAGTTGGGTTACGAGATATTCATATCATTCTATTTGTTAAGTGACGAATCCGGCGAACTTCCGACGATGCTTCGATGATCAGACTTAACTATGATTTGGTCTAGTCTTTGTTTAGAATTTATTTCCATACTTTGTTAGGTATTATTTGAAATTGCGTATTATATTAAAGTTATTTTTAATAATTTCGTTGTGACAATCCTGAATAAGTTTTATTTTCAGTGTTTCCATGTCAAACTTATCTTAACAATATAAACTTATGTAGTCCCATTTTTCCAATATTTATTAATATTAATCCTGAATTAGCAGTCAATGAAAAATTCAAGCAGCCTTAGCAAACCAAAACTTGTGTGGCTGGGTTTTTCCCAGCTGCCTTGCCACAAGACATATCTCCTTGCTTCCCACCGCAATGTCTCCACTTGATGTACTACTTAAGCCGTGCAAACAAAAATTATCCTGCACCCTGAATGCTGAAGAAGAGTTCTCAGCCAATCTGCGTGATGCGCGACGTATTCTACCACAAAATGTACCGAATGTAATATGGAATTACTTGTGTTAAAATTAACATATTTTCATATTTACCATAACTTTTACAACGCATTAAAACAGTAATAATTGATTAATTTTTGTTTTAAAACACATTTAAACATTTTTAACATTATCGTAATTTTTTTATATCAATTGTTTTATCGTGGCAGTTATTTAACAGCCAATACATTTTCAAAGTCAAAATTGTTATAAAAATTAAATTAATGTTTTTAATTAACTTTAATCACATACACTCGATCTTCATTATAGCATGGCATTTGTTAATTTTTTTTAATACATGTATTGGTATATTTAATTATTTTATAATTTATTTTGTATGAAATCTTGTATGTTTCTTTTAAAATTAAAAATTATTTTTCACGATAAAAAAAACTTAATTGTTTGAATGTATGTTACATTAATATACAATTATTATTATTAAGATTTCTACCGTATGTTGTATTTGTACTATCGTAATTTTCTCAATAAATTTTGAAATGCTTAATTTTCAATAAGTCTATAAAATATAATTATTTGTTTACTTAAAGGTAAAGTTGATAAATTAAGGCAAATTAATTATATCTGGGAACCATGGTAAAATATAGAGGCTGCTTAGTTAACATAGTGGTAACAGATTTAAATATATAATTTTTGGAAAAATAAATATTTAAACTATAAAAACCTTTAAATTGCACTAAAATCGTTTTAAGGGAAAAAAAATATCTCTAAGTAAAATGGTTATAACACTGAAGATACGAAGTAAAATATAATTCATTTATATGTTGTTTGTTTAATTATGTTTCTTTACTATAATTTAAAAGGTGTAAAAGAACACTTTGTTTGAATATAAATTACAATAGAGTTGTCAATTTTATGACATGAGTAAGCAAATTGATAAATTGAGGGTTAAAAATATGAATTTTTATTTTAAATAGTTTACATTGATAAACGCGCATTTTAACTACAAACATTTCAATGAATAATTCAAGAATCATGCACTCCGGAATAGATAAATTTATTTATTTTTATCGTGCATTTCAGTAATAGATGTAATAAAGATATGTTTGTGATGGTTCACTCCAACTCTTTCGTCTCATTATTTTGATGACGTACCTATCTCTTCAGGGTAGGTATAATATTTTCCTCGCTCATCCCAAACTTCTCGAGAGAGCAGCCATGAAGATTAGGATCAAACGGAATTCATGGGCACACAAGACGTGACGGATGATGATGTATGAAGACGTCTCGTGGGATAGCGGGGGTCTGTGGCTTGTGATCTGGGCATGACCTTCACCTCACGTGGTCCCACCCCCAGAAGAGATCACCTCGTCCAGGCGAGAACCAACGCTACAAGACTCCCCTCGTAATTGAATTCTTCTACCGGGTGGTAGGAAGCCTTCTAGATGTGAACTTTCATCATCCGACTCACTCACATAATTAACTTCCTGCAGACTATACCATCGTAATATAATCAGTGCTGTCAGAGTCATATTCACAGCGCATGATACCATTATATCAGGAACTCTAATGTTACAATTGGTCTTCATTGATAGTAATTTTTTTCATGTTAACCGTTTTAAATTGATAATTATATATCCGAGCCTAATCAAGCTTAATAATGTAAATTGGGTACCAATGATAAACATACGAATACCGCCAACCACAATTTTACGATTTTGCAAAATTAAACCACAAAGGGTGAATAAGTGGTAAAATTAGTTTGAATAATTAATTATATAACTCCGAATCTAAATAAGCACATTAAAAGGTAAGATATACGATACGACATACCATCACAATCAAACACAATTTTATCATTTTCCAAAATTTAACCTATGAGGGGTTAAAAAGGGGTGAAATGGTTTTAATATAAATAATTATGACTTCGAATCTAAACAATCATAAGGAAATATATTGGGTTCAATTAAAAACATAAGGAAACTAGCAAACAAACATTTTACCATTCTGCCAAATTAAACCCTTAAAGGGTGAAAAAATGGGTGTATATGTTTTTAAGATAAATATAACTCCTTACCTATTTAAGCATACAAAAATATATTGGGCACCATTTGTGAACAAAAAAACTGCCAATTAAAAATTTACCACTTTACGAAATTCAACTTATTAAGGCTGAAAACAGAGTGATTATGGTTTTAAGATTAATATATTTCTGAATCTAATCCAAATTGGGGAATAATAATAAATACACGAAAACTATCAACCATAACTTTGAAATTTTGCAAAATTGACTCCCTAAGCTGTGTAAAATTGGTGAATATGGTTTTAAAAATTAATAATATTTATGGATGGAAGGGGGGGATAAATGATACTGACGTATTTATAACGAAAAATTAACACTTCAGTTATCAATTAAAACCATAAGTATAAAACTAAAAAAAACCTTCATCTAGTGTACATATTAAATTTTATTCACTTATTGATCCTTGTTTTTAAGGGTGTAAAAAGGACGCAAGTTTTATTTTATCATAAAAAAAAAATTATATCCCCATTTCAAACAATGTCGTATGTAAGAAACTGAGAATTAATAACTTACAAATTTAAATACGTAGGGTTGTTTTAGCAATTTTTGATATTCGACACCAAAGGCAGTGAAACGGGGCAAGTTATTGCTTTGTAGTAGTAAATCATATATCCAAGCAAAGTAATATGGAGGTAAGAAACTGAGCAAGAATAACATACATATGATTTAATAGCATTCTTTTTTACTATTTTTCTATACTCTAACCCATTAGTGGTAAAATACAGGTCATTTTTTTATAAAAGATATATCTATGAAGCTAATCAAGCGGGATGTAAGTTATGCCCTATGATTTATAAACATACAAACTCTACCTACTATTTTTACTACGTGCTGAAGTTCTACTTCATAAAGGAGAAATATTGTAAATATAATTTTAATATTAAAAATATTATATCTTCTAATCAAATTAAAGTTAGTTTAATTTATTATTCATTATTAAAACATATAACTTAAACTACTGGCTCTTATTAAATGTTCTTCGAAATATCACACCTTAAGTTGTAACAGAGGTTAATATTAATAAAATTTAAACAAAAGTTATAGAAACAACTAATTCAGTTTTGGCGAGATAAATTTAAATTCAATACAAATGTAAATTTATATATATTATCTCGGAGTTTGCGTCTGCAGTAAAAAAACGGGATGGGTTTGGTTTTATTTGGTGAACGGATACTTCCACATTTACCTAGTTCTGAATTTTTACATTGGCATCCCTGAAGTAAAAGAGGAGAGGGGTATAATAATTGTGACTTTCATTTAAGTAATACTATGGATAACTTAGAAATAATTTGTACATTGGATATCAAATTAACTGAGATTATATAAAATACCTTTAATAATAGAGGTATTTGTTATAAGGTGAAATATTTAATTGCTTTAAGCATACTTTTAACCCTAATAAAAGATAGTATAAGTGTAAACAGTTGCATAAACTTAAATTTAAATTGTGCAATGTTACCTAATATAGGTATATATATATATATATATATATATATATATATATATATATATATATATATACTAACGGACCCAACAGACGTTCTGTTTTTAATTCGAAAATTTACAGGAAATTTTCCTGAATCTAATCGCAACACCATCTGCCGGGTCGAACAGAAATAAAAATAAAATATTTTTGAATATTCGATAACGCGATCACAGCGCTTCCTACCGGATCAAATGTAAAACATCCAAAGTTCAATAACAACATTACTTAAATAAATTAATTAAAAAATATTATTTATCGGATTGAATTGTGAATCTAAACCATTCTTGAACTCACCTGAACACAAACTTTAAAGTGGACCCAACAGACGTCCTGTTGAAACGTTATAAATAAACTATAAATTAAAAGTATAAAAATTTAAATTTAAATATACTGTAAACTTTAATTACTTTAAGTAATTTTTATTTTATAAATGTTATAATTTATTTTACAAACTTATATTTTTATTTTCAAAGAGACATCAATACGTCATAAGTTAAATAGAATAAAATGAAAACTAACAATTTAAAATTGTAGGTTAAGTTGATTGTTATTGAATGCACGTCTATACATAATTAAAAGTAATGAAAAATCGTGTTATATACTCACTTTGATACTGCACCTTACATATTTTGCACAATGTATATTTTTTATTACATTTTAATAAGTAGAATAAAATGAGAACTGACAATTTAAATTTGGAGGTTAAGTTGATTGGTATTGAATTCACGTGTAGGCCCTATACATAATTAAAATCACGAAAAATCATGTAAAATACTCACTTCAATACTGCACCTCACAAATTTGCACCTA
Source organism: Bacillus rossius redtenbacheri (assembly GCF_032445375.1). NCBI lineage: Eukaryota > Metazoa > Arthropoda > Insecta > Phasmatodea > Bacillidae > Bacillus > Bacillus rossius. The sequence continues at coordinate 6,412,612 of NC_086336.1, read as the reverse complement.
CATTTTTAATTACACATTAAAATGTTATTTCAATAAATAATAATATAATAATCTCAATAACCAAATCTATTTTAATTTTAATGTAATAACAACAATTCATAAAATCCATCCAAAGATTAACAACAACACATAAATAAATACACAACACACACATATATATACTGTAAACCTAAACCATTCAAAGATCAACAACAATTTATAAATAAAAAATTAATTAAATAAACATTTTCCAGTGGACCAAATTGTGAATCTAAACCATCCTCGAATCCCCGTGAACTCACACACAAAATTTCATCAAACTTGGTCCAGCCGTCTAGGAGGAGTTCAGTGACATACACACGCACACAAGAAATATATATATAAATATATATATACACTAGCTGCCCGACCCGGCTTCGCACGGCTATACTACAGGGAAAAGAAGACCAAATATCACATTTACAATAATAATAAATTAAATACCATGGCAATTAATTTATTACAATGTTTTTTAATGTATCGGAGAGAAAACGAATAGCACCGATGGTTTCCCGACTCTCGAGCACGCAACGTACAACTGGTGTACCCGTACTTCGCTTCGGCAGTCTGCAGGCAGTACACTCTTGCGCCGCTCATTTTATATGCCCCTACTTGCGGGTACACCACTGCAGCGCCTCGAATGGAAAAAGAAATCAAAGCGATGCCCGTTGCCATGTTCTGTTCAAACGTTTTAAATTCGAAAATTTACAGGAAATTTCCCTGAATATAATCGCAGTGTCATCTGCCGGGTCGAACTGAAATGACTATAATTACTATAAGATACTATAAATATTATAATGTTATAATTTATTTTACAAACTTATATTTTTATTTTCAAAGATACATCAATACGTCATTAGTTGCAAAGAATAAAATGAGAACTAACAATTTAAAATTGTAGGTTAAGTTGATTGATATTGAATGCACGTCTATACATAATTAAAAGTAATGAAAAATCGTGTTAAATACTCACTTTGATAGTGCACCTTACATATTTTGCACAATGTATATTTTTTATTACATTTTAATATGTAGAATAAAATGAGAACTGACAATTTAAATTTGGAGGTTAAGTTTATTGGTATTGAATTCACGTGTATACATAATTAAAATCACGAAAAATCATGTAAAATACTCACTTCAATACTGCACCTCACAAATTTGCACCTATATTATTAATTACACTTTAAAATGTTATTTCAATAAATAATATAATAATCTCAATAACCAATTCTATTTTAAATACACAACACATACATATATATACTGTAAACCTAAACCATTCAAAGATTTAAAATGTTATTTCAATAAATAATATAATAATCTCAATAACCAATTCTATTTTAAATACATAACACACACATATATATACTGTAAACCTAAACCATTCAAAGATCAACAACAATTTATAAATAAAAAATTAATTAAATAAACATTTTCCAGCGGACCAATATGTGAATCTAAATCATCCTCGAATCCCCGTGAACTCACACAAAAATTTTTATAAAAATCGGTCCAGCCGTCTAGGAGGAGTTCAGTGACATAGGCTACAAACGCACACAAGAAATATATATATATAAAGATATATATATATATATATATATAGTCACCTCCTGAAATGAAAAGGATGCAAGTTTAATTTTGTCAAGGTATAATATATTCTCGAACACACTAAAACAGATGTTATAAAATTAGATAATCTATACTAACAGTTATAAAGTCCTTCACATAAATACTTAATAAATTATTATTAACGGTTTTGTAATTAATTAAATCTTTAAGCACCCAACGGTTTGTCGTGCCTTTTCCTTAGCCAATATGTTTGGAATAAATCACATACTTTTCTTTCAATGTTTAATTATTCGTAATACCCTGAAGCGAGTAATTAGCGGGTTATTAGTTAGTTGTAAATAAATAGCTATTGAATTAATTGGGTCCGGAACATGATTCGTAATAGTAATGTCGTGATAAATTTACAAGAAAATCGTTCAAATACCTATTGGTAACGAAATGGAAGATTTAAAAAACCAACATGGCTAAATTTGGTCCTTCCTCGCTTCCAGCCAAAGGTTCAAGAACAGTCCCGAAAGATCTATTGACGGTTTTTTTACAAGCGTCAAATGAATGCATCGGCCAGGAAACCACTGCGGCGTGGAGTCTCACGTCGCGCCGTCGACGACCGAGAAACGAAGCTTGGTCGCGGCGAGAGCGAAGGGGGTTGTCGCCTCGCGAGACGCGGCCATCACTACTCCCCCCCTTCCCCCCCATGGTCCTTGTCGGCACTCCCGCTGACCGACGCGCCGAGAGGTCCACCAGAGCCTTCCCTTCTTCCGGTTGGCCTGTTGGTTTGGCCAATCGGAGTTTGGCTTTTGTGATTGGCTAGGACTGCCGGCCAATCAGCGGCGTCTTCTCTCCAGATTGGCTGGGCTTTTCGGCCAACCAGAGGACAATAAGTCTGTTGTTGGATGCAGTTAAAATTAGAGGTAGAAAACCTCTAAACATCTTCTTGTCGAGAGTCTTGTCATTTTTGCTTGGCTTTTTGCACGCCTGCACCAGTCTTACACATGGTCTTGCGAAGCATAGTTTGACGAGCAACCATTCCCAATTTGGTTTTTTGCCTTCTTGATTTTGGACAAGCTCCATACGGCGATTTTCTCTCCAAGTCCTGCTTCTGACGATTTACCTAAATCTTCGGCTTCCTGTGCCAATATATCGTCAGCTCAGTGCATTGATACCAGATCCTTACCGAGGAAATTGAATATATCGAGTTGCTTGCACTTTTCGTCAAGAGAATTAATGTCCACGTCGCCTCCAGCTAGTCGTTTGGCTAGTTTCGTTCTTGGACCACACAATCTGTAGCTTGGAATGTGTAGCTCTAAAGGTAGATTATTTATCAGCGAGCTTACAAGACCTTCGCCAATATGTATTTTTTTTTCCTTACCGCTTCCAGTCATTACGCGCAACTGAGTCGAAAGTATAATTGCTTTTGCTTTTATAGAATTTCGTCAGTACAATGCAAGTCGTCAAGCAAGAAGTGTGTTTGCCCGTGCGCATCACGCAAGTCGACGAAGCCAGTGCGTGCGAATCGTGGCATGATTCGTTATTGCCTACTACCGTACGATGCATTATGGTAGGTCCGTCCAACTATGGCAACACATGCGTTCTACTGAGTTCGCAGGAGGTACCAAATGGTATTAGATTCGAAAATGTGTACCTCTATTCCGAGACATTGCGACAACCAAAGTACCAGCGGCTTGCAACGGTTCTTGGATCGATGGAAGGCCATTTTCCAATTGCCAATAATGTATGTGTGCTGACTCCTAGCGACAAGAGTCAATTCCATAATAGTTTTTGATCATGTCGGTTGCGAGAAGCAAGTCATAATTGAAGAGTACTTTTCCATGGGCTGACACACCAAAGTAGATTGCATTTACCTGTGTCAGACGAACAGTAAGATTCCGATACATCGCCTACGTGAGAACGGGAATATCATAGTACCTTTCCACATGGATGAACTTTATTTACGTCATGCCTATAACGATTATGTAAAAAACGACATAACGTTCCAGTAATTTCATTACATGTGCTCCTTGTTCTGGATACTAGAGTACAGATTCCTAGTTACCGTCAAAACTGGCCTCTATATAAAGGCAGGTACATACAAGTTTTCGATCAGTTTATCATCAAACATGAGTCATAGCATCTCGAAATTCGGTCGTAGCATTCCCACTGCCAAAATGCATACTATTCTCGAGTCTCAAGATGCTGATATCCGGAAAGAAATTTCGCTACTGGCTCAAAAAGTAAAAAGTAAAAAAAAAAACGATTTACTAGTGTACCTGCTAGCCAACGACCAACTAATGAAAGACTTAGATTCTCGATTTCGTAAAATGTTTGAAGTATCAAGTGCGCAAAGATGCTATGATTTGAGGGCTTTTTAATGTATTCTGAATGCATCATTATCTCACTTTACAAAGAAAACAGAGCTTATTTACAACAGTGATAAAGTTTCTGTGCACGAACAAAATATAGTATAAAAGGAAGTCTTGCAATCTGTTTGCAGTCAGTATAATGTACGAACTGTCCAGTGACCTTCATCGTTCTATACAGTCGGTTCTTGAAAAATATCTACTTCCTGGAAGGGCCAGAAATGGAAAATAAAGATATATTTAAACCAATCACAGGTCGTCTTGACGAAATTAAAAATATGGAAGAAACAACCATCAGTGTCAAGACAGAAGTTTATGACGAGATGCCTACTGCAAATAAAAGGAAATTTGAAATGTCTCTAGAAGAAGAGGGCTTTGCAAGTAAAGAGTCTATGCACAAGATAAAATACGGAAACGAGGACACCAAGTTAACGCAATAGTCCAACCATATTTGAAATCTTTCACGAGTCGGAATAATAACACAGCCTACAGAGTGTACATAAAACATAATAGGTGGTTCCTTGACGCTAAAAAAAATTAGCCTTTTACCAGGAAATATCATATGTGTAGAAAAGTACAAAACACATGGGACTCCAGGTCTGTATGAATTGCTGTTTCGCAGGGAACCTAAAGGCTATTCTCATGACGATTTGCAAGAGTCCAAAAAACATCTAGAACTAACTCATGCGCATTTTCGCGATAAAGATCCAAAAAAGTGGCATATGTAAATACGAAGATCATGAAAAAATCTATATTCTCGCCAATCTCTTCAGTGATCTAGCAGCACATGGTAAAGGTTTTAAAAAAAGCTAGAAAGTGGTTAGACCTTTGACTATGTGTATTGGGGAGACCCAAACGAATTGTCGTCAGATTAAGACTTTTAATTGCTCCATTAGTTGCTGGAAACTATTCGCACATCAACGAAATAGTCTCCATACTCGAAGAACTGAGGGAATATATCTACATACAAAGAGTCGAAATCGCTCGCAAATTTCATGTCTTCAAGACGAAAATAACTTCGGTGCAAAGTCATAGTGCGTAGGCTTCATGATTTATTCCAGGTAGACCTTGTTGAGACGATACCATATTCCCGAATAAATAAAAGTTTTAAGTAAATGTTGACGGTCATCGATGTGTATAGCAAGTTCGCTTGGGCCATACCTGTACAATCGAAGGATGCAATCGACATAACCAAGGACATGAGGAACATTTCTCGTTAAGGATGTGTACCGTCGCACCAGTAAACAGATCTTGGCAAAGAATTTTACAATGCAACCTTCAATGCTTTGATAAAGAAGTTTGGAATCAAAAACTACTATGCATTTAGTTATGTCATAGTCTCTGTTGTCGAAAGGTTTAACACATGTTTGCACACCAATATGTGATGTCATTTCATAGCTTACAGAAATTGCTAGTGGCTTAATGTATTACCGAATCTAATTAGCGAATACAATTTAACGGTGCATTCTACCACGAAAATGAGGCCCAAAGACGCAATGAACAATCATCTACTTCGAACTGTGATTTCCAACAGGAAGAAGAAAGATCGACGAAAGCGCAAAGCTAACATTGGTGACATTGTGCGAATCTCCAAGCAGAAAGGAGTCTTCGAGAAAGGTTTCACTGCGAATTGGAGTCCTGAACTTTTCCATGTAACACATGTCCGCTAATCGGAGCCTAGGATCTACTGGCTCCAAGTTTTAGAACACAAGCTTATTTGTGGCGGCTTCTATGCCGGAGAGATTCAACCCACGATGTATCCCGATAAATACTCGGTAGAGAAGTTTCTCAGACAAGAAATGGACTATAATATGTCAAGTTGTTGGGCTTCCCACCTCGGTTTTATTAGTGGGTAGCAGATGCAGAAATCGAGAAATGCGAGTGATTTTTTGTACTTGTAGAAATATGTACTAATTTTGTTAAAAATTGTGGTATTTTAATTCTTGAAATTTTTTCCATTTTTTAAATTAATTTTTTTATTGCATCAAGCCAGGATCGAACCGAGGACGGATATATATCGATTCAGTAAAATAAAAAATAATATTTTTGATAAATTTTGGAATTTTTTCTGAATGTCTAGCTTAATGATTACAGAAATTCAATATGGTGGCCAATATGGCTAACAAGATAGCTGACAAGATGGCTGAAAAGATGTCGAGCGCTCTGACAATAAATGATTACTGCACTCTAGTTGACAAAAATGAAACTAATATGGCAACAACGTATAGGTACTTGCAGAAGATGTGTACACTTGTGCTCGTTGTATCAATTACTAAAAACAAGATGGCGACGACGCCTTCTAGCAGGGAATAAGTATTAGCTAGCTCGCTTGGTATTATGTATTTCAAAAAATTAATTTAGTGACATGGTCTCGAACAGGTGATGCTATTATTCCTTCCAATAAATAAAATACAACTCCGAATGTGTGTTATTTTTTATATACCATAAATAATCCTCAATCTGGTAACTGTCTTGATGGCCGAGTGGTTAATGGTATGTTTTCCAACCCAGAGGTCAGAACTGTCATAGTTCCAATCACAGAACTTCCAATGTACTGTGTAAAAAATATTTAATTCAATTGTGTCGATAAGGACCACAATAAGATTAGCAGGTAATGGAACATCGACTTATGTGCATAAGACAAAGCAATGCTGGCGCTCTCTAGGAACAAATAGCAGAAACAAAGATGACGGCAGCTAGTGTGTGCAAGCCCCTGGCAGACAAGAAACCAGTCACTGGCGAGTCCCGCCGGCCGGTGAACAGCTCTCCGCTAACGAGCGACATAGGCGAGGGGACAAGTGTAGCGGTGCAAGTGAGTGCTGTATGTCCAGTGCTTTTTCACGGCGGACCACAACAGAACAGTGAATTTAGTTCATTGATACAGTTTCCAATCATTTTGGTAGACAAACATTACGCTATTCAAGAACTAAGTGATAACTGTAAATTTGCTGTTGCTAATCAATAGACAGTTTATTAATGGGACTATCCTTGCAAACCCTGTTTTCCTCAGTGCGTAGCACTCTGTTTGAAAGTTAAAGAAATACAAATAAATAAAGTTTTACAAATTAGGGAAATTTAAGGACCTTTCAGGGAAGAATGCGCTTTAATTTTTTTATTTTATGTAGTTTTTATTATATAAAAACTACAATTAAATGCTACTTGTAGCTTAAAGATACTAGAAGTATTCTTGTAAAATCTTGATTTGGTGAGTGTTAAATTTTCTAAAAATCTTCATGTGATTGTGTAAATTATTTAAAAATCATGTATGGGATCTTCGTAGTTATAGATAACTGAATTTTCCCATTCATAACTTCCGAGTTCTGTGTAAGTACTGTTTTAAAAAATGGTTAACATCCATCTGGATAGAAACAGTGTGGTTTTTTTAAATTGACAAGTTTTTGTTATTGTTGTATTATTTGCCTTTGAGTTAATGGCCTAAGAAAGTAAATTCTTAACCCAAATAGTTAACGAATATATTTCTACAGAGTTCCATAATGATTTGTAACTAGACGTTTTCGTTCATTTAAACTTAAATTAAAAAAGTGTATATGGAGTGTCCTCAGTGTCTGGGGATGGGTGTCAGATTGGATTACAGCACATCTACACTGTATAGCTCAAATCTATGAGAGCTGAGGTCTCCAAGTGCGGTCTGGATGATACATCTGGACATAACCTTCTGGCGTTAAACTGTAGAAACTCGCTATTAACGGAATTTGTGCTTACATTGTAATTTTTTTTAATATTAAGCACTAAAACCGTTTCTAGACATAAGTTAGTCTGAAAAAGACGTGGTCTATTTATATTATACCAAAAACTGCATTAGCAATGGATACACACTGATTGATCTTGACGTCTCGTAGACACAAAAGTCCAATAGACACGATGAAATGTGTCAGGAGTACGGAAGCACCACGGGAAAACCTACCCGCTCACGGATTCTTCCATTTCTTTTCCCACTTCCACGAACTAAGAGTTCGATATCGTCAAATTCCTTACCAACTTCCTTAATATTTTGGTTGAGTATTACAATGTGCATAATTGTGATTACATATAGAAATATTGTATTAGAAAATCTTTTTATTTCATCTCATTGCGGTTTATAATATTTTGACGGATAAAAATACGTTTTTAAAATTTTTATTTTAAAAACCCATAGCTGTAATACTAATACTTACTTGAGGCCATAACCACACTATTTTTAATTTAAATTTTTAGAGTGATATGTAAATACAATAAATATTACAAATAATATTCCATTTAGCATATACAGATTGGTTTTTAATTGCTACGGGTGCATTTAATAGGGAACAGGCAATACAAAAAAAAGGTTAGTTTAAGAAAAAATATTTTTTTGCAATGCAACCCTGCAAAGTAACAGGCGCGAAAAAAGGGGGGAAAAACACGGCAGACTTCAGGTGTGCAAATATGGACGATATGCACATGTTATACGAGTAGTTATACGAGTGAGTAACTGCAGAGGAAGCAGTGCGAATCTATCAAGCAATCTCTCACCACAGACGAGAACCGGATACAGCTTAACGAGCGACAGCCTGAGGTGGGAGTTTAATACCACTTAAGGTTGGTACCTACACCAGAATGCTGGTGGCTAGTGCGTGAGATTAGGATTTTTCCCGTACATGCACGCTAATGCAGTTGTGGTGGTCACAAGTGCGGTATTTTCCCGGTACGTGCAAGCACGTGCATTTCGCCAGTATACGCAGTGGGTGTTACATGCGTGGTTTTTACAAGTACGTGCAAGCACGAGAAGTTCGCCAGCACGGTGTGGTTGTCACAAGCGCGGTTATTCTCCGTACGTGAAAGCAGGTGCAGATCGCCAGCCGCAGTGGTGGTCAGACGCGCGGTCACAATCCAAGATGGCTGTCAGCTTCTCTCGGCTCCTCCTGGTGAACCCTGTTCTCGGATCGGCTAAAACATACTACTCTGAGCTATCAACAAAAAATCTTTAACTATCGGCTCTCTCGCATGGTAGATAATTCCTGTGGTGGGGGGGGGGGGGGGCAGGAGTGCAAGCGCTACCCTCTTTAAATCAAATAGCCTCTTTTTGAAAAGTCCTGCTTGCGAAATCGTTATTGTAAAACGGGAATAAAATACGTTATACTGCAACCCTCCCCCCGACAAGCTCTTCAAATTTTCTCCCATGTCTCAGTCACGATGATTTGTTGAATTTACTTTCGGAATTTTAACCCACAAGTATATGCTGCTGTACTAACAAAATCTTTGCTGTGTTTTGAACAACTTTGTGGAAAAAAAAATCTGGGCTCAAGTTGGAAGACACACTGCTCTGTGCTCTCGTAATGGTTTCCACCGAAAGTAATACTAGGAGCAAGAGAAGCAATAAAACACAGAAAGCATTGTGCTCATTACTTTTCATCTGTGGGTGCTGTGCTATGGCAGAACACCAAGCTTTAAAATGGAATTGTTTTAACTACTTTATTCTTTTACACTAATGCTTTATCCGTGTTACCTGTTAAAGTAAGCTCTTTCAATAATTTTAAATGTTTTTCTACAGACTAATATAATAAGATGTCACCGTACTTAATGATACTGTTTATTTCCGCATTTCCTCAAATCCTCCCATTCAGGAACAACAACACTGCAAAATTCTATCATTTCATTTTTTTTCTATCATGAAAATATTTGCTTCCCTAACAAGTAGTTCACAATCCGTGTAAACTTACTTAATGACGAGTGAAAAGCCACGAGGCGACACGATGCAGCTCGCACATGTCCAGAAACGTCCGTGCGTCCACCCACGTGCGTTTTAAAACAGAAATTTATAAAACGCAGCAGGTGGTGTTCCATTTTGGGTGACCTTGAAAACTCAGCACAGTTGTCAGTTGGTCCCGTATTCATTCACGTCCGCCTAGCCAGCTCCAGTACCCTGCCTGTGTTGCATTTGACGCGAGTACCTAAGGCCCCTTTCAGACGAGGCGGTTTGGTTGATTCTTCTACAATGTAAGTTGCCAGGCTGACTCTCAACTCGTTGGCTGCCGTGTGAAGACTCTTTCTGGGCTGACGTCACACCAGGAAACTTGTGGAACCAACTTCTCTTCCCAACGGGAGGTCAGTACGATGCTGGAACCCGAGGAAGCAGGACAGCTTCTTGTGCCTGCTCTCCTGCGAGAAGAGTAGCAGAACAGAAGCCTTATTCGGAAGACACCACGCTGTTGAAATCGGCATAGCCTTTTCGAGCCACTTCCCTCCGAGGCCCACTCCTTTTGACTTCATCACCGTGTTCTCACACCGCATGTCCCATATCGCGGGACTGCTATAAACAGACAGGTGGAACGCCCTCCGCTACGTCCTCGGCGACTCAACTAGCGACTGGTGCTGAGCAGTGTCTTGTGTCGAGTCTGCTGGTGAGCGGCCCAGGTGCCAGAGCGGTCGAGTTGACTGCGGGGCGAGGGTTTGGGGAGGTTCCCAGGCATGTGCTACGTCACTACACTTCTTCCGACCAGTGGCATCAACCAATCAAGAAGCCTAAGATGTCCATCAAGTTCTGTCCCTGCCCGAACACGCCCGAATCACCTTCGGCCAACCTCAGGATTTGTTTTATTTTTGCGCAGGAAAAATGAATTCAAATATTAAAAGTGGTCGGTAAGGTTAGCTACATTAAAACACTTTAAAACACTATGGACGGTTAGTTAGGTTAGTATAGCAACATTAAAATAAACAGAGAAATATAAATATATATAAATAAACCCGAGGTTGGCCGATTGTGAATATTCGGGCGTGTTCGGGCAGGGACAGAACCTGATGTACATCTTAGGCTTCCCTCAACCAGTCGCCTCGTCTGGAGGGCGAGGGGGGTGGGAGGGTTGCCAAAAGTCTGCAAGCCGACTCGTCGCCTGTTCCCCACGGAGATTTTGAACCTCACGGGGCTACAGGTATTCCTGTAAATTTTTCCGAACTTTGCTTCTTAACAAAATTGCTTATTTTGGCATTCTCTGCCACCCATTGAATTTTTTTATCCCCGGTACTTTCCGAAAACTCGTTATACTTAGGTGTATATATTTATACTGTATGTATGTTTATTTATAGTGTGTCCATGGCGGTGAACGTGCGCGTGAGGGTCTCCAACAAGGGGAAGCCTTCTTTTCACAGACGAGAGAGCCAGACGCCCGATCGTGCATCTTCGGTTTTTTTTTGTTCATTGTAAATATTTTTAATGTAGCTAAACTTACCTAATATGTAAAACCAACCATCCACAATGTTCTAAAGTATTTATAATGTAGCTAACCTATCCTAATCGCGACCGCAAAATTTAATGCCACACCGGTTTATACAATGAGATAGAACGAAAAAAAAAAAACCCGAGCATGAACTTCGGGGAACTTCGGGTGTGGCTCTCTCGTCTGTGAAATGAAGGCTTCTCCTCCAACAAGGGTCATCAGTCGGGGCGGCGCGCGAAAGTCACCCTTACAGCCGCTGGCAGCGCTGGGCGGTCAGTTGCAACTCCGTCGCGCGGCATTAATCGTGACGAAGCGGACCATTTGTATTTTTGTCCCCCGGGAGACTAGTGGAGAGGGGAGGGGAGTGGTGTCACCGACCGAGGCGTCGTTTGTCGGCGTCTGCGCCTGCGCGCCTGGCTCTTCCCTGGACAGACAGCGCCGCCATCAGCGATCAAGGAGTTGTTAACCCGCCGCAGGAGAGGAAAGGGACAAATTCCCACGAGTCTAAGTCTTTTAAGGGCTCCAACATACCAGTCACACCGACGTTTGTGATTATTTTGTCCTCAAGACTTACGTTCACCCACTGTGATGTAGACTCCTTTTATTTCACTATCTCCGGATATCTATCAATAAACCTTTCACTGAACGGGCCTCCAGAAGTAAAGTGGTATGTTTCCATTATCCAGACGGTGAAAAACAGAAAATAAAGATCAAATGAGCGGCCATGATATTAATAATCAGATATAAATTTGGATTATTTAATGATTTCCTGATGCAAAAATAACAATCCAAATGATTACACACTAATGCATGAATAATGAAACAACCGTAAAAATTGGAATAAAACAAAAATAATGATGTCAAAATGAAATAACCTATCATTGATGCAGAACTATTTACATTATATTTTGTTTTAAATCATAGGCTGTCTCAGCGTATTTTAATGCAGAAATTGTTGTACAAATATGTATTCAATCATTTCGGTTCATATCGTTACCACGCTATCTTCCGTAACCATAATCATTACACGTGCCTTCGTTTCAGGCTGTGCCGTTTATAATTCTGGCACTTTGAACTTAGTTATTAACATATGAATTTTTTTGTTTTTTAATTTTAAAATACGTTATCATGGAAGAGTTTATATTTCATTTTTATTTATTCCTAAATATTTGCATTATCTATATATTTTTAAAACTTTGTATTCTTCCAGATTTGGTAAAATAATATATTAATTGTGTTTGTTTCTAATACATAAAAATGTTTAAAAGATAAACATATTTGTGGTTAACTCTTTTTTTTTGCACGACTGAAATCATATAGGAGTTACCGTGCCCCTTTAGAATTAATTTGTAAAAAATACTAAACCCCAAGTTTGGACCAGATTTTCAACAAGGAAATTTATTAAAACACTGACCATCTTGTTGAATTTCATTAAACCGCTAATACTTTAACTGTCTTTGTGAACTTCGATTTATTCCATCTACCACAGATGGCAGCAACGCGGTTACACATTTCCGTTTCATGCCACTTCCTTTATATTCACGAAACCACTTCTACCAAATGCCGTATACCAAGAGCTATGTTAAGATGTTGCACATCAAAAGGATAGTTGGTGTTTTTATTTGTAGGAAATAAAAATTTTCTCAATTTTTTTCTCTCTATAAAACGTAATTTTGCCCAGTATCAGTTCTCTGAGTGCAATCCCAGCAGAAGGCGGACGCACGCACAAACTCGAGCCAGGCTCGGGTATATTCCAAAACTCTGCGCGTCTTGAGCGGCCCAGAGCCTGAGGCCGGAGCCAGCCTCCGAAAAGAGAGGAAGCATCTTCCCCCTCCACTCGTTCTTCGTCTCGCGGGCTGTGATGGATGCCTCGGCGGCGAGGCCCGGGATTGGTCATTTTGACTGATGACGCGCACCCTCCCACGGAGTCATTAGGTTGGTCCAGCGCGCGGCGGAAGAAAGCCAATCCCACGGGCCGAGAGAACTCGTTCCTGGCGCGCTTCCTCCATCTGAAGTGCAGGCCGCGATCCTAGATCCCCACTCGCGAGAAGTGAATACCAAGTATGGATCTAGGGAGCGTTTATATTTCAAGAGAGGCTTGAATGCATTCAGTTATACAATCGCATTTCGTTCTCAGTAAACTATAGTCTTAGAATGCCCCGGTCCCAAAGAAAACAAAAACACTATAAGATTCAAAAGAACCAGTTACACGTTCAATCTGACCGGAAGGTAGGCCTAAATAGGCAAAGATTTTAGGGTTAAGAGCACACATGCGGTGTGTATAGCTTAAGGGGCGGGCCTCGTCAGGGGTGTATGTGTGTTAGTTAGGCGGGATGATAAGCACGACGCTTGATGGTATTTCTAGCGCGGTATAGCCTCAAAGCGCAAGGCTCTAAATTGACGCGCAGTCTTCTCGTCGTCACAGGATAACTGTGAAATTTTAGCGGTGACCCTAACATTATAGGGTCTAGAAAGGAAGATAAAGGTGTAATGCAAGTCCTTAAGTGCTTTCAAGAATCTGTACCGGTTCTTTTACGCCTAAAAATTACTCAGGAAACATGCGTTTTAGCAATTTTAACTCTTCTAGAAATACAGTTTAAAAATTTGACCCAAAATTTAAAGTACTTTTCGGGCCTCAGCGAACTCTTAAATGCTTTTTATAAGCAGACCCCACTCCGATATTTCGAGTAGTTTTGAAATGGCGTTGTTTTTCCTGAAGCTCTGCACACCGTGTGTGTGCCAGGGTAGGTGGAGCCCTTAAGAAAAATCTACGCGAATTGAAAAACTGCTCGAGATATCGTAATAAGGGTGGATGGGTAGTTCGGAGGCGTGTTTTCAGGCTAATATTTAGACATGAAACTCTCAGTAGAGATTCTTGAAAGCACCCAAAGTTCTTGCATTACACTTCTATCTTCATATCTCCGCCGTATAATGTTACGGTTGCCCTATGGACGACGAGAAGACTGCGTGTCAGTTCAGAACCTTGCGCATAGAGGCGATAAAGCGCTAGAAAAACCAACGAGCGCCGCACTTATCATCCCGTCTCACTTGAAGTTTGTGGGGTTCATTCCGATACCAGAAAATAACGAGGATTTTGCATATCTCTTATAATAGGAATGTAGGTTCGTTTTTGTTTGTGTAGTCAACGTTTATGCACAAGAGGCTGAAAGCTTCGAACCACCGACTCTGTGCTTACACTGTAAAAATTTTGTTTTTACTTTTACAAGGAAAGTTTTTAAAAATTCAGTTGCCAACGATATCACTTTTAAAACTGCAAGGCAGAGCTTTGTACCATTTGTAATCTGATAAAGCTCTGCCTTACCGTTTTTCAAGTGATATCGTTGGCAACTGAGTTTCTAAACATTTTGCTTGTAAAAGTACATTAAAATTTTACAGTGTATAAAATTGAGCTACGCCGCAACGTTGCATCGATCTCCGACCCTCCTCACACGAACACCAGAGTACAATGAAGACACCTTCATAAGGGACTGATAAAAGCTATAAAATTGAGGACAGTTCGTAGAGTGATCGACCATGCACTACAGCGTGGAATTACCCCAGAATTATATTGGAATGATTCTGGCAACGCGTTTGTAGTACATTATTTTAAGTTGAGAAAGCAGGGCCACTTAGCTAATGCCCTGCGAACATGAAAGAGACTCAAACAACTTAGTTGAAAGTGAAAGGAGTAATATATAAAATAAGCTCTACCATATCTAACAGACAAGCTTGAAAGATTCAATTCCGATCATCATAACACGAGAAATAAGTACTTGTTTCAGGTGCTCAAGTCTAATGCATCAGTTTACAAGCACTCTCTACATGCATGCCTGTAAGACATGGAATGGTATACCGAGAGATCTAAAACATATTTTAATTTTCTCTTTCTGAGATGAACATGAGTCATCCCTATTGCAAAACCAGTTTAATTAAAGACAATGATAAAGTTCTGTACTGTATGTTTTTATATGTTAAATTTTTTAATTTTTCATAGTAAAATTATTCAACATAATAAGCTTATTTAATTAATTGCGCATAACGTAAAATGTTAATGTCACGTACCAACTAAAACAGCAAAGAGCAGTGAAAAAGTAAATAAAAAATAAATAAAAGCCTTAAGTCAGGTGGGATAGACTGGGACTAACACTGGTCCCATGGAATGCAAGTCAAAATGACTCCTGTGTCATCTGGTTGGGGAAACGGAGGGGCATGCATACACTGACGAATCAGTGTGTAGCAAACAAACAAAAAATTATATGTTAGTGAGACTTACAGTAATCGCCAGATATGTGTTACATCTAACCTCGGTAACGCGCCAATTAAAGACACTTATTATACGAAACTCGGATTCGAAATTTTACGTGGAACTCCTTAAAATATTAATGTCACGTTCCGAGGGTGAAAAATTATAAGTAGAAAGACGCGAAACACACTAGATGGTCCGCATCCACGCTAAAATTCATTGCCGGAGCAGCCATGTCAATTATTAAATTGTTTTATTGGCAGACCGAAATTTTAAACTACATAACTTTTTAGACACAAGCGATAAAAACTTAGAAAATACTTAACCCCGGCATTGCACCTGAATTTCGAGAAAGAATTTTACTATAATACTGACAATCTTGTTAAAATTCACTAAACCGTTAATACTATGGAGTTTCTCTTTGTCTTTGTGAACTTTGGTTCGCTCCATCCGCCACAGATGGAAGCACCGTGGTTACGTTTTCTCGTTCCCTGTGACTTCCTTTCCATTCGTGAACATATTTCTGCTAAATGCTGTATACCGAGAGCTAAGATGTTACGTATCAAAAAATTCCCGTTATTTTTTTTTAGAGAAAATGTAAAATAATTAATCAACTGATTTTTTATCTAAGGTATTGAAGAAGGGTATCTATTTCGATTTCGTTTGATAGTAATCTTTTTTCAAGCAATATATTATTTATTTTTTTCAAAATGTTTAATTTTGAAACATTAAAAGTAGCTTGAAATAAAACAAATTTAATTGAAAACGAGTAAAAACGCCTTTCGATAGTGTTAGATGGTACCTATTCTGCATGTTTGATGGACTAAAGTTCCTTTTTTGAAGGGGTTTGGGGTTACTTTGTTTGTTTCTAATGTTCTGTGAATGCTTTCGTATGTGCTAATGCAATTCTTAATTAATTATATCACAACATTTAATTTTAGTTACTCATATAGCTGTATAATATTTAAATAGTGAATTGACCGTATGATGTACAAAGAACTTACTTCTACGCACAACTTATAGAAGAACACTTTTAAATAAATAACAGAAACCTAGACCAAAATATCCATACCCTGAAATGAGGCTAGGGCGAAGAAAAGGAAGAATTGAAATTATTTACGAGAGAAACTATCCTTCAAACCACTTACTGCATGTCATCTTATATATATTTAAACGTGAATATAAGTTTAAAATCTCATCAAATAAGCCACTAGGAGTTTTTCTGTTGCTATATAGTACACTGGAGGAATAAAACTTTTTTTTAACTATGTCACTCGCCATTTAAATGGTAAGACACCAGTTTGCATATTTTCTTTATAGGTGTCGTTGAGAGAAAATGGAAACCAAATATTACAAGTCAAACGTTGCAAAGATGTTAGTCATTAAGTAAAAGTTAGAAATAAATAATGAAAATCTTGAAAAGTTACAAAATGCTTAATAGTATATATATACACACATATATTAAAATTATTGGGTGCTTCTCACCTAATTTTGCGTTAGTGGTGTCCTTAAATAATCAGAGTTTACCACACACCAAGCATTTTGTAAAAAATTATTTAATTTACATAAATTGTCTACGATTGAAAACTCTTCTCGGAATACAAACAGCCAACTGAGACTTGGTAGCTGACAGAATCTTGTAATTAGCAGTTACAGCCCTCGCACTTCTGCGGCAGAGAGAAGATTTCCTGGCGAGCGTAGTCGACAAAAGAAAACCGCCCCGATACAGCTGTAGAAGTAGAAACTAACCGCCCCGATACAACTGTGGAAGTAGAAACTAACCGCCCCGATACAGCTGCGGAAGTAGAAACTAACCGCCCCGATACAGCTGCGGAAGTAGAAACTAACCACCCCGATACAACTGTGGAAGCAGAAACTAACCGCCCCGATACAGCTGTGGAAGCAGAAACTAACCGCCCCGATACAGCTGTGGAAGCAGAAACTAACCGCCCCGATACAGCTGTGGAAGCAGAAACTAACCGCCCCGATACAGCTGTGAAGCAGAAACTAACCGCCCTGATACAGCTGTGAAGTAGAAACTAACCGCCCCGATACAGCTGTGGAAGCAGAAACTAACCGCCCCGATACAGCTGTGGAAATAGAAACTAACCGCCCCGATACAGCTGTGGAAGCAGAAACTAACCGCCCCGATACAGCTGTGGAAGCAGAAACTAACCGCCCCGATACAGCTGTGGAAGCAGAAACTAACCGCCCTGATACAGCTGTGAAGTAGAAACTAACCGCCCCGATACAGCTGTGGAAGCAGAAACTAACCGCCCTGATACAGCTGTGAAGTAGAAACTAACCGCCCCGATACAGCTGTGGAAGCAGAAACTAACCGCCCTGATACAACTGTGGAAGTAGAAACTAACCACCCCGATACAGCTGCGGAAGTAGAAACTAACCGCCCCGATACAGCTGTGAAGTAGAAACTAACCGCCCCGATACAGCTGTGGAAGCAGAAACTAACCGCCCTGATACAGCTGTGGAAATAGAAACTAACCGCCCCGATACAGCTGTGGAAGCAGAAACTAACCGCCCTGATACAGCTGTGAAGCATAAACTAACCGCCCCGATATAGCTGTGGAAATAGAAACTAACCGCCCCGATACAGCTGTGGAAGCAGAAACTAACCGCCCCGATACAGCTGTGGAAGCAGAAACTAACCGCCCTGATACAGCTGTGAAGCAGAAACTAACCGCCCCGATACAGCTGTGGAAATAGAAACTAACCGCCCCGTTACAGCTGTGGAAGCAGAAACTAACCGCCCTGAGGCGGCGTGCGGCGTGAAGCGGTGTCTAGTCTGCGGCCCGCGAGGCCTGAGGTTGAGGCAATAGTCTGCCGAGGCCCGCCACGCGCCTAGGACCGCTGAGGCGGGGTGGAGGGGGAGCGTGGGCGGGGCCCACCGAGTTGAAGAATAACCTGGTTGGTTAATGACCGCCGCTCGCCCTTGGTCACGTGAGACAAATGGCGTGATTGATGACCTGTGAGAGATGTTGTTGTGTGTGTGGGGGGGGGGGGGGGCAGAACCTTACCAAAGAATGGTTTTCGGAGCCTCAGCATGGAGACGCAAGTGCCAAGGAGTAGGCCTAATTTCTCACTCGTATCTCGCCTTAAATTAATAAATGTGAAATCCTTACGTGAGTGGTAGACCCTATGCGCTGGGTGTGGTGGTGGTACCGCGGTCCGCCATCTTAAAATGAAACATCATATCCACCATCTTGGATACATGAACCTTACTTTTGAATTAACTTTCAAAAATCTTTCAAAACTCTCTAAAATTACTAAAAAAATATTCCCATTTTCGAGGGAAAAATTTTCACTTTGAAGGAAATCTACCACAAAAAAATTTAAAACTTCTAATTTACCCATAATTACAACTTAGCTGGTGTCGTTTTAGCTGCCATCTTAATTTTTTTTAAATTATATAATAAAAATAAATAATATTTTTAAAAATATAGTAAAAACGCTTGCAGCTACTGAGGTAGGATGTCGTTCGCGTTTTCCCATGATGCACGATGACATGAAAGGTGCAAATTTGTGAAGAATCCTCGTATGAAGTTTCGCTGCGATGAGTGTCATGTTTGGTTTACACGTGTTGACAGTTTGCGACACACTCTAAAGGTGACGTCCGTGTGCCTACTGTAGAACTACCTGCAGACATTTCTACTCGTCGCTTTAGAATGGAGACTAGTTTCCATACAAGCACAAAAACCAATTGTTCAGCAACCAATTACTATGACATCTGGACATGTAACTAAACTTAAGACTGTGCTTGGTGCATTACAGGTAATTGACAATGGATTCCACTTGTAGAAATCTGTATTTCGTGGAACGTTGAAAGCCTGCTATTTATTATCTGTATACATATATTGATTCAAAAGACATTTTTTTCTTTGCTTGATGATATCAAGCAGAACCTAATCAAACAGCTTACAGATGAAGTAGAAACGTACGGATCTTAAAAATATAATTTGTGGTTGGACTGTGTTTATGGCAAACCATATTCGTTTGAGGACAAAGTGCAGAAGTAAAGACAGTGAATGCTCCTACTTATAATTCCAACGATGCGAAGCAGTCTGTTAAACGCAGTATCGAGAAAATCTGTCGGGAAGAAAAAGACTATGTAGGCAAAGGATCTGCCTGGTCTTTGTCTTCAGTAAACTTATTGGAGCTAAGAATTAGTTCAAGCCAATGAAAAACTAAATGACGTAATAATTTTTAAGTGGCAAAATGTTTTATTACAATTTTTAAATATATGTTTTTAATTTCCCCGATTTTCTAGCATAAAAAATATGGATTTTATGATTGCAGCTATAGAGAAAAATGAAACGGTAACGTCATAATTAAAAATGGTGCTCATGACTTTCCAATGGTCTAGGTCATGACCCCGGTGGCTTAGAGCGGCTTGCTTATGGAGAATATAAGCCGCTTTGGGGAATTTTCAAGCTGTCGCCATTTTTTAGGACTTAAATGAGCAAATTTTCTTTAAATCGCGAACTTTTCCCTCAAAATAGAGAAATATTTTATTTTTATATTTTTGGCGGATTTTTTCCCTAAAAAATAATTTTAGGCGAATTTGGTGTAAATATAGAATTTTTTGGCAACTTTTGAATGTCAAGGTCAAAAGTCAAGGTCATATAAAATTCCTGCCGTGACGTCATTAATCCATGATGGCAGCCGACACCACCGACACTAGATACACCCTGAACCCTGGCGCCAAACATATAGGTATTGATATACAACTCTCGCAATTTAACGATAAGTAAATCTGATATTTTAATTGGTTTCAGAACAAGGTTTGTCATTTGTAAATCCGCTCGCTGACAAACTCGCTGCACTGATTAAATATTTACGCTATTTCAAACGGTGAATTCTTTGCTCGACGATTCAAGCGAATATCACACCAAGCTTCGGTGTGATGGCTTGGTCCTACCTTTCCTTGCAGAGTCATCCACTGTGCAGCTGGGCTCGACTTCAACCAGGATTGTGAAGTAGACAATAAAAAAAGGTATGTACTTACAGTTTCGTGTCCAGCGGTGGAAGTCACACGCGCTTCCTGGCAGGAAACGAAAAGCACTCCTCGGGTTTCATACACCGCGAAGACCGTCCTCGTAAAATACGCACGCGACCACTGTCCACCGCACAGCACATTTCGACTCATTTTTTTTATATATTTAAGTGGCCTACAGCTTTCGCCCATAGCCAAAGGGTTATTATATTCAGCGTGAATCTCAATTTCCTATTCGTTATCAAATATTAGAATATATAGTTTACACCCATGCCTTACCCGGGACTCGAACCCAGGACCCCTCGCACCGATGCCGGTGTGCATCCGACTACGCTACGGAGGTCGGCATTTCGACTCAATACACACGTGACACACTCGCCGCGACACACAGCTCTGTCTATCTCTCTCGCACATCTGTGTCACGGTTACCAACCCACGCAAAAGTCACAGTCAAGGCTTCAGCTACACTAACCCATTCACATCGTTGATCGCGTAATATTAAACTCTGCCCCATGCATCACAACCGTGCTAAATACAAACATAAATACAAACGCCACTAAATACAAACATAAATATATTATAAAATTAGTAACAACACACTTAAAATTACTATATAACCTTAACATTAAAAGTTGTTAGGGCCTGCCTCTTTACAAAATACGTTAAACTAACGTTTCTACCATCGAGCCGCAGTAATGAATTTAATTTAAACCTGCTCAAAATTATAGTGATAATAAAATAACGTTAAAAATCATCACAAAGTTAAAACACATAGTAAACAATCTAAGTGACATAACTTGTTTGTGGCAATAGCAGGGCTGCAGAATGAATCACGAGTGTCCATCATATTTTTTTAAAGTTTTCAGACACTTCCATGGATGGCAGCACTGTGGTTACACAATTCCGTTCATTCGACTTCTGATAAATTTACGAAATTACTTTTACAAAATGCCGTTTACCGAAAGCTAAAATGATTAGCTTCATGTCGGAAACATTATCACAGTTAGGAACTTTCGATATATACTACTCTTGTAATTATGCCTTTAAAAAACTGCTTCTAAATGATATGACTTCAAAAAAAAGGCTAGGTAAAATCGCTGAACACGCAATAGCTGAAAACGCATGATATCATGAAAGATACGAGACGCAATGTATGGGACAAGAATTTTGTAACTAATCACGTTCGACTGATATTTGCGTCGGCGTGTCATTCACAGGTGCGACAGACTTTATGATAAGAAAGAATTTCTATTTACATTGTGAGCGTGGCCTTACTGTGGCTTTAGAAACATAGACTACAGCAATATTTGTGTATTTTTGAAGGTTTTGTTTTATCAAATTTGTGTGTGATTTTTTTTAAAATTGGTCTGTAAAAATGTGGTTTTCCGAAGTAATGTTGTTAAATAGCTTCTAGCATTTCTCTGGGGGGGAAAAGGTGAATAAAAGAGCATTTTTACATGGATGCTTGTCATGTGTTTGTTGCAAATGTAATAGTCAAAAAACGATAATTCTATGTATTAATGTTTGTTTTGGTTGGTCGTCACGACTATTGCGCTGTTTTGATTCGCGGTTCCAGTTGAAGGGGTTCTCACTTATGACTCGCGGTAGCGACACAGTTGCGCCCCGCATGCTGGCATGTCTGCAATCTGGTACGTGTCAATGTAGGTGTTACAGCCCTGTCAGAGTTTCTGGACAGGGTAACAGACCTAACTAGAGTGTCAATGTGTGACAGGCGTACTGACGGTACACTAGGACCTGTATGCCAGTCTTAAAACTAACACCGCACAAAGGAACACATTCCACAACTTGCAACATGAGAAGTAGCAAGGGTGAAGATTTACACTTCAATCGTACGACGGGTGTCATTTTAAAACTGTAGTTATCAGTGCAATTATGAAGGGTTCACTAAAAAAAAAATGAAAGGAGATATGAAAAAATAAAATTTTTTGCAATTAACAGTTACTAATAACCAAATTTCAGTACCAGCCACAGAATAATTATTTGATGAATAATTCTAAAACAAATTTTACAGCAATTCCGTGCGTTTCAGGAACAGTTCAGTCATAGCTCCCACCTAGCAAAATTTTTTCGTTATAGGAGCAGTATGAGAGCTTATAAAAAGATAAATGTTGTTACTACAGACATGTTTCTTTTTCAGTGAATTCAAGGCAAAACTGAGTACACTATTATGACGTTTTTTCGAAGTCAAATTATGTGGTACAGAGTGATTTCTTCACCCACACAGTGTCTTAAATTTTTTCGTAAAAGGGACCATTGTAAACAATATTAAACGCAACGTTGAGAAACTTCGTGCAGTTGTGGTCAGAGAAATGGATGCTAACGTAATTATAAATACTATCTTTCATATCAAAGAGAAAGACACCGACACTTATTATTTTCTGCGATATAACGCATTTTTTAATCATGATATATATTATTGCAAGATATTTTATAATTAAGGTTATCATTTTGTATTATTAAATACGTACATATATATATTTATTTATATATTTACAACGGAACGGGTCAGTATATTTATTTCACAAACATCGATAGGTAAGACCGCCAATTCAAATTGTTCTGGGGTCCATTTAGAGCAAATAAAAAGTTCTTAATTCTCACTTATTGGAATAATGTTTAAGACAATTATTCTAAGTAAATATTGTCATTGAAAGTTAAACAGCTAAATATTAAGTTTTTATGTAAGGTAAAAACATATTAAACGAATAGTTGGTCATTCCCTACGAATCGTTAAAATATAATAAATAATGCCAAAAGTGAATTTATAGCTATTCAAAAAAATTCAATGTATTATCATTTTTCAGTATAATATTTTTAAAGTATCATTCTTTTGACTTTTACCTATATACACGTTTATTTTTAACTTGGTAACAAATAAAATAAAATAATATTTAATTTTACAATGAGTAGGAATTGATTCATAACCTTACTAATAGTTTGTTTTCCGTATAAGTTCATTTCCAAAATAATAAAAATACTGTTAGTTATACATCCATTTTATTTAGATTAATTTGTAAGATTAATTTGCTTCAACCCAAATGTAATGTATTGACATTTATTTTTAAAAATATACGAAATCCTGGCAGATAACTAGAACATTCTGTGGTCGAATCATATAATTTAAAGAGTGTTTTCATAAATATTACAACTGCTATTAAAATTATATCAATAGCTGTAAGTGAAATGGACTTGGGGAAAATTGAACTGTTATTTGGATTTTAACACGAGCTATCCCCGCTTGCATTAGCATCCACCGAAAACGATGTTACGAGCTGATAATTTGGCTCATTAATAACGGCCACTTTCCCTTCTGTTCGTGGCGCAGAGCTGCCAACCCAGAAATCTCTACACCAGAGTGCCCTGTCTCCCGTAATGACCGAGGGGAAGATCTGCAGTCATAACAACTTCTCGAAAACTCCCCTGCTTTTAAACGGGAAGACACGACATTTAAATTAAGAACCCGCTGCGTTATAACACGAGCTCGCTCACTTCCGACATCGCCCGCCATATTCTCCCCCCAAACCTCTACTATCCCTTTCACAAACATCTTGAGTGGGCGGAGAAGACTTACTGACATAATAATTATCGTGATTATTTTCCTTGGTTGGGGGGGGGGGGGGGGGGGCGGTGGGGAGCCAACTTTAAATCGGCGCCTCTATTAAAACTGGTCGGAGGGTTACACACGGCGTGCTTATCTGAGTGCTCTCTAGCGGGACTGCCTGCCATTAATAACCACCCTCGTTCCCCCCTTCAACCCTTTCTCCGCTTGGAAACAGAATTGTCTTCGCGATGTCAAGAAAGGCCGAGAGGAAACGGAAACTTGCAGCCCGTTTTAATTTTCGACTTTATGGCCTCGCCTCTCAGCGCCGATTAACGAGACAAATAGCAGACGAGTTCTGGAGGTTTGGGCTTTCGGAGACAACCCGAGAAGGCTGGTTGAAGCAGAATCAGTGTGGTTGGGTGCATGCTCAAATTTTGGCTGAAGTACCTATTAAAATTACTATGAAAACTATGAAATGTTAAATTTGTAACTTTATACCTAATAACTTCATAAAATTATTTTAAAATATTAGGAATTTAAATAAACTCTGTAAGATCTGAGTAAGTTACATTGAAGATATTAACTGCGACATCATTGAATATTTAATAATTATTTTAATAACTTGAAAATTTTGAACTTAAAGAAACGTTGCACTTAATTTTATGTTATTTCTCGAGTTCCGATTAGTGTTAGTAATTTGGAAATTATTAGTAATAGTTTAACTGATAGATGTTCTAACATATATCAGCCGGAAACAGAAGACAGTTGATTACACAATAAAACTAACTCTATAAATACTCAAAAAAGCTAGGAATGAGTGAAGATCATCATAATAATAAAAAATAAAACTTTAACTTTAAATTATAGGAAGTATGAATCATTGTCAACAAAGCGAATTTTAAAAACTACCCCAATAAAAGAAAGTAGCCAAAATATTGAAAAATAAATAGCTACCCCATATAAAAGGTAAACTAAACAAAATCACCAAAGAATTCAACGAGAAAAATCTCCAACAAAAAAAAAGAATAAGAACAAACGAATTTTAAGTTTCAAGTATTTTCCTTTCTTAACCGTGACGCTACATTATATTCTAAAATTATTTTAATTATGTTTTCTTATATTTTGAATTTAATACTGTTTTATATGTATTTGCTTAACGCTGCTCGCTACCTAACAACATACCTTTAAGAAAAATGTTTTCATATGAAATTATAGTTTTATTTTAAAAATAGTTGTACAATTGGACAGCTGAGAGATTTTTAACAAATTTTGTTTTAAAAAAAGTTAAGTTAAAACAATATTTTGAAACCGTTATTAGTATTAACAATTTATTTTTAAGAATGAATTAAAATAATTATGAGATTTGAATGCTGACTAGAACAGTAAGTGTGTTTCGAAATACGGCAGATTTGTATTGGACATTGAAAAATCAGTCCTGTCCCGGGGAAATTAAAGAACGGACCTTCACATGGCAAACAATTCACATATCTGAAAATCAAACATAAAGCACTTCCAAACCCACAGTCACATGGAGAGTTTTTTTAATACGAACGAAGAAGTTCTGACCGTATTCCAAAACGAGTGACAGTTCTAGATAAGCAGAAGTTCTGTAACTTATACGTCTGAAGTGCTGAGTCACTTAATCTCGGCTGAGTGACAGCAGCAAGGTTCTTATAGATACATTTCAAAGTTATTCTAGATACCTAACATGTCAGTTTTAATAAACTGTAATATTTTTTTGTAAATGGAACAGAAATTTTCATGTTAAATTACAGATTTTGTAAAGTTGTACATTTACATAAAAAATAACTGTATTGCTACAAAATAGTGTTCGAAGTTATACTGGGTTCGGATTCTTCCCCGGGTATTTATTCTTTTTTTTGTCCAAGTACCTTCTGTATTTAATGTTATTTATAAACCGTTGCCTGAATAGCTTTCCAATATTAGCTGCGTACATTATTAAGCATAACACCAAATAAAAGTCCAATTATTGAATATTCTATTACCTTTTCCATGGTTTAAAACGTATGCTTGAAAGAAACATCAATTAAAATATATGATAATATGCCAAATTTCGTAAGTAATACTGAGTATTATTTCATAAAATCGTATTTCATGTAAGCAAATATAACCATAGTCATGTGTTGCACAAAGTTACAATATTTTTCTTGTAGTATTACAAACTATTTCTTTGCAACTGGTTTCTACTGGAATCTTTTGTAAAAGCACAGTAAGTTTTTTTATGTTGTCATTCTGTGATTGACATAAATATGTCATTCTGTAATTAACATATAAATATGGATACATTTTTTATGTCATTGATTTTTAGTGTTTTGGTACACTTTCATATTTAAAACTAGAGTGCTGGTTCATCGCTGGACCTGAAATATTCGCGTTTTTTCTTTAGAGAGTAATGCTGATCATTATAAATTTTATCTGCGTTGTCATTGGATCGTAGGAAGTTTTGATACTCCTTGAAGGACAAGAGATCAATACTTATATTACAATTTTTAAATAAGCCTACCAATCACGGGCGGTACATGTGTAAGGTGAGAAGTAGTAGAAGCCAAGGGACAATATACAAACAAATAATATGGGCACAGAAAAAAAATGAAAATGAACAGAAAAAAGAAAACAATTTTTTTTTTCAGGTCTCTTAACACTTGTAGTGGAAAATACCATTGTTAGGTGGGTTCAAAATGTAAAACCAAAAGTGATTAAGCGGTGACAATTTTTTTAAGCGAAATTGTGTTTAAAAATAGTCTTCCGTTTAATTTTCCCTGTAGGGACCTGGACACGGAGCGCATGTCTTCTTAATTACAGAAAATCCGGCACGTTACAACAAATTAGAAAGTTGCCAGTTTAAATAACGTTCGCATTAATTAGAAAATTTGTAACCTCGTTTGTGCATTTTTTTTAAACATAACAATTGCGGGAAACGCTGGGCTCATTTACAAGATAGCACATCAGAGCTGAATATTAAGATAAGGAGTCCATCATCTGGTTCCACAATCCCCTGCACACAGACGAAACATAGGTTACATTATTATTTTCGACCTCGCACGTTCACGAAGAGTCGGGAGATTTCCCATGAATCAACCCGCGTGCGGACTTAATTAGAGAAGTAATAAGCCCCCCATGCAAGTAACCATCAACAAACTAATTCATCAGACGGTGAGGTGGACTGACATGCACAATTAAGACATTAATTTCGGCTACACGTTTTCCTGTTCGCCATATCGTGATTTAAAAAAAAAAAAAAATAGCGCCTTTCATTCCATGAAGAAATTGCAATTTTTTCTTCTTCTACAACAATGCATAAGTGCTTCAGAACATTATTTTCTCAAATAAGAATAACACGCCAACCATTAAGAACAAAATAATTTTGCTTATACTCCTTCAGTCGGGAAAGTAGAAGTAATGTGTAAAATATTGATTCGACATTCTGTTTTATTTGATTATTTACCTTTCGTGTAATTGAGAGCATCTTTAGAAAGTGTTTTTTAGAAGTGCTTTAAAATAAATTTCCAACATAGATGAGAGTTTTCAAGATTTTAAAAATCAATATTTTCAATACATTCAAGTTTGTATATCTTACTATATATTTTAGCATTAATGACTTCGCAGCACAACTCATCTGTAGGTTTTGTATGCGTAACATTTATAGTCATATAGGCTTAAGCTTACTGGAGATACAAACATATAATTATCAAGTTTAACCTAAGGATTTTCCGGTGATGTTGGTGTACGATTTTCTAAAGTTTCCATGCAAATACTTGCTGCTTCGTGATGACATTTCCTGAAATATTATTGCACACATATCAAATAAACAAATGTAAAGTTTTCGTGATAATCCCAAATTCCTCCCTAGAAAATAAAGGAAAAGTAAAATTCCCTTCAAGAGTGATATTGTCAGTGATAATTAAAAAGTTTCTTTTTTACCCGTAATATTCAAATAATTTATAATAAATCAAATACAAAGTCGTAGATGTGATTATTTTTCATATCTGAGTTGGGTCCTTGTTGTTCATGATTGCTGTGTTTTAACGTTCATGTGTTGAACTCCTGGATTTGTATCGCCAAGAATTTCGGGCATAAAATCTTATATATAGGGATATATATATATTGAAAAACGCTATTTTTGTACTCGAATGAGCTGTTTAATTTAATCCTCGCAAGACACATAAACATTGAAATAATTTGAGCAGGAGTTTGTTGATAATTTTGTGTATAGTTTGCTTTGAAACTTGATACCGGTATTGTGCTAGAATAGCATTTTTCTAAAATAACGGTGTTATTTTATATTGGGTACTCAAATCGGGTTAAAAAAATATTTTTATTTGAATTAGCTATTTGTTGGAGAAACACGAAAAGAGTTTGAATACTGCTCATTAACAGACTGGAATTTCAAAACACATTAATAACTTGTATATGTTTATTATGTATTGAAAAGTCCATCCACCATCAACTCAAACTTTCTTCATTTATAATTTGTAAAACTTTATTAAGTCAGTACCTAGGTGGCTTGGAGGTCGTGTGGACTTAAGCCCCTGCTAATAATCGTGCAACGTAATAACCAACAGTTTTAACCCTGTGAAAATAAAATAACAACGAATAACCAAATAACAAAATATATAAAGATATTCCTTATGTTTTATACGATGTCCTCATTTATCTCCGATGCCTTCACAAAAATATTTTGTTTTGATGCGTGTGAAAAAATGCATAAAAGTATTTAAAAGTAGGTCCTGCTACAGAGTTTAGGATTGTCCGACCTCTGACGTCACGGCGGCCATAACGGATGATGACGTTAACATTGCAATTTTCGTTAAGATCGTCATATTGGATTATGACTTCAAGGAGGCCATTTTGAATGACGGCCCTGTAGGTCATTTGTTTTTTTTTCAATTTCGAATTCTAGAACTTTCACTATCTTGGAATCGATTTCCCCACTCTTTAATGTTGAACTTTTCTTTACAGCCGCCAACTAAGCTAGAAATTTGGGGAAAATTATACAATTTATAAAAATAATTCTTAAAAAGAATATAAAATAAGTACTTCCGCTATTTTGAAAAGTGTCCATCATATATAAATTCCGCAATTATTACCCTATTTTAATTGAAAAAATATTAAATTAAAAAAAATTACTTAATTAAATTGTTATGATAAATTGATTAAAAAAGTACTGTGTTCAAACCCGGCGAGGGCAATCAATTTAAATGGTGATTGATCCTTCCTCCACGGAAGCCACCGGCAGACTAACCTCCCATTACTAATGCCAAGGCAAATATAACGTCAGCCAGTATGACAGCATGGGGCCATCTTGTTTTCGTCTGCTGAAGGTAGCTGCCTACATATTTTTATTGTCTGATAGAGGGCGCTGCAGCCTTATTAGTTTTATTCTTTACCCGAAAAGTGCAGGAAACATTTATTGCCAGGAAGCCCCACCCTCTTGTCTGCAATATCGAAAGTCAGTAATTTTGAAACAAAAATTTAAAAAAAAATTAAAAATCATTAAAAAAATGCTTGTAAAATAATGATTGTTTTGATTACTCAGTTTGAACCTTAGCTGATACAAGAAGGGTTTTTACTGGGTTTAAAATGTTATTTTATTTAAATCAATAGAAAGTGGCAGGTTCGAGAAATTAAAACACCACAGAACTACTACTAAAAATGTATTACATAATTTCTACAAAAAAAAATGTAACAAGCAAATAACTAGAATTTCTAGATTTTTTGCATCTGCTACCCACAAATTTAAGCGAAGTGGGAAGCCCTACTACTTGACATAGGATCATCCATTATTCTTTTGAGAATCTTCTCTACCAACTGTGTATCGGGATACATTGTAGGCTGAATCTCTTCGGCATTGAAGACAAAACGAATGTACTGGTGTTCAAATCTTCGAGGTAGTAGGTCCTAGGTTCTGATTCGTGAACATGGGTCACAAAGAAAATTTCGGGACTCCTATTCGCAGTAAAACCTTTCTTCAAGACGCCTTTATGCTTGGAGAATCGCACAATGTTACCAACGTTATTTTTACGCTTTCGTGGATCTTTCTTTGTCGTGTTGGAAATTACTGTTCGAAGTATATGATTATCCATTCCGTCTTTGGGCTTCATGTTCGTGGTATAATGCACCGTGAAATTGTATTATTTTATTAGATTCGGCAAGACATCAAGCCACTTGTAATGTATGTTAGCTATGAACTGACACCACATATTGGTGTACAAAGTTGTGTTAAACCTTTCGACAACATAGGCTTTTACATAACTAAATGTAGAGTAGTGTTCGATTACATACTTCTTCACCAGCGCCTTGAAGGTCGCATTGTAGAATTCTTTATTGAGATTTGTTTGCAGGTGCGACGGTATACGTCCATCACGCAAAATGTCTGTCATGAAATTGGTTATGTCGATTGCATTATTCGATTTTACAGGTTTGGCCCAAGTGAACTTGCTATACACATTGATGACAGTCAACATGTATTTGAAACCTTATATTTATTCAGGAATATTGTATCATTTCAACAAGGTCCGCCTGGAAAAAATCATCAAGTCCACGCACTGCGACTCTGCACTGTGGGTAACTTCGTCTTGTAGGAGCGTGGAGTTCACGAGTGATTCCAGTTTGACTCATTGTATGTGGCAGCTCTCCTTCAGTTCTTCGAATATGGAGACTATTTAGTTAATGCGCGAATAGTTTCCTGCACTAAGTGAAGCAAGTAAAAGTCTTAACCTGTCACTCAGTTCGTTTGGGTCGTCTCAGTACACATAGTCAATGGTCTGACCACTTTCTAGCCTTTTTTTTTACCTTTACCATCTACTGCTAGTTTACTGAAGAGATTTGTGAGAATGTCTATTTTTTCATGATCTTCGTCTTTATAAATGCCACTTTCTGGCTTTCTGGATCGTTATCACGAAAACGTGTATGAGTTAGTTCTAGAAGTTTCTTGTACTCTTGCAAATCTTAATGGGGATAGCCTTAAAAGGACAAAATTATTTTTTCATGTAATCCAGTGTTTCGGTTAACCAATGTACTCTATTTCTTAGTCCAAATAACAGAAAAATAACCAACAAACATAAAAAGTCGTACAAAATTTTCAGTTACAGAACAATAGGTGGTTGAGTATTGAACTACCATGCATTTAGTAACACACATCACATGCAGTGGATGGTGGTCACTATGTTGACCACCTACACAGACTGCACCCCAATTCTTTCAAATCAAATTGTTATACAACTTACAATTTCAGATATATTTTGTCATTGTTACAATAAATGCGTGTATAGTTTACCAAACTAAATTGTATACAATTTTACAATCACACAAAAATTTTTGAAACACTTGTAGAAAAAATTTAGTAACATGTTTTGAAATTCCACTTACACATAATGCACACCACTTCTTTCAAATCAGATTTATTCAACTTTTACTGTTTCAGATATTTTGTCATTGTTACAATAAATGCGTGTATAGTTTACCAAACTAAATTGTATACAATTTTACAATCACACAAAAATTTTTGAAACACTTGTAGAAAAAAGTTAGTAACATGTTTTGAAATTCCACTTACACATAATGCACACCACTTCTTTCAAATCAGATTTATACAACTTTTACTGTTTCAGATATTTTATAAGTGTTACACTGAATGCATATTTAGTTTACCAAATAAAATTGCATAACACGTTACAATCGAACAACATTTTCTGAAATTCCTAGAATAAATTTTGTAACACACATGTCGGAATTCTGATAGTCATTCTGAAAGCTTGTTGTTCCTACAAGTTTTTATGAAAAGGCTCGAAGCAACTTACACATAGTGCAACCTTGCAATTTGTGCAAGTAACCCTACTTCTTTTTGGATTTTTTTTAGTGCTGCTATGTGCGCAACGTCTTGGTGTGCTTTCGGCAGGCATGTGAGATCCAACATCGCAAAGTTGTAAAACATTACTTCTTATGTTGCTATTATCACATGTGCTTTTTCTAGAAAATTTTGCTTTTGATATGATAATTTTTGGGCTTGTTTTAGGACCTGGTGTCTTTTTTGAACAATAAATACCAATAAGTTCATTAGCTAACATATTTCTGAAATTTAGATGTGACATGGGTTTTGTTCCCCTCATGCCAGAAAGTTTCGTGGTTTCAGAGTACAGAATAAAGGAATTAACAATTGCTGAATCCAATATGTAATAAAAAAGCTTGACCCACCATCTACGCGATTTTCATGATATGGAATAACTTGAAAGAAGTTGGTCGAACCTGTCTACACCCCCATGTATGCATTATAATCTGCAACTACCTGTGGACATGAAATCATTTCCTTTTCACCTTTTTTGTTCGTTCTAGAAACTTGAGTCTTTGCTAATGGGTTGTGCATGTTGCTAGCTAAAGATACTGATTTTGTACCTCTGTCTTTCCATTTTACGACAGAAATATCATTGTCCATTACAAAATCACTTTCTCCCAATTTCATTTTTCTGTCCGCTTGTAGGCTGTGTTTTGGAAAATGTTTTTGATTCTGGTTTATTGTACCACATGCAAAAGTGTTTCTTGATAACAGTTTGAAAAATAATGGGAAACTGGTAAAAAATCTGTCAAAAAATATACAATACCCTAACATTTGGAAAGGTGCTGTAAGTGCCATCACAACATTTTCACCTAATGAACCTTCATTGTGCAACAGATTTTTTCCATCATATATGCTAAAACTTAGCATATATCCAGTCGTTGAACAAGCAGCAACCCATACTTTGAAGCCACGCTTGGTTGGTTTCAGTGGCATGTATTGTTTCAAAGTTGAGCGCCCTTTGAAACCAACCATGCTTTCGTCTACACTAATAAATCTACCTGAATTGAAACAATTGAGAAATACAGTCTTCATATGAGTTATCAAAGGTCTGATCTTGTACAACTTGTCAAATGTAGATGTCCCTCTTCCCGGCATTTTTTCGTTGTCACTAAGATGTAAAATTCTAAGTATTTGCAGAAACCGTCTCAAAGACATAATACTTGCTATTCTAGTAACATGTAAATTTAGATCTGATGACCAGTAGAGTCTCATTGTTGGTAAAGAGTGGAACCCCATTATTATCAAAATACCAAAGAAAGCTTTTAATTCCGTGACAGACAAATGTAAATCTACCCCTTTTTGTTGAGCGTATAAATTTGACTGGTCAACAATCATTTCAAGAATTGAAAAGGTAAAAAATGTAAGAAATATTTCAAGAGGAGATTTCAAATTTACCTCACACTTTGGGCCAAAGGGAAGTGTAAAATTGTAACCAGAAAATTCTTTTGCATTCCTTGCATTCTTCACAAAATGAAAATTATGCGTAGAACTTGGTGATCGCATTACTTCACAAGGTTTATCGGGTTAATCAGAATCACTACTTGATTCAGAGGGAACCAAAAGTCGCATCCGTTTTTCTGGTAGCTCAGGGATGATATCAGGATCGTTCACAGAATCATCAGAATCCAAGCCTGTGTCGGAAATACCTGCTGATGCTCTCACAGATATTTTACTTGTCCCACGTTTACTCGGCTGTAGTGCTGGTAGCTCATCGTCTGCATCTGAATCTCCTCCTGCCTCGGAGTCAAATGCCTCTTCATCAGAAACAGAATTTATGAAAGACATTAATTCTTCCTGGCTCATAGACTCAAGCTGTTTGGCTGTGTATCTCTCGCCCATTTTCTGTACAAAATAGGCATGTAATTAGATATAAAATTACCTAAATGAAAAAAAGGCATAATACTGATAATTGCAAGATACCTAAAAAACACAAAAACTACTGTATTTAGGAAAAATGTTTGGTAATATGAGTGGAAATAATAGTTCACACTATTATAAATGAATCATAAGTTAGTTTTTACAATGGAGAACCACAATTGTATGCCTATAAAAATAAAAATAAAAATAAAACTCGCATAAACGTGTTTCATAACCTAAAATATCTCTGCACTCTCTCATATATATATATATATATATATATAACTCGAAAGCACAATACCTAAAACTGTTATTTGAATATTAATAACCAGCATAAATATAGGGTAAATCCAGGAGAGATGCCGCGGCAGGGAAGATGCCGCACCCGTCGTAGTTACTACACTTCCACACAGATCGCAGCACGGGTCGAGCAGAACGTGCGTTTTGTATCCACGAAGCGACGCCATGTTAGTAATCCGGGATAGCTGCTACATTACGCTTGTAACAGTCGATTTTTTATGTAAAGCAAGGGGTTTTGACTCGAAAAACTTCAATGAAGGTATGTGAAAAGCTTTGTTACTACGTGTGTTTATAAGTTTATTTCTTAATATGGTTTTATTAACTTCTCTATTGTGTTGTGAATCTTGTGATGTACAACCATGGTAAGAAAACCGTTTCCTTACTGCAGTTCGTGAGTGCGGCATCTCTCCTTGAACATTTGAAAAGATGCCACGCAAAAATAAAGGAGAGATGCCGCAGTGTCAAAAGTATATTTCTTAAGTCTATTTACTCACGAATAGCTACAGAATGATTTATTTACAGTGTTTTTATATATATTTGCCGTGGTTTAATAAATTTGAAAACTGTATAATTTTTTGGATTTATAATTAAAAAAAACTTCATACAAGATACATATGTTATGTCATAATAAGTAGATCAAAATAAACGAATTTTATATGCTATAAAATAAAATAGACCAAATTACATTATCACTTATGTATTTAATTTTATTTCAGATAAAAATATAACTTATATCCTAATAAATATTTTGTATTTGTTTCAGGAAAATGCCTAATTGCTACCGAAGGAAGTCAGAACGAGCAAGTTGGTCAGAAGAAACTTTGAAAGAAGCCGTTTCCAGAGTGAAGGCAGGGGACATAGGCAAGAGAGAGGCAGAGCGTTATTATGGCATTCCAGCCCGGACCATATCTCGGATTGAGAGGAACGACTGCACAAAGAAAGGTCTTGGACCAGAAGGTACATTGGGTACAGAAAATGAGAAAAGACTTGTTCGTCACATCCAAAATCTTTGCAAAGTTGGATTTGCTCCTGACAGACAAACCGTCCGTGTTTTAGCCTACATGTTCGCCGAAAAATTGAACATTAAAAATAAATTTTCTAGGGAAACTCAAATGGCAGGGTATGCTTGGTTGAACTCCTTTCTCAAAAGAAATCCGGAACTAACAATAAGACAAGCCGAAGGTCTTTCTATTGCAAGAGGTGTAGGGATGAATCGTGACGAGACATGCCATTTTTTTCAGAATGCTACAGTCAGTCTTAGAGGAGTATAATCTGATGGACAAACCAGGGCACATTTTTAACGTTGACGAATCGGGATTCCCTCTCATTAACAAACCAGGGAAAGTGTTAGCAAGTAAAGGTTCAAGAAATGTCCACACATTGACACCTAAAGAAAGGGGAGAAAACATCACTTTGATAGGATGTTTTAATGCAGAAGGAAGGTACTTACCACCTGTCCTTATAATGAAAGGTGTAAACAAAAAACAGGAGTTCTGTGATGGGCTACCTGCTGGTTCAGATGTGTACATGAATCCAAAATCCTCCTACATAAGTGCTGAATTATTTCTTCGGTGGTTTGTAGAACATTTTGTACCAATAAAACCAACAGGAAAAACAGTGCTCATTCTCGATGGACATGCTTCTAATGTAAGTGCCCTAGATCTTTTGGAAATCGCTGAAAAGGAAGATGTTGTTATCATTTGTTTGCCCAGCCATACAACTCAAGCACTCCAACCACTAGATCGTTCGTTTTTTGGGCCTTTGAAAGGAATGTACAACAAAGAGGCTAGTATGTGGATGCGAGAGCACCCAAGCCGGAATATAACCAGATACCAAGCTGGGCAGCTCATTGGTAATGCATGGAGAAAAGCGGCCAGTGTTGGTAATGCTGTTTCAGGATTTGAGGCGACTGGGATCTTTCCTTTTAATCCTGATGCGATTCCTGACCATTTCTATTCAATTTCTGATGCATCTTCGGCTTATGTGAAAACGGGATGTAGTCATGCTTCTCCTGAGAATTTTGAAGTACTGGTGGGCCATAGGCCTACTAATGCTCATATGTACCAAAATAAGGGTATTCAGTCACAGGAGTCATCTAAAGTTCCAATTGAAATCTCATTCCAGAGTACAAATCAAAGTAAAACAGATCCTACACCATCCACTTCTAAAGAAACTCCAACAAAGCATCTCCATGATATAAGTCCACTCCCACAACTACCTCCTCTTCAGAAAAGAAGATTCAAACAATGTGCACAAATTCTTACCTCAAGAGAAAATTTAGAAAGATTGAAAGAGAAAAAGAAAAACAAACCCATGCCAGCATCACTCGAGATAACCCAACCTGTGACTTCAGCTAAAGGATTGAAGAGAAAGAAAACATCTCGTAAAGAATTTAACAAGAAAAATGAAAGTGTTTCTGTTACTCAAACTGGTAATGACATTGATAATATTTGTTGTGAATGTTGGGAGAACTATAACAAAACTACTTCCAAGGTAGACTGGATTCAGTGCAGCATGTGTGCAAAGTGGTTTCATGAGACGTGTACTTTGTACAACACATTATGTAATGAATGCGGAAGAGAAGAAAAGAGAAAACTTAACTTACAACAAAAAAAATAAAGTGCGGCATCTATCCTCATTGGTGCGGCATCTCTCCTGTAGGAAGTGTTATGCTGAGAAAAAACAAGCCCCAGAAAACATTCACTTATTTCGAGACATCTTGTAATTACTATAACTATATGTTTTTTTTTCTGATAAAGCACAAAATGTAGTCTATGTAACATTGTGTATGTAAAATTTAATTCAATATATTTTTTTTATAGATTTTTTTCAAAATGTGCGGCATCTCTCCTGGAATTACCCTATACAGTTGTAAACTATTGTCGTTATCTTGCATTGTGCTGCTATGGTTTTGTTTTGTGTAAATTATAAAAATATGTAAAAACAAAATTGTTAAGTCATTCTTTTAGGTTACGGACTAAAATTTCATATTCTAGGTTTTAAAATGTTGATGCATTAGAATTAATATATGATTTTAACTTGTTACAACATATTCTTCAATAACTCACCTTTTATTTGCCTTCCGTTTTCACGCAAATGCTAATAATATGTCAGCAAACACATGTTTAGACACAAAACCATAGATAGCAATGGATGGTGGTACGCATAGCGACCACCTCGGGAACTTTCTCCTCTCCACAAGGCCTGCCAACATAAGAAGCCTAGAGGTGGTTTCCACAACAACCACTGTCCATTTAGCAAAACACTCCAGGTGCATAAGGTTGAATAAGTATGTGTAAAATACATTATTTTTGCGCTTATTGTATGTGGTTGAAATAGAGACCACTATACTTTAAAGGGTTGTTAAGGTTCCTTACGAAACATAATTTTATACAGACCTGGAGTCCCGTGTGGTTTGTACTCTTCTACACATATTATATTTCCTGGTATAAAGTTTATTTTTTTTAATACCGAGGAACCACTTACTTACTGTACACTCCATAGGTTTTGGCAGGACCATTACATTATCTTGGTGTCCGCGTTTCCATAAATTTTTATGCTTAGAAGCTGTACTTGTAAAATCCTCTTATTCAGGAGCTGATTCATATTTCCTCTTCTTTGCAGTAAGCATCTCGTCATCAACTCCTGTCTTCCTACTGATGGTTGGTTCTCCCTTAATTTTAAGTTCGTAGAGACCACTAGCAAGGAGAAGATTTTTACAAACAGGCTGTATAGCTCGATGAAGGTCACTGGCCAGGTCCGATATTGTAACTGGCTGAAAACAAGACAACCTTTTATACTTTTTATTCGTCCGCAGAAAACTCTTCCATGTGATAAGCAAGATCTGTTTTCGTTGCAAAATGAGTTAGTGGTACGTGCATTGGGTGCCCTCGGCGAACTCATCGGTACTACGAGCGGTATAGTGTGGGCAGTCAACATTCCAAGACCGTGTGCAAGCAGTTGGAGAAAGCACGATGTCAAAATGTCAACATGGAAGCCATTGGCATGGGTAAAAAAAAAGGCTCAGGACTTTACCTGCGACACCACAAATTAGGCCGAGGCATAAAAAAGAAACGATTTAAATAATTCTAAGTTTTGTATCGAAACGTCCGCTCCGATTTAATTAAGTAAGCCCGAAAACTGAAAATCCATTATTTCCGAGGCGTGTATATGCGAGACACTTTACCTAGCAAGCCAAAGACTCGTAAGTGTGCCATTATTAATATTTATGCGTTTTACACGTCGTGGCATGCACTGAGTGGTATACGTAAAGTCTGGAAAAAAAGGCCTAGTACTTCGACAGTTTCGGTAATTAAAGACCTCCGTCAGAACTTAGACGGTACCTGCGTTGGACAACAGCTGTACTACGATTACGAAACCAAACAGTCACCTAACCAAACAAACTGCGGTCACTTGTGCCTTCGCTTTCTTCCTGAATAAAATAAAATAACTGTTCAGGCATGAAAATAAGTCAGTCATGTCTATAACACTTACGTTGACAGGTCACAGTTCGGAGCTGCGGGTGGTCCATTTCTCACCTCTGGAGTTGGAAGTTGAATGGTGTATTCAACACGTACCTAGGCTTTCAAACATATAATGTCATACCAAATATAGACGAAGATAACTGCCAGATCCGCTTCCTGAAAAATAATGGGACCGCTCATGGAATACAGTTACCTGTTGTATCTCACGAAATTCACTATATTGCAAATTACACCAAGGAAAAGTTACCAGAGGATGTAGACTTTCAACAAGGTGGTAACCCAAACAACCAAATAGCATTCTAACATTCAGTGAAAATGTCGACTTTACGAAACCTGGGACCATAGGCACGATGCTTGGATTCGAGCCAATGATTAACGATGCAGCAGAACGTACGAATCTACTCCTCGCGCTGTAAACATATTGGCCGTTAATGTGATACGAATAAACTGCAATTTGACAAGTGGAACGTAACTCAACGCAGGAAGACGAAACAACATGCTACATGAGTTTTCTCCTATGGTCCGGCCAGGATATACCTAAACTGGTTGAAGTGCCGCAAAGTATAATTAACCTTCCAGTCGACGTGAAGTGCTCACACGAAGTCGTCGTCAGTATCGTTGACCAGCAAAGACACTTGGTGAATTTTCAAGACGAATAAATTACATTACGTCTGCACTTGAAGCGATGGGCATAAAGTTTGTGACACCGGAAAGTTATAAAAGAAATCGCATTGGCGTGCCAAATACCAGTTCTCTACCAGATGTAAGTGCATTTAACACCTGATAGCGTCAATTTTTATTTTTTGGCGATATCTTTGAAATAAAGCAATTTTTTTTTCGATTAGTTTTATTCAATATTTTTCGGCAAGTTGTCTCATGCATGTCAGTCTCCTCGTAAACGCAAGACTGGATAATGTCAATCTAAAGACCATATTGCACGCAACATAAAATTTTATGACATGCAAGTTCGTGTTAAAACAAACTTGCAATGATAATAGAATAGTGC
Organism: Bacillus rossius redtenbacheri; assembly: GCF_032445375.1. Lineage (NCBI taxonomy): Eukaryota > Metazoa > Arthropoda > Insecta > Phasmatodea > Bacillidae > Bacillus > Bacillus rossius. The sequence continues at coordinate 6,373,154 of NC_086336.1, read as the reverse complement.
AAGAACTTCTTGCTTAACGATGAAGTCAGACAAATTGGTGTACAACTGGTTTCAACTGTAGGTATGTAAGCGTTATAGAATTTTGGTCGAAGGTCACAATTAAAGAGTAACTCAAGCAGTTTCAGATAAGCGCATGCGCGAGTACTGCTTTGTTGTTTTCTCACTTGTTAAATATTGCATAACAGACTCCCTGCAGTTGGTTTGGACCCCAGCTACTCACTGTGGCGTTAAGCCCCTCATAACACCTTCTTTATGAGCCGAAGTCGAAACGTAGTACATGTATTCGTATGTGTTTTTTTTTATTTGTTTCTCACCTGGCTTCTAGCCTTTCCTTCGAAATTTCGTATTCACAGCGAGCAGAAACCACGGCGTCTTGTCTCCTCCTCCTGACCTCTTCCCCCCCCCCCCCCTTCAAGGATCACAGACAGCTCCCCCCCCCCCCCCCCTCCCGCTCACCGCACGACCAACACTCCGAACTTCCAACTTCCACGCGCCTCGCGATTATTAATAACAGTGACAAGAGGCGCAACTGTCGGAGTGTATACTCGTGTACGGACTAATCTACATTTCGCCGCGGGCCGTCTTCAGCGCCTCAGCCGCCTATTTCTCACCTGGCGTCTACCGCGCCTAACTCTGCCGGTGACGTCACTGCCTCGACTCGCTCGCTGCCACCCCCACCCCTGATGGATGGCCGGGTTGTTACAACTTGCAGGTTACTGAAGTCCCTCCGAGTTGTCGAGGTCTGTCCAAGACATTATCTTTGAAAGATTTGTGCAATGGGAGTGCATGACTTGATGTAAGCTTTTGGACATACGCCATTGCTAAGCACATGTATGTCTGTAGAAGAAAACTACAAAAAAAAACCAAAAGACAAAAAACACAAACTAAGCAAAAAAATTTCTGTTGTCAACAGGATGTATCCAGCCCCTACTCAGTCGCACCTGTGTTTTCGTACCATGTGCGTCTCTTCCTGAGGACGGGAACAGATAACAGTTCCCGAAACGTCGCTTGTTTCTGTTTTGGAAAACGATTGTGTTTGTTTCGTCTTTGTGTTTTTTTCTCGTTTAAACTGTTGTGCTAGCTAGTTTCTGTTTTAAAACTATTTTGTTTGTTTCGTCTTTTCGTTTTTTTGTTTGTTTGTTTTTTGTCTCTTTTCAACTGTTGTGCTGAATTTTTTGGTGTTCAATTCATCATTTGTGTTTTTTTTTTCTTTTTTTCGTTCTCTTAGTCCAATTTTCTTTGTTTTTCTTTGTTTGTTGACCATATTCCTGTTATGGAATATTATGTGGTGTATATAGCCTGTTGACAACAGCAATTTTTTGCTTAATTTGTGTTTTTTGTCTTTTGGTTTTTTGTAGGTTTCTTCTACAGACATGCATGTGATTAGCAATGGCGTATGTCCAAAAGCTTACATCAAGGCTTTCCAAGACGGCCGGCGGCGAGACCCCAGCGGGACTTCAGTACTTCAGAACCACTGTGTGTCCCCGTGCGAACAATCTCACAGTGATTTCCTTTTTCTTCTCTATCACATCATGCAGTAAGAATGTTATCATCAATCGTGAAACAGTTACTGGTCGTTTAATAGAATGCGTAAAGTAGTTTATGTATGTGGCATATAGTAGTATTGATAGAAGTGGGTGTTAGTTTAAATGGGAGCTCATCATATATTTCTTGCACTTGGTTGTGGAAAAATGTGGTCATTGTTATATCTCCGGTAACCATCAACGTAGCGAGATTATATTATATATATGTAAGTTTTTTATTCGGATCATAAGCTTTTTAAACACAAATAGTTTCATCAAATTCATTCCATTAGTTTTTGTGCAATACTCGAACAAACAGACAAACTTATATTCAGTAATTATAATAAAGAAAATAAATTTTAAAATGTCAATAAAAACTACTATAATTCAAACTATTTTTAAGTCGATAGTAAAAAACTTTCGGCACAGCCTACTGGCGTAGGTAGTTTTTAAAGTAACTATTTCTTATGGAAATATTTTGGCAATTTCTGTAAACTCCTGGAACATATTAAGAACTTAATGTAGACTACAAAACATCCTTTATGTTCGTAAACATTCAAAAAAGATCGATTTACCATTTTGTCATATTCTATGCTGCTAAATTAATTATAATTTTGTTACTTAATGCATCCAGCATTGAATGTATTAACGTATTTAATATTATTCCTACTAAGGTAGTTATGAAATTATGTTTGACCTCCAAACACTATTTTTCAATCCTTTCACTAATACGTGGTCGTATAAAAAAGTTTTTGGACAAAGGTTTAAGGTACTATTAAGATGGTTATTATTAAATTCCGACGAATTTGATTCTAAGTAAGATTAATTTTTTTTTGTTACAACCCCTGTTTTACGGTAATATGTAGTTCGTTTGATTAAAAATTGTTTTATGCAAATGTATTAGATAAAGTTTATGGTTTTTAAAATAAATTATAACTGTTTTCATAGTATATCTACTAAAAAAAGTTATGATATTTTGTCTTTCTATCCTTGTTATTTCCTCCCCTTGCTGTAATGATTTATTATATAAACTGTCTGTTTATGACTTACCTATAAGTTTTATATTTTTAAACTGTATTTAAGCCTTTTTCACTCCCTTAAAGTTTCAATTTTATTATTATATGATCCAATTATAGCCAGTCGAAATAAATCAATCAAAGACCTTAAATCTAAACCAGTGTTAAATATTCAATAAATCTTGTAGTTCTGCATTATGTCTTAAAAGATGTGGTTTTTATTTAATATCTACAACTACCGTCATTGTAGCCAGATAAAATAAACACCAGTTTTTATGTCCAAAAATAAGCATTTAAACACAAAACGTTTCATCAAAATCGGTCAAGTATTTTTTGCGTGATGGTCAAACAAACAAACAGAAAAACATATAGGTACAGTTTTATAATAGTGTAAATAAATTAAACTAAGTGCGTTTATATTGTGACTTTGATTTTTATAACTTGGAATAAGTATAAGTATTAATCGTGAAATAGATTTCAATATATCGTCTGTATACTGTCAAAAGTGTCCAAGTCAAAAAGTGGTAAAAATGAGATGCCTAAAAAAAGGGCAGAATTATAACTCGAAAAAAGTGTTCAAGTCAGCATCTCAATCTGTAGACAAGTAAATAAAATGTCACTTATCGGACCAACTTTCAATGTCTAAAAAATTGTTTGTAAAAATTATATCGTTAATTTTTTAAATTTTGCCACTTTTTGACTTGGTCACTTTTGTCATTATTCAGTTGATATAGTTTATTAAAGACAGTAAACTATAATAATGATATAAAATGTAAAGCAAAATTTGAACTATCGTGAGTTGTATATTTCTAAAAACTTGCAAAATAAATCATATTTAAAATCTTGTACACACCTATAGAAATAATCTAATTATTTTCAAAGAGTAAGTAAAAGCTGGAATGTGTAATGAATGGTTACCTACCTACCTGTGTTTCTTATGGTGAAAATATGCGAATATGTAATCAAATTTGTATTTGTAGTAATAATTGTTTCTAATCGTATTTGCATAGCCATGTGTCCAAGTATAAGTCTGTGTTTATCGATTAAAGATGAGAAATATATTAACACTGATTGGTTATTCATATATGTTGCATAAGCACCAATTGAAACGCGAATAATAATTCTACAAATAAATAGTTCACGTTATATAGGCATTTAAAGAATCCTTAAATCATTAAGGGTGTGTTTCTAGGAAGACATTTTCATGTTGATATCGTCCAATAGTGGTTATAACTACCTTGAGTTCACGGTTCATATGTACATTAACAGGATTTTATTTCTAAATGAAACACATAAAGGTGATGTATTCAATATCAGATTTAAATAATACACAGGTTTATAAATTAATGCACAGTGAAAATCAGCAATGGTGTATGTCAAAAAAAAATATTTTTTAAACAATCTTTTCCAGTGCAAAAATCTTTTTTAATTTTTTTATTATAGAGATTTTCTTCTGCACCAATGATATTTAACGGTAGTTAAGTCTTCTTCGTGGTTGTGTTATTTTAACTATTGTCATTTTTTCGCTGCTGCCTAGAGATGGAGAATGGACAGCAACTAACTGTAGAGCAGTTTGGGCAGGCTCTGAGGACACAGTCTTAGATTTTGCATGAAATATATTTTGTGTATTACTTTAGAAGTGACTATATATTTAATACATCTCGCGAAGCGGTAAAAAAAACTGTCCTAAAGCGTTGTTGATTTAAGAGAGAGTATTTTCCGGTAAATTTCGGGATTTTAAATCCTCCTCTTTTCGAAGGCCTTTGCAGGACTCAAGCTGTGCTTGTTACAATATTTTCAGTGCATGTAGACACATTAGCCAGTATTATATCGCCTTAAGCAACCCCAGTCCTGTGAAAGGTTCTGTTTCGACATTAGAAGAAACAATTGATTAGTTAATGTTCCAAATAAAGGACTCTATAAAACTTCAATCTCAATTTACTTTTAACATGGACATATTTATGCTCTATTTACTAATATGATAAAGAAACTGTGTGGGTTTGTTTGTTTGTAAAAAATTAGCTCAAAAATGTTTGGAGCTATTTAAACAATTATTTCACTTTTATAAAACAATATTTATTCCAACTTTATATAGATTGAGTTACTAAAGCAAAATTATAAGCATTTCATAAGATATAGCAACATTAGTTACTAAACAAAATTAGCAAAACGACTCAATTTATTTACTGCTTGTTTTACGCTGAATACAGTTAGGTACATACACAACAGTAGGCCTAGTCTAATCCTTTGAGATCATAGACCATAGATTTTCACCGAGATAAGTGCACGAGAAAGACTTAAGACGAAATAGGAATCTTAATCGTCAATGTTGAGTACGACATATGTATGTTTAATAAACGTGGTTGCTTTGTCCATGCTTGTCAAAAAAGTAAAATTTAGTGTTTATTTGAACACGAATAACTGCGTGCCTTTCTGGCAAAGCGCGCATAGAATTTATGTGTGCATGGTATTAAGCGATCCAACTTTACTTGATGTCGGAAGAAGAATTATGGTGATGAAATTTAGATTCATCTATTTTATTTATTGGTTGGCTGTAAGGGCTAGATAAATTGACCTGGGCTCTGAACTTATAACTGCAATTACATAAACGTTTTAAATGTGGTAAGTTTGTTTTCATTAAGTTAATTCCATGCTTGAATTCGTAGGCGTTAGAGAGGTGAGATCTCACATAAACCATCTATATCCATAGTTATATAAACTTTTAAAACGAGCACATGCTATAGCAGAAATGTTTAAGAATTTTTTTTTATAAATTCCTAGTCATATTACAACAATACGTTTCAATGTAAAATACAAAAAACATGCAAGTTCTTAAAGTAAAATTAATTCAAAAAAGGTTTATTTAAAATATATATGATAAAATAAAAAATATTAAATATTGTTTGGTTTTTATAATTTCCTTATAGCTACGTACAAAACTAAACAAGATTTATTTTCGCTGTATAAAGTTTATTTGTATCTTTAAAACGCCATATCAACGAAAAAAAGGTTTGTTGTATTTTCATTGTGAACCTCTGAGAAGGTTAAAAATGAGCAATTAATTTATAAGTTATTACGGCTGTAGATGTATGTCTACGGATTCTCTTAATTAGATCTTTGGATTCAATGAATCAGAATAATATTCTGGTTCAATGAATCCGTAGACATTATGTGACATTTGACGTCTATGCTAACTCTGATCTCAATTCAATTAATCAAGAAATAAAATTTGTAAAAATTTTGGATAAGAAAATCTTCAAAATCTCAATAGCGGGTGTACGTGCCTGATGTATCATTAGAGATTTTATATATATATATATATTATATAATTTCATTTTGAAAACCATACAATATTTTTACGGAAAATGTATAACATTAATTTGAGTTTTTATTTTAACAAAAAGCGTTACTCATTATGTCTCAAGAATATTATAATTTTATTCTTATCATTTTTTTTCACCACCCACAATAAATCCAGCACCATAATTGGTGCAGTAAAACTGTACGGTATTTTATAGTAGCGAGTTTATAAAAAAAATTATTGCAAAACCATTAATATTCAGAAAATATGTTTTGCGCAAAATGGCAAGAACTAGAGATTTAAAGACAGGGAAAGGATTTGAATTTCTATTTTCATTTAAGTAAACTAGACAATACGTTTTGAATTTTAGGTTAATATTTTTCTAGGTCTCCAAAGAACCTGAACTTAGACATACTGGAAATGTTGCGACACACTTGCAAATACAAGTTTTACCAAATTAATAATAGACCTTGAAAAATAAACGCTATGAACGTTAAATATATTACAACACAAATATACCTTATACAAATTATGCTAAATTCAGTAAAGATCAACCAATAATTTATTTATAATACTTTTTTTTTAATTCCTAAGTCACCTTATTAGAACTGAACGTGTGTAATTGATAAACCTTATTTAATATTAACAAAACCATGTTTCTGTTAACTTTTAATTGAAGAAAAACGTTTTCAGTGGATATTAGTTTTAGAAATTATAGTAATTATACATATTACATTACTAATACCATTCAAGTTAATTACGCTAAAAATTAGGTGAATTAGCTAAACTAAAATATTATTTTTATAATCACAAAATTTTAATTTTTTAAATTCACGTTAGTGCCTATTTGGTATACAAATCAAGATATATTTATAGTACTTAAATATATATTAAAATATAAGAATAACTATACAAAATATTATGGAAATATTTTGTAAAATATATAATTTTGGATACATTAGATAGCTAAAAATTGTTTAACTAAATGATCGTTATAATTTATGGCTTAAGATTTAAAAACATTTGTAACATTTAAGACTTCCGAGAAAGAGAGAAAATTGTACCTGCTAGGGATTCAGCGAACACAACCCCTAACAGTTCAAGCGTATACCGCTAGAAAGCGCCTCATTTGGCGGGGTAAGCGAGGGTTGCGCGGTAATATTGTGTACTCTCATACACAACAATACTTCACAGCAGGACGCTTGAATTGTGATCGCTCAGACATTACCTGTTTAGACATCTGTCACAATACTAACGCATGGTGCACTAGAGCTTGGCGTAGTTATGCAATACAGCCTGTCTCACTCATGTCACTTGTCTCTAATTTGACAGCTCTACGTAAGTTTTTGCAATTTTTGTTCTGCCAACAAAGACTGTAAAATTTTTTAAAAGGGTACCAGTAAAGTACTAACAAAACCAAAATCTATTTTTGACAACACCTCATAAAACACCACAATTACAAATATTTTGATTCAACTTAGATGGATATCTGTACATAAGTATATTTATTTATTTATTTATATGCTGTCATTTCATTTTTCATGTATTGCAAATTGTATAATACGTGAAAAAATCAGTTTTTAAATATTCGACGATATACATGCATATATCTTTCAATACAAATAATTCAGTTCATATGCCCTGAAACATGTATTTGGGTTTTAAACTACGATATTTAAATAAATATATATATTAAAAAATTTTTTGCCAATTAAGCGCTTCCCCCCCTCCTTTTTAAAAACAGCACAAATGCGGTGCACGGGGCACAAGCCCCGTCTGCCTCCCCCCCCCCCCCCCCCTTTTTTAGTTACGCCCTTAGGTATTAGTAATACTACTTCTAAAAAATTTCATATCGGAAACAAGTTACATGTGACCGATTATACAAATATTTTTATTCATAACTTATTTAGCAGCGATCTTTATTTATTTTTTTGCAAAACTTTAGCCTACTGTAAATGTAAAATTTTCCAAAAAGAAAATCAGATAAAAAGACATTTTAAATAGTTTTAAAACATTACAAATATCCATTACGAATGTTATTTCTACACTACAGATATTTTATTTCTACTATGTGCAAAACGGAAATATTTATTTTTGAACTATAAAAGGGACTTGTAAGTCTGGAATGCTTTCTTATTTTTAGCATAAACGTATTTGTTTCTTTGTCACAACTCGGTGTGATTTATGAAGTTTATTTTATTTGTTTTTTCAGGTAAGGTCTAAATATAAAATTTTAGACACCGGTACTAAGAACTAGAGGAACCGCGGCTACGGGTCACTGGCTCACGCACTCGGTCGAACGACAGGTGGAGCGAAGCTGCTATCCGTGGGATTAGGTACGTCCGAACGTCTCTAAGGCAGCATCCACTCTGAGAGGAAGCGATGTTCAAGAGTTGCTGATGATGACTATACTAGGCGGTTCCGTCATTGCTACGTCCGTTCACAGACCCCTTGTGTACCTCCTCGAGGTTTCATCGGACACAGCGACTCTTTGCTTCCGACGGTCAGCCGTGAGTATGAAGTTCGGTGTAGGTAATCATCGCCTAAACACGAAATAGAAGAAAAAAATTTATGTCTGTAGTATGTTACTTATATTAAAAAAAATATATCATTGTGCATTAAAACACGTGGATTTATGTGTTACGCTATTTATAAATAAAACAAATTGTGTAAATTTTAGGAACAGACATAATCCAGTAGAAGAATGTTTGAATTAAAGTTTAACAGTAATATCATAACTAGAACATCAAATGTTAAGTTCCTTGGTGTGAACTGAGATGACCAGCTAAAGTATAAAGACCATATTAACTCTGTCGCTAGCAGGCTAAGTGTATCCTGCTATGTACTAAGAAGACTGGCAGACATAGTTAGTATTGAAACATTAAAAACTGTCTACTACGCTCACTTCCACTCTATAATGACATATAATATAGATATCTGGGGAAAATCAGTGGTAATTGAAACAATTCTAAAATACAAAAAAGAGTTATTCGTATAATGACACATGACACAATGTCAGCTTACTGTAAACAAAAATTCAAAAAACTTAAAATCTTAACAGACATAAACCAGTATGTACTAAGAATACTCATATTCATACATACGTAGAAACCCTATTTTCAAAAAAAAATCTAGATATTCATTTATATAACACAAGAAACTCCAATAAATTGAGGATAACAGTTCATAATACCAGTCAGAATGAAAAGGTCATAAATTACATATGCAAAAAATTTACAACTTATTGCCACAAAATGTCACAAATATAACCGTTTTATCTATAGGTATTCAAAAGAACAATCAAATAAGTTCTGTTAGAAGTTAGAACATCGTTACTACTCTCTGATAGAATTCTTTGACCTAATAACAAATAAGAAAACTAAACTCTGGCAAATCTTATTTAAATCCATTACAAAACGAGGAGAAAAATATTGAGTTTTGTAAACTATCTCTTCGCTCTGAGCCTTACACTTGAGTTTATACCATTTCTTATGTACCCATGTATTTTCTTGTATTTTCTCTTTCTTATTTTTGAAAGTAAAAGTAGTCTGTAATATTTAGTTTTTGTGGTTGTACAGTATGTTTGAATATATGTATATATTTGTATTAATTAACTTGTTCTATATCCCGGAATCCTTACGACCATATGGAATATACAGATCAAAAACTGAATAAATAAATAAATAAATATAATAAACAAGTTTTAAAATGAAAAGGAATGCAATGGCGATATTTATATAAATATATTGGTGTGTTAAACATTAGGATTCGTGATAGATTAAAATATTTTCAATTCAGAATATGGTTGGTTTTTTTTTAGACTAATAATTTAAAACGAGTAGGCCGATTCTAAGTTTAATAATTAATATGTGTGTACTTACGGTAGAGGCTACAAGGACCAGTATCTTGATATGTTACCAATGTTTTCCCTCCATATTTAATGGTCTGTTTATTACTCAGCGGAAGGATACATCTTTAGCACTCCAGTTTTTGGTCATTTCAGATTATACATGTCTCTGTAAGCCATAATCGTGTATTCTACGAGTAAAGCTTAACTCGCCGCTAGCTCGCTTATTGGCAGGGTCACGAGTATTTCGTGAATTCATTTGATATTGTTACGTGTGGGAAAACAGGTCCAGGAAGGATAGCCCAATGAATTAAAAACAGTTTTATTTACTACCTGATATTTACACTATTCGTTCAGTAAAAACAATTAAATTCAACCACAAATTAATCACTCTTTCATTAAGTCCGAAATTTACTCTCCTCACTAAAACTCGGCTCGTCAGTGGCTCGCCCTACTGCTCGTCTCTTACCGCGCCCCTCTGACTCAACACACTTCCTCGCACTACTTCCTCGTCCGCCGCACATACAACACCCTGATGCTTCGGTCCCCGATGCACCAGTCTTCGCACACGAAGCATGTCACTCGTCGTCCACTATCGCTCGCCAATTAGTCACTCGCCCTCTTCACTTCACTGCCCTCGCAGGCCAGTCTCTCCGTCTACATACCTGCCAAGTCTTGCCTTGGGAAGATTTCGCAGCCGTCTCGAAGTTTCACGTCATCAGAACCCCCAGCATCACCCCGGAAACTCGGAGAAATATGGCGTCCTAGTTGCGCCACTTCACGTGGACGGGGCTCTGGAAGTCCCTCGAGAGCCGCAGAGGATACTCCGGGCTCAGTGGGGAAGCGCTGGGGAAGTTAAGGGAAGGTAGCGAGGCGCTGCGCCTCTGGTAATAGGATTAGCCGTGTAACGCTAATTGAGAGATGGGCGCTACCTGCATCGCGCCCAACCAGCATGCAAGAACGCAAGCTGGCTGGCCAGCATCGTCGCTAGAGTCCTCGTAACAATACTAAAGTAGACTTGAAGCACATGTATTATATATATATATACATACACATCTTCACCGCGATGATTGTGCCACAGTGCTCTAACACGTCTGTAACGGTAGTACTGTATTATATATGAAATTATTTTTTTAACATATGTTGTTTTGTTTCTTCAAACTCCGAATTCGACTTTTATGACAAATTGAAATATTTTAATACACTCATACATATAAAGCAAAAATAATTTTTTTGCATCGATGTAATATTGTACCAAGAACGGAAATTGATCGAATCAATCAATATTTTATTTTTTCCATGTATTTTGGAATTGTTTCCCGAGTATTTTGGAATATAATTATGATTTTCAAAATGGTGACCAAATTGGCTGACAAGAAAGTGGATGGTATAACAGCTTACGATCTGCTGATTGACTTTATGGCCTCTAGTGGGTAACAAATAAACCAAGATGGTGGCAGTGCCCTTTAACAAACGATGTGTGCAATATGCGACCTTAACGATCCTAGTAGCTCGCATTTAAAACAAAAGTGGTAGCTAGGCCTCTATCAGGTGCAGCTATTATTCCTTATTTAAAAGATAGGAAGAAGAAATATATTTTTATATATAACTAATTGAAATTATATTCTAATGTATGTTCTGATGACTGTGTGGTCAACAGCATAAGTTTTTCATTCCAGAGGTCCAACATGTCGTGGTTCGAATAACCATGGTTCCCATGTTTTTGTATAAAAAAATTTATTTAATGTAAAAATAAGTATCATAACAACAATGGTAGGTATTGGAACCTCAAACTTACATGCCCAAGACAGTGCGACGCGGACACACTCAAGGAACAAACAGAAGAAACAATGACGGCGAACATTACGTCATACAAGATGTCGACCTCCAGCAGGCGAAATTAGATGGCAGCCTCCAAAGGACGAAAACAATATGGCAACCTCCAGCAAACGAAAACACGATAGTTGAATCCAATATGGAGGAATACAAGATGGCGGAATAAAAAATTGCTAAATGTTCTAGGAAACAAGATGGCAGTCGGGATCAAGGTCATTAAAGATATCCACCGTGGTAATGCTAAAGGTATAATGTCAAGGTCATACAAGAGGGCCGCATTCACATCGCAATCCAATATGAACCAGTTTTCGGACCAGTTTATATAGGCTACACTACTCACATTATTTTTTTTTACATATAATATTATTTAGCATACAACGTTGATATTTTATTATTATAATTATTTAACATTTATAAACTCATTAATAGCCTCATGTGTTCTTTTTTTTTAAGATTTGTTGTGACGGTAACAGCCGTCTTTTTCGTTTTTGCTAGACATGATTTTGTTTGGCTTTTTCATCCAACCTCCAACCAATTTTAAAACTTGTCCTATATTCAAATCATTTGGTTTAAATAAGTCATCCAACTTGTCAAACAAACATGACTGTGCTAGTGACGTTTTTTGTTACGTCAAAATCCTCTAACTTTATTTGACAAAACGCGTTGCAAGGTGTGGAAGCGAAAGTTTGACAGTTAGACAGGGCTTTAGGGACTTAACGTTACACAGCTATGCACCTCGTTGCTAGGCGACGGGAGCTCCCAAACACTGGGGTGCCAACCGGGTGATGGTAATAGTTCTTTGGTAGTGCCGGTGTTTTTGGATCGAACCCGAGACACTCTCAAAGTTAGAAACCCAAGCTAATTTCAGTAAAAGGTCTTTAATCCTGCGCGTTTGAGATAACATCCGTGCTAAATTAGCGATTATGACAAACATTTGAAAGATAATAGCCTATTGTTGATATGAAACATCTTAGCTCCCGGTATACGGCATGTGGTGGGGGTAATTTCGTGAATGAAATCGAAGTCGCATGAAACGGAAATGTGTAACAACCACGATACTGCCATCCGTGGCGGATGACGCGAACTAAACTTCACAAAACTAAAGTGGAACATTAAAAGTATTCACTGTTTAATTAATTTTAACAAGATGGGCAGTATTTTAATAAAATCCCTTGTCAAAATTCAGGTCCAAAGCCAGGGTTTAGTTTTTTTTTTTTAATATTTTGTGTTTTGTTTTATATCGGAGCCGTTTCATTACACAGTTTAAAATATCGCTCTTCAAATCAAATGATTCAATAGTCGACGTAGCTGTTCCGGCAGTGAATTCTAGCGACGGGTGCGAAAACTACGTTAGATTCGCGTCCAGAAATGTAGTTGAAAACATAATTTTCGTAATTTGGCATTATTTTAAATAATTCTACGTTAAATTCCGTGTCCTAGTTTCGTATAATAAATTTATTTCCAATATGAGAACACGTGAATTTCCTATTTACGGGGCTTGATGTTACACACTCTGGTGAGTAGCCTACGGAAAGACTCGCTGACATGTTTCTTTTATTTAACGGAACTACCTAGTAATTTTTTTTTACTGTAAAATGGTGTTTAAAACAAGTTTAAATAAGCTAATATAAGTATGCATATGAACGTTGGTTTTCGTAAAAAAAAAAAAAAATAATCATGTAACCCGCAAGAAAATAGGAAATGCAAACCGATAGTAACGATAAACTCTAGACGAACTAAAAACGCCGTGAGCGCAGTAGTGCTACCTGGAGGCTCAGGCCAACAGACGGAATCAAATATTTAAAAAAAAAATTGGTTGTCTGTAAAGACGGTTTACGGACGATAGTTTAACGTGACAACGTCATAACAAAACATTGATGAAATGATTGCATACTTTTGTGAATAAAATTGAATAATTTTATTGAATAATCACTATTTTGTAGATGGATACAAAGAAGGAGTGAAATGAAATCTACAATTTAATTGATAAATTTACTTTTATTTGCACTCATTAATTCAAATATGTTTATTACTTTAACGAAGAGATTATTTAAACTATAACTTTTATACATGTCTGCTATTTAACTTCTACCAATCTGTGTTATTCTGTTAAGGATAGGACGATGATAGGAAAAGTAGGAAACGAATGGGAGTGTTTCAAGTTTAATGTGCCTCGAAAAATTCAAATCGATGGTTGTTCCAATCGAGTGGAAGAGAGATAGATGCGGCGCAAGCGTACAATGAGTGCAACGGGACACAGCGTCACGGGATAATGTGCGTTACGGGACAATTGTTCGTGCGTGCAGCCGGCGTTCTTCGATTTATTAGACGTTGTCACGTCAAAAAAAATAATCATGTCACCCGCAAGAAAATAGGAAATGAAAACCGACAGTAACGATAAACTCTAGACGAACTAAAAACGCCGTCAGCGCAGTAATGCTACCTGGAGGCTAAGGCCAACAGACGGAATCTAATATAAAAAGTAAACTGAACCAGAGCGGCTAGACTGGTGCCGGATTACAAAATGTGCCGAACCATAGAGTACCGGATTGAAGACCCTGCGCTGTACTGCGCGTGGCGTCGCCCATTAATTCCCCTTCCCCTTCAGCGAGCCGCCGTACACCGTTCGCCAATTACCGGTTGATTGACAGGAGATACGTCACCGGGTGTTCACCCCCCACCCCCACCCCCCGCGTGGTCGCTGGCTCTCCTGAACACCGATGGGGTTGTGCTTGGCTATAAGGGCCATTCTGGCCAAGCACACATTCTGGCACATCGCCTTTATGCGCGAGACAGTGAACTGAGGATGCTTTTTAAAGTTGAAGCTTTATTTATGTCTCTACACACAATACAATATATATTTTTTTTTGTGTGTGTTTCACTAAGCGATTCTTTAGAAACCCTATGCTAGCATTTTATTTTGTTGGACCATTGGTTATGCTGCTAGTAGATCGCTGCACAGTTTGCAACATGTTTCTTTGGGACAATTAATAACTAGGCCTTGCTTTTTTTTAAAGATTAAATCATCAGTTTCCATTGTTTCACCAAAATGAACTGTACAGTTTGCAGCTGGTTTACAAAAATTTCTTTGAAAAACTACGCACAATGTAGAATGTAGATGATCACACGAGACTTTCTAAAGGACCAATTATTTAAGTTAAAGAATATTACTTTAGATTATAGTAGCGATCTTCTTGATTAGGAGAATCTCGTTCATTTACGTGTTTCTTAAAAAAAAATTGTGTAACTGAAATTAAGTTATCATTAGTTTGCAAAATGACAAGGCTCGCCGTATTTTTAATGTTGTTAATTCTAGCCTCTGATATTGACTGAAGCTAAAAACAAAATATTAATTTAAACAATTTTTGTGGGGTATGAGGGGTGTTAGTGAACATATTGTGGGTGACGAATATAAAAAATGAATCGTCTGTCACGGAGCGATAACGCATTGTTTCGCGCATACGCGCGGGAACAAATGCGCTCGCCCTCTTCCGCTAAACTGTGAGCCCCGTTCCCCCCCCCCCCCCTCTCTTCCCGGGCGATGCCCTCGGTTAACTTTTAATTCTCCTCTCATGCAGCCGACAAGCCGCAGGCCGTAATTAAAAGGCTAACAAATCCCCTCGCCGCGTCTTTCAATCATCGCCGGGCCCGGCAGTGAAACCATTTCTGCCCTCGGACCCTCCCCTACGTAGACGCCTGGGAGGGGATGGGGCGCGACTGGAGGGGAGGAACACGCAGGGTCGAAGAAGTTCGCCCCGTCACCGCAAGATGGCGCGCGGGCGGCGGGTCGAGCCCGGAGCAGCGGCGTTTGAAATGTTCCACAAGCTGAACATTACGTTTATTCCTGAACATCTACATAACGTACCCTTCAGAGCAAATAATACTTGAAATGTTATCTTAGAGGTTGACAGAGAGTAAAAAATTTAACTAGCGCTTATGATTGCTACGTAAGATAAGGTTAAGTCCATTCTAAATGGCACGTAAACGGAGACGGATCTACAGGAACATTTCACTTATAGCGTCTGCTGTTTGCACAATGCAACGAAATGTAACAATTGGCAACCAACGAGATTACAATTCTAAGTTACGAAATATTAATTTTATATATATAATAAAAAAAGAGGGTTGTCTGTAACGTCGATTTACGGACGATAATTTTACGTGATAACGTCATAAGAAAACATTGATGAAAAATTGCTTACCTTTAAATTTTCAAATATTATTTACAGTTTTTGGAAAATTTAATTTAAATGATTTCTTTAAATATAATCACGAACAATTAGTTAAAAAGCCCGCCTTAACCTGTTTGATATTATAGAAGATTTTCTCGCACGGTGGTTGGCCGGTTCTTGCACGCTCGGCTCAGGCGGAACGTGACAATGAGTCATGCTTTTTCGTGCGTGCAGCCGGCGTTCATCGATTTATAAGACGTCATCACGTCAAAAAAAACAACGCAATAATAGCACACTAGACATTCTTATACTTGAAAGACATTTTAACGTATTTAGAACATAAACAAACATAGCTAGCCCCCGCAGCCATGTACTCGAGTTCTATTGGTCGCACGGATCAACGTAATTGGAAGAGCTCAGCATTGCCGAGCTAGTCCGTACGGGTTCATCTACGTTTCCGTGTCATTGTAGAACGGGCCTTATTACCTTAAATTCGCCACCTAATACATTAGATAAATTAAATTAAATTATAGTTTCATGTCGCACAATGATTAGTGATGCAAAAAAAAAACTAAATTATATTGAAAAATAAAAATTAACGTAAGTAAGTTTGCATAATTTCAATTGTGTAAACATATAAAACAAATGCAGCACCAAATGGTATTACATTTTTATTTTATTTTTCAAAATTTTATTTTGTTGGTCGAATTATGTGGATATTTACTATCGCCATACTGCGCGTTTGTGAATGGAAAGCGGCCCAATTGATTGGTTGTACGTGAAGCAGCCGGCAGTCGGACAGAGAATAGTTGGAATTTTTTCCATTATTATTTCCGGCCTTTTTACGTCGTTCAGCCGACAATATTGGACAGCGGTGCGGCTGTTAGCCTAGTATTATGTTTCTGCGCGTCTGTTCAGCCACGTTATTGTTAAGTTCCCAGGCTTTTTCGAATCTGGTAATCTAGCGTTATCTTTTAGTCCAAATGTAAAAATTACTTTTTCCAAGGCAGAGTTAAACCAAAGTATCCTTAAGTACAAAGGCTGCATTTAGTAAGAAACTGGTCGGGAAATTGCGTTGAGATTCTTTCGGCGCTTACACAAACTACACTGTAAATATTGTATTTTTTGTAAATGGAACAGGAAAACTCAAAGGAAATTTAAGATATTTGAACATTTGTACATTTTTAAAAACAACTGTATCACTACAAAATAGTGTTCTCAGTATTCCTGAGTTTGGATTCTTACCCGGGAATTTACGCTTTGTTTTCCCAGTACCTCCAATATTTGTAAACCGTTCTCTGAATAGCTTTCCAATATTAACTGCGCATCTAATAAGCATTATAAAACAAAACAAGTCACACAATTTAATGTTCGATTATGTTTTACCTGGTTTAAAAATTTTGTTAAAATAAAACATCAATTAAAATATAAAATTACGCGCCAATTTAATAAGAAATGATCAGTAGGTATTACCTATCTCGATAATCATATTTCATATTTGCAAAAATAACCATAGCCATCATGTGTTGGACAAATTTAAAAATTTTCTCTTGTAGGTACACTTAACTGTTTCTTGGCAACTGGTTTCCAAAGGAATCTTTTCTAAAAGTACAGAAAAAAGTTTTTTCTGTGTGGTTTATCAAAAAAGAAATGCGTTTCCGACGGCCGTGAGTTTTTTTACAGATTGTTGTCAATATCTTTCAGATATTTTTTTAAATATATACGTGTTATTAGTTAGTAAAATCGCAATGATTAATACGACAGAAAAAACTTCTTTGGACGGTAATTAGCTAGTTCAGCAAACGACAATCTTTCTTCTCGAGCGAGCGCTACAACGACGCATGTGAGAGGATGGGAGAGAACCGTAATGTCACGAAAGGCTGCATGGGTGATTCTGTTAGGATCCTTTTAACTGTTCGGCAGGTCAGGAAAATTGCCTGGCATTCTTTCAGAGGCACGTTCTAATGGTCCGAGGCAAAAGGCTTCTTTAAGATGATAGGCTATTCGGGAAACGCCATATATTCGGTTGTTTAAGGAGCCTACTATCGACCATATCCATTTGTTTCTTCTTTGTTATTTTCAATACCTTAATTTGAACGCGAACAATCTGGAACGTTCCTGAAAATATTTGCCAAGTATTTGTAAAATCAAATAAATGACTGCCAAAGATATATTTCTTAGTTGACATAACGTGTTAGCATCGAAATCATTTGATATCTTTCACGGTTGAGAAAACGGCATTAATATTTGGACACAGTCATTCCAATAGAAAGTTTTTATATCGGGATAAATACCCACTAGCTTGGGTAGGAACTTATTAATCTAGCAGTTAAATAACCTAATATGTAAAATTAGTACGTAAACATACAACTTTTTAATTGTGTACAGTATAAATTATTTAATATAGCATGGAGTTTTTAAAATTACCATAGTTATTTCTGTATACTTTGATTTAAAAAAAAATTATATAAATTATTTTACGTATATCTTTCAAAATAATTTTAATTTATACAAAAAAAAATGTAAAATAAAATCAAGGATCAATTTAAAAAAAATTAAAATTAAATTATGATTTTTAACAATATTTAATGTTTCATTGGTGTATGTCTACCTGCTATTTAGGTATCCCAACATCACAAACACCAGAGACGAAATTCCCGATACATCACAGCATTATTAAATAAAATGCTTCAGATCTAAATAAAAGTTTGAAAATTAAAAAAAAATTATATATAAGTATTTTAAGTATCACCACTGCCAAAATATTATTTTTGAGTTGTTTCAAGAACTATGTACGTAAAAATCTTTCTTTTTAGGTAGATTTCAAAGAAATACTACATATTGTAGCCGTTACCATGGTGCGTTTAAAAAAAATGTTTTATGAAAAAAATAAGAAAAATTGCTGTAACTAACATAATATGGAAAATATCATATCTGTATTATAACTCGTAAGAATTATACCAAAATCTTTTGTCGGAATAAGTTTTCGATATGACCCACCATAACTAAAAGGGGTTGAAAAAATTAGGGTAGGACAAAAAAAATATAATTACCTTCGTAGCGACATAGAATTTGTACAAATTTTGTATTATCATTATAATTTTTATCTAAAACTTTTGTCTGAAATAATTTTTGTTAGACTTACCATTGCAGAAAAGGGTTGAAAACATTTGGGGTAAAATTTAAAAAATATCGTAACTTCGGTAGTGTGTACAGTGACAAATCCGTTTGAATTATTTGTAAATCTTATAATTTTTACCTAAAACATTTGTCTGAAACATTTTTTTATAATACAAACCATTACTGGTAGGAGTGGAAATATTAAGGGTAGAATGACAAAATTTCATTACTTTCTTTAATACAAATGCTATCATATCCATTAAAAAAAATTATAACGCTTAAACTTTATCTAAAACATTTGGTTGAAACATTTTTCGATAAATTTATTACTGTAAAAACAGGGGTTGAAATTAAAATAAAATAAAAACCTTCTTAGTATCAAATTCGTAGGAATATATTGATAACCATATTATGTTACCTTACAACTGTGTTCAAACAACACTTATACGATCACGTATTAGTGCAAATGATTAAAAAAAATAGTGCTTGATGTTCAAAAATATGAAATTCGTTAAGACATCCAATGCTGGATACATTCAGTTTAAATCATCCATAATATTTTCGCTGCATGGAATATGAGAAAATGTTAAATAATTTTTTTTTTAATATTGACGATTGTATAGGATGCTGCGTAGAATCAATTAGGTTTTTTTTAGTGTTCCAGGAGATTATAGAATTTACCAAAATAATTCCAGAAGAAATAGGTTCTTCGAAATCTACCTACGCCTGTAGGCTGTGACAAAAGGGATTTTTTTTGGGCGTGTATGAAATGTTTGCATTTGTTTTCAAGAGTTTTCAGAAGTTGCAAACTTCTGTTTGTGAACTCTGAACTTTGTTTCGGTCTGCTGGCTGCTTGCCGGAGCATCTGCTTCGCCGCCGGCGGAACTGCGACGACGCAATCTCTCGGCCGCTGGAGTCGTGTCCAGTGCACGCACTTCATGGTCGCTTTGCCGGGCATTTGCTGCTTGGTTTAGGTTTTCATAAATGATATTTATTCAATGAGTATTGTGATTACAGAGGTCTGGAGGCTAATAATATATATATACAAATATATATACAATAAGGATAATAACACTGACAACTTTTCAAAAGCTTAGGTGTCTTAACATTACCATCGTTATACATTTATGAATTACTCATTCACAGTAGAATGAACTGCAGAATTTCAATTTACATAATTATTCGACTAGAACATAAAATAATTTTCATATATTACAACATCGTACAAAATGTTTTGCAAATAGTCCGAGATACTCTGCTATATATCTTTGTAACAAACTTCCACCAGATTTTAAATCAGAAAACCAACTTTGTGCATTTAAAAAAAACTGAAGGATTTGCTGTTGGAATTCAGTTTTTATTCTTTTAATCATTTTATGGAAGCAAAACTATGCTAAAAGTGTATTATTATCATTATTATGATATGATGTACACTATTGTTTTTTTTATTATTTTTGTTTATGTTTATATGATTTTACTTTAATGTGTAGGTATTCATAATGTTTGATATTCTTGACAAGTCCTATACTACATGTACAATATAATTGTATATTTTTGTAGTCGACTTGGACAATAAAACTACTACACAATACTATACACTTAAACCTTGAGAAGCAAACAAACAGCAATTCCAGACGATATGTTCTGTTCTTGCAGAGGTGATAATCGATAAGAACAAAAGGACAAAATTATGCATTATAAAACACACTATAAACAGACATAAAATACATGGGGAAAAGTAGAATTAAAAAAAAACACCAAATTTGCTGCTTGACCATTTATTCGTCCGTTCATTCAATCATTCATTCATTCATTCATTCATTCGTAGCTCTCGGTACACAGCATTTGGTGAGAGTAATTTCCTGAATGCGACGGATGTCAAGGAACGGAAATGTGTAACAACCACAAAGCTGCCATCTTTGCAAATGGCGCCTAACAAAAATTTACAAATACAAAGGGAAACTTTATAGTAGTAACTGTCTAATGAATTTCAACAACATGATAGTAGTATTTTAATAAAATTCCCTGTTTAAAATCAAGTTCAAAGCTGGGGTTTAGTATTTCTTTCAAGTCTTCTCTTCGCTTCTATCGGAGCAGTTTCATTGTACAGTATTCAATTCCTGTCTGCACATGAAATGATTTGGTAGACGACGTAGCTGCTACTGCAGCGAATTCTAGCTGTGGGTGTGGAAACTACGTGTGATTCGCGTCCAGTAATTTAGTTGAAAACACAATTTGCCTTTATTATCACGCTCGGCATTTTTTTTAAAGAATTCTACCTTAAATTTCGGGTCCAAATTTCGTATTATAAGTGTATTTGCAACATGAGAACACATAAATTTGCTCGTTACCGATTTTAGACGTCATACGTCACTGGCAAGTATTAAAAGAATCGCTCACTTTTTTTAAAATTATTTCCTGCGATCCATTTTATTTATGCCTCAGAATTTCCGAACATCCTCTATGTATAGCTCTTTGTACTGTATAAGAGATTTACTAAATTAGTAAATATAGTAAAATTAAATAAAAATTGTATTTAGAAGCGTTATGATAATTTTCAATAACAAAGCCAGGCACGACGAAAATATAAATGTATCCTGTCAGGTTATTGAGATTGTGTCTGGTTGACGTCACGTTGAAATAGCTAATTATTGGCTGTTGTTATTTTGTCAAGGACGTCGAGGTATATGTATTTCAGATTCTTTTACCGTCGGGTGAGAAGAACTGGCAGTTCCAGGACGACAGTTCAATTAAGTTTATTTAACGTCAAGATGATAACTAATACAGCATAAAAGAACTATATTAAACACATGAAAACCAAAATATTAAAACAATTTCGCAATACAGAATTTGAATTTGGTTTCTAAAAAGCAAAGAGAAAAACTTCAAAGCTTAAATCTATAGATAATTGAACACGTGTAGGCTACTGTATGTAAAAGATTTATGTAAACCATATTTCATTTCAAACAAGTGTATGAATATCGTGTAAAAATGGATCTATGACTATTTCAGCATTAAGGGCCATTCTAAAATATAAGCTTGAAAAAATTAATGGTCGAAAGATTAGGGCTCATAACGATATAATTATAATTAAGCTCTCGGAAGTACGTGTAAAAAATTAAAATCTCTAAAATTTACAAACTTCAGTGCAATTGAATACATTACATCTGTCGCAGCCCAATATGACCTTACATGGAACGTATTGGTGGGCATCGAATTTCCCGTGGAGCTGACGTCACTATACGAAATTTCTTCTCATTAGCTGTTGTTAATTGTTTGGTCGTGTCAGGCAAAAAATTTCGTGGTTTTGATGTTCCAGCATATATTCTTTTTTTTAGAACTTCTTGATATTTTTAAAATAGTTACGTATTACTATTTAAACCTATTTCAAAATCTGTCACATGCAAATCATCACATGGTTGTTTGTTTACACTGTTAGGATTTACAGTAAATATACTGACTTTTAAGAGAAGAATTAACCTCAAATAAACTAAGACTTCTTCATAATCTCAGATAGCTTTATCTTCGTAGAAACTACGTCGGGTAACAGTTCTCGAGTTCTGTGTTACGTTGTAAACAGGTAAATCACATGCGGAAGGAAAAAATAAGTTTTTTGCTATATACTCAAAAGGAGTTAGAGTGTTTGGTTAACAAAGTATGATTATTATTTTTATCAATTTTCAAAGTGAGTGAATTCAACACCCGTAAACTCACGAAGAAAAATGTGAATTTTTGAATATCCTTGGAATGATTTATAACCAGAGTTATTCGTAAAATTTAGATGAAATTTTCTTACAGTGTACGAACACTGATTACCACATAAAGTTGTATAAAGACACTGTTTGTTTACAGAACAGCAGTGGCAAAAATATAGTTGGACCATTTGTATACTATTTGTACTGCTGTTTGTACAACAGAGGAGGTTATTTAATCGTTTGGTAAGATAGCGAAAATGAAGTTTGGAGAAAGGCATTGGATAAAATAGAAGACCAAGGTATTTAAATTCTCTTGCGATCAAAGAGGTCATTATTTTTGGACAATTTTACGCAATATGTGGCTGTTAAATATTTTTAACAACGAAGTTCGCCACCCTCTTAATTCGGGTGCATACTCCGGTTAACGTTTCCGGGCTTGTTTTTATTAATAAGCATTCTATCTTCGTGGGGTAACATTTGAACAAGTGAGACTGGGAAGTTTCTTTCGCAAAAATAAATAAATAGATTCTTGTAAGCAGTCCTCGGAATTTCAAAGCCAGGGAAGGAAATTTTTTGCGGTTTCCTTGGGAGGATTTTTTTATCACTGAGCTGAATCTCTGCACCAGCTGCGAAAGCGAACGTCGTATTCCAGTACACGGCGTGTCTTCCCAGCTAGGGGAAGGGCGCACCCTTAGGCACCCACCCCGACACTAACCCCTGAACCACGCATGCAGCTCCCACCCCCGAGACCGCCTGACTATAGTGCTCCAACATGGGGACAATTTGGCGTAACGAACGTCTCTGTTGACTTCTGACCCCGGGGCGGTTTCCCGGAGGCGTGCGTCTTTTGTCGGTCGGATCGTCTCGGTCGGTGTGCCTGAAGGGAAGAGCAGGGGGGAGGGGAGGGTGTCAGGGACCAACCGCGGCGCCCCACAGAGGTCTCCTCCCTGCAGACAAGGGTTCGACGCTCGCGACTGAACAATACATTTAATTTAAATGGCTCTTCCTGACGGCGGGTCAAAATAAAGAATCCGCAGGGGCGAAATATCGCTCCCGTTCGACTTGCCGTCCGAGGGCGAGATTGAGATTGAACCTGATATCATCTTTTTGGTAAAAAAAAAAAAAAGTTCTAGGAGTTAAACATTAGGCTACTAAAATTGTTGTACCGGGCAAAAGGGCGGAGGGTTATGTAGTGTTAACCACCACGCTGTTACGCGCTTCCAAGGTCATGGTAGACTTTAAATCACTAGAGAGGCTCAAGAATTTTAGTTATGTCTGTGTGTCGGGATCAAACCCACAACATCCTCCACTAGAGCGTAAAGATGCAAGAGACAAGGGACAAGGCAAACAAAAAATGTAGCTTCCTTTAAGTACAGGCTGAAAAAACATCTTTGTAACAACTGCTTACCATGACCACTTCGCCGCTACCCTACTGCTTGAATCTGTGTGTGAATGTGCGAGTGACTGGTTTTAATGTAGTAGCACCTATTTTTTTTGATACTATTTGCTGTATGTTTAATCACTTTCCTTTTTATGTATGTCTATGCTTAATTTTTAATTACTTTAAATTAGTTATGGTTAAATCTTTTGTAATAGTTAATATTTGAACATTAAGTTAAAATTTTAATTTGTTCTCTAAATATTTAGTCAACATCTGCTTATATCATGCTTAATTTTAAATATTCCACTATTAGATGTAATTGCATAAAAGTGGTTAAGTGTAAAAAAGTCGTAACGCCTTAACTTCGCCACCAATAAAGACGATAAATAAATAAATAAATAAATAAATAAATAAATAAAATAAATAAATCTCGACTTCCAAAGACTCTAGCGGGGAAATGTATAGAAAGTACGCGTTGCATTTTGATTGTAAAATCTCGGTCTGTCCTCAGATTAATATACAGTTTCTGTGGTATTTATTGTTCCGAGTACTTTTTAATAATATCTGGAACGGAATCTTCCTAGCAAATTTCAAAAATACACTGATATTCTTGAACCATTACTTACCTTATGAAGCCTTATAGTAAAATGGTTTACAGATTGTATTAATTTAAATGAAATTATTGGGGGGGGGGGGGGAGTTTAGGAACATTTATTTCATTCGTGAAGTCTTATACAATACGTTTAATATAATTATTGAATTTTTAATATTTTCCACAGAACATTGTCTGTATTTTCAACAAAGTTTTTTTTAGCAGAAAGAATTATAGTATTTTTTTATTTTATTTTATCAGAAAAAAATTAATGTCATTATTTTATTTAGTCCGTAGAGCTTCATCACAATCACATGCTTATGTTACTGAAATTGCCATTTCTGTAGATAATACGAGTGAATAAAATTGTGGGTAGATAGTTACTTTAAAGAAGCTATTTGACAAAGGGTTTTCATTACAATCTTTTACTTACACATGACTGGATAAATTTAATAACTTTGAAGTTAAGTTAAAAACATTTACAGCCCTCTATAATTCTAAAATTAACTTTATCAATTTTTAGGCGCTATTAGCAAAATCAGTTAAATTTTTTTCAAAAATTAATGATTTTTTTTATTCATTTGAATGCTATCCTGGTGTATTATATATATAAATATGTGTGTATGTGCATGTGTATGGGCCTCGGCGGCGTAAGACATTATGTCCACTTTTGAGAAAAATGCACTTTTAACCAGAAACTTAACCAGCGTTTATCATTCATTTTAGTGGCATATAATAAGTAGATCTACGATATGAATAAATTAACATATTTTTGGTACAATTTATTTGAGTATATAGGTGAGGAACTATTTAAAGTTCTTTAAACTGCTATCACTATATATATATATATATATATCCCATACCCGAACGTCCTAGACTTTAGAAGGAATTTGGAAACGTTACGAGATAAAACGAACATAGAAATGACAAATACTTACCTGAAATAAATACATTATTCATAAGCAAACTGATAAATTAAACTTTACTCTGACGTTAGGCCTAAATAATTTTATTCAAATGCATTTAGGGGTAAAACACTTATTACTATTAAATTTGTGATGTTTGCTCCCCACAGTATTATTTCAATGAAATCATTCTACAACAGCGACAGTGTTTTACGGTGGTTGTATACATTTGTTTAGTTAAATAGTATCCAGACGTTGACTGTTATATCATAAAGCACTTACTCTAATAAGCATCAATATTGGGAAGCACGACTTGAAGCCTCATAATCTTTATTTTGTAATTAACTTGCAGCTGAATATTTTTCAGTAGAATTCTGAATCATCCTGAATTGTTGTGAACAACAGTTAGTAAATAGCAGGTCTTGAGATGCATAAACCCAACTCGCCTTCTGATGACGACTTAACCTGGATAAAATGGCGTTTTATAAAATAAACTTGCGAAAAATCAGTTTTGAATACGAGATTATAATTTCCGCCTCCCTCCTTTAAAAAAAAAAAAAAAAAAAAAAAACACTAACACAACACCTACATGCCAGCGCATATTTTCTGGATGAGCTCCTGTACATATATTGTTTTGAGGGATAACATGTTTTGAGTGTAAATAATTTGTTAAATATTGGGAGAGGGGGAATCAGAGGGCCCGTGTCCCCCTGTGAATTCAACAAATGAATTCTTTAGATAGTCACGGCTGTATTTCTGCTCGCAGGCGGAGAAGACGCAGGCCCTGATCACGTGATGGCGAGCAGGGTGGACCGCCCCTTCGCCCCTGCGAGGGAGGACCACCTGGCAACCGGGAGTCCTGCAGGACTCGCCCTTCAGCTGTCCTCTTCCTCCGCACAAAGGACACGCCTCCACGGCATCTGCAGCCATGGCCCCCGCCGACCAGGAGTGACGGCGGTGACGTTCTACACACGCGTCGAAACGAGCTGCATTTTCTAGTCACGTGTTCATCTTCTCTCCTAATTTTCTGTCTCAAGTTTTCCTACTTTTTTATTTTTTCATTGGCTCCTTCACGCTGTTAGAAATTACACCAAATTTACGGACTTTTCAACAACTGCTTACCACGACCACTTCGCCGCTACCCTTTTGCTTGAATCTGTGTATGAATGTGCGAGTGACTGGTTTTAATGTAGTAGCACCTATTTTTTTAATACTATTTGCTGTATGTTTAATCACTTTCCTTTTTATGTATGTCTATGCTTAGTTTCTAATTACTTTAAATTAGTTATGGTTGAATCTTTTGTAATAGCTAATATTTGAACATTAAGTTAAAATTTTAATTTGTTCTCTTAATATTTAGTCAACATCTGCTTATATCATGCTTAATTTTGAATATTCCACTATTTGATGTAATTTCAGAAAGTGGTTAAGTCTAAGAAAAGGCGTACCGCCTTAACTTCGCCACCAATAAAGACGATAAATAAATAAATAAGAATTTAACTTCAATAAACGAATGGTTCTTCGTAATTTTCAAATTGCTGAATCTTTGCAGAAACTTCGCCGTATTTCAACTTCCGAGTTGTTTGCTTCGTTTTAAACAAAGGTAATGCACACGTGAACAAAAGAAGAAATTTTTTTCAATGTAGACTTATCTAGTTTTTTAATGTTTTGTTGAAATAAAACATATTATATGTTGGATTCATGTTAAAAATGGTAATCAGTTTCAGAAAACTGATATCCGTAAATTTACAAAAATCTCTGTATAATTTTGATCAGAGTGCTTCGTAAATTTATAGGGTGAAAAATTTTAACAGTGTAGTCCTTCAGGGCGTGTCAAATAACTATGTGATATAATGTCCAGGGAAGCTTTAACGTACAAACACTAATATTCTACATTGTCGTCAAATAATAACACGAACTTTGCAAGTCTTTAGTGATATTTCATACTGGTAAGCTCAAAATTCTTTAAACTTGTTCGTACTTTAATCTCAAAATGTATGTGTCCTTGTATTCGTTTAAATTAACATTTCTTTAGTCAGAAGATATTAGAACCAAATGTGTATTGGTTTGAAACACGATCAAATACCAATTACATTATTATAATTATTAATTATGGGCATCGAGTTGGTGTTCAATTTAGTGGCAAACGATCAACCTAATAATTCTAGGAAAAAAAGAATTTTTACTGAACCTCCTTTTATTAAGACTTTTCATAATGAAACGTGAAAATATTTACTGTTAATTTTTTTTTCAAACAAACATTGTCAAGAAATTATAGATATTATCATTGTTGCCACATTACATAATTAAAATATTATTGGTAAATCGCCTCACACTGAGACGTCAGAATGTTTCGTTTGAAATAACTTTGTAAATTTTAACCCCTTAAATAATAACTATGTGCACTGTAATCGATAACATAACAACTAATTAATTCGTAACGTAAAAGTTAGTGCAAGTTTTTTTTAATAACTCAACGAATACTTTTAACAGAAGTAAAATATATAATTCAGTCACATTTACTTGTTATTTTCTTGAGTTCACTTTGAAGCATGAAGTATAATAATCTATATGGACACTTTCCTCTTTGGATTCCAAGTAAAAAAAAATTAAGGGAATGCGTTTTATTTTTAAAACTACATGTGTATTTATTGAATAAAGCAATAATTACTCCACCGGTTTTGCTCATGCACGTAATTAAAAATTATATTGACAATGCCTGCCTAACTACCTACCAAATTTTATGAAAATCCAATCAACAGTTCGAAAGTTATCGTCGGACAAAATTACAAACATACAAACAGACAGATACACACACAAATTCAAAACGCTCTAGTTATTTGGAAGACCTCATTTCGTTCGGTCGATTAGGTCTATATAATTTTATAAAATTTGATAATATGGTAAAGTTTAAGAAAAGGTGAATCACCTTAACTTCGCCCCTAATAAAGACCTTAAAATAAGAAAATAAACCGTTACTGACATGTATATAAAAATATTTAGCAATTTTTTTTGTTTATCCATTAGCCACCCCCAAGCGTTGTGAATTATAATAAACCATATCAAAATAAAAGGCCTCAGTGTCGCTTACTATTACTTACATAAAAAAACGTATCGTAATTTGGAAAAATCGGCAATCCATCCGCTAAATAAATGTACGATTTATTTTTCCTATAATAGATCTGTTATACAATCACACCATCTGATTAACGTGTCTAAATAAAAAAAAATTAATATGACACGAACCTTTTTTTTTTGTAAAGTTTTCAACTTTGTACACAAAAAATGATATCACTGCTTTGGCACAGCGAGAATAAATAGAAGTGCAAATGTAAAAAAAGCCCGAAAGACCTCACCTAAATATTTATTTACACATTAATAGAGGCCTAGTTATAGCCAGGTTTCGAAAAACTGTACCATCGACATATAATTCCATCGTTCTCATAAACATCGTGCAACGAACAGATTTAAAAAAAACACTACTCCCATAAGGACTGAGATCAGCATCTGGGGACACATAATGTGTCACTTAGCCTATAAGGAGGAACGGATCGGAACTAGGGGCGGTATTCCAAGACATTCGGGTAAGGTAGGAAATAAGAAATGCTTTGTTGGGATACAACCGTAAACTAAAACGCAGGCCGTATTCCAGAACATGTCCAAACCGGATCCTAGTAACG
The DNA here is from genome assembly GCF_032445375.1 of Bacillus rossius redtenbacheri. NCBI lineage: Eukaryota > Metazoa > Arthropoda > Insecta > Phasmatodea > Bacillidae > Bacillus > Bacillus rossius. The sequence continues at coordinate 6,344,086 of NC_086336.1, read as the reverse complement.
GAACAAATCGACAACCGTTTTAATAAATGGTGCTCTGCGAGAGGTTATAAACTGGTTTCGACGCATTCTTGCGGACGTTTCGCAACCATCAATACAAGTGTTTTGCAATAAATACTAGAGATATCAGCACCAACATAGGGTAGGGTGGGGCTATTTGAATCATTTCAACTTTTGACTCAAATTGCAAGACTTCTATTTAATTATTTTTAGCTAGGCACTGAAATTACAGTGCTTCTATGTGTTCTTAACAAGAATATACAATATAAGATTTGAAAAATGCCATATAACTTTAAACACACCACAAAACAGATTGCCACGTAAATAATGCACTTTTCTGAAAAGGAGGGGTAAATCGGATCAGGAAGTGGGGCTAATTGGATCAGAATTTTCCCCCTAAAAAATTATGTTATATAAAAATATAAATGGTTACAGATATTTAAAATGAAATTTAAATATTTACACAACTGTCAAAATGTATTTAAACACTCATGATCATACAATTATGAATTTTTTATGTGTACTTTAATCACATTTTCGGAAGTGGGGCTAATTGGATCAGAATTTTCCCCCTAAAAATTATGTTATTTCAAAATATAAATGGTTACAGAAATTTAAAATGAAATTTAAATATTTACACAACTGTCAAAATGGATTTAAACACTCATGATCATACAATTATGAATTTTTTATGTGTACTTTAATCACATTTTCCACACTTAAATTGTTTTTGTCCACTAGCTCCTACGCAGTGTTCATGATACCAAATGTTGCACTCTTGACATTGTACCCACTCTCCCTTCTTCTGAGATTTGGTGTCATAATACCGGACTCCACAGAAACCACATGGTGTGTTTTCTTCGTCTTCTGAAAATGGGACATCACTTGAGTCACTGGAATCATTACAGATTTTCCTCACATATTTTTTAACTTTTTCTTGGCATGTCGCTGGTGCTTCTGATGTTCGTGATTTTCTTTTATTTATTTTTTCTTCCAACAACAGTTTTCTCTTTGCTCCTTCCTTCCTTTCCTTCATATTTTCGGGTGATGTTAGATGAAGTGAAGTATTCTTTTTGTTGTTAATTTTTCTCTTCTTTGGCGCCATTTTAACTGGAGATGGCAAAACTTCTGAAAATTTGATTTCAGAGCAAGTCAGTTGGTAAGATTGTACGTTTGTACTGGAAGAAATGAGTGTTTCATTTGAAGGTCCTGGATTGGAGGATGAAGGAGTTTCATTTTGTTCAGGGCCAAAAGTTTCTGAAGATAGGAACTTGTGGTCGGGTGTTCTGTTAGGATTGTAAGGACACAGTCCAGTGCACTCAAATCCTTTAACTGCATAGCCTACAGTGGCAACCTTCCACCAGGCATTATTAAAAATACCACCAAAAACAAATTTGGTAATCGGTGCTGTGGGATTGGTGTGAATGAAGGAAGTAGTTTCTTGGTGATAAAATGTCTTCAAAGTCTTTAAGAAAGTTCTGTCGAGTGGTTGTAGTATATGAGTGGTGTGAGGTGGTAGGCAAAGAAGCTCAATTTGATGTTCTGTGCAAAAATTTAGACACCCGATCGAATGGTGGGAGATGTGGCCATATAGAATAAGCAAACATTTTCCTTTGACACGATTGTTTTCAAAATGTTCAAGCCAGGCGATGAACAGATCTTCATTTATGTACCCTGATTCAGACATAGTAACCTAGGTACATGGTGGAAAGCCTTGTTTGTATTCTTCACGCATCCTTTGTCCTTTAAAGATTACAAACGGAGGAATGAAAGCCCCGCTGGCACTACAGCATGCAACCACAGTAACATTCTCGCCTCTTTCCAAACTTGTGAGTGAAGTTACTTCTCTTTTGCCCTTTTCACTGATTATTTTAGCTGGTTTGTTGTTCATAGGGAAACCACTTTCATCCATATTATAAATTTATTGAGGCTGGGCCTGAAACCCATTACTGGTTTGAACTTCTTTCAACAATTCATAAAAATTGACAACTGCCTGCTTATTCATTCCCATTGCTCGTGCTTTTGATAGACCTTCAGGTTTTCTTAGGGCAATGCTATCTTTGTGGCAACTCATGAATTCCATAAACCAGTCTTTACCGACCATTTTCACTTCGTCACTCCAAGGAACAGTAATATTATTAATTTTTGTAAATTGGAAAACTGCTTTGCGCACATAGATTGGGGTGAGGCCAAAACCACGATTACTCAAAGATTTCAATCTCTCTACAAGATCCCTTTCTTGTGCATCTGAAAGAATTGTTGGATGTCCAATAGCCTTGGGTCTGATGTGGGTAATTTCTTCACCCCTGGCAGCTTTGTACTTACCATGTGAAACTCGTCGCTGAAGTGTGGTGAATGGAACATTGAAATGAATCAGATGCTGCACGTAAACTCAGATGTCCTTGTAGTGTGCTTGCTACGGCCTGATTCATATATTCTTCTTTCCACTTCAAATACACATCCTTCGATTTATATTTTCTCACCATCTGAAAAAAAATTGGAAAACAAACAATTTTTTCCAGCTTTTGGTAATATTATGTTACAGGTCAGCATACAGTCTTAGAAAAGCAAGTCTGGACACTATTGGCACTTAGGGTTATTACCAGAAATTAAATCATTTAATAAGGAGGCAAATTTGACAGCGTTTGTAGGTAGGGTCAATGCGAGTATCCATACCAGTTCTAGTAAAGTCATGCTTGCAAGTTAAAACTGGAAGAACAAATTTGCATTTTTTAAAAGAGTTTTTAATTAATCACTTTATTCTTTGATAAAAGCTCTGAATATTGTTTTTCAATTGCTATTAACGAGTCCAAAAGTATCGCACATTAAATTATAGCATGGTAAAAGCAAACGCAACTAATTTAATGACTTGCACGTATAAACTAAACCCATTTAAAAATTAAAAACCTATTTACCCCACATTCATTTTTTTACAAATAGCTCTAAATTTTGTTGGAATTATTTTAACCTAAATGTGTGTATTGGGATATTACAAACATCCAAAAATTTATTCACGTAATCCTAGGTCAAAACAGCATCATTAAAAACACACAAAACACTGATAGACACACTTCACTCAGCGCAGTTCGCGATGTAGGTAATGTTTTCGAAGAAATGTATAAAATTTGTAGAGCCACAGTGGCTATCTGTAAACTGCTTAAACTCATTCTTCCACGAAAGATAACAAACTGCAGCGCAAACTCGATAAATATGTCGTGCCACGTCCGAACAACGCTGATCCAAATAGCCCCTCTAAAAATGATTCAAATAGCCCCATGTGATTACTCTTCGAAAAGGGCTAGTAGTTCCTCCAAAAATCAACATATCGCGCAAGTTGTATAATACGCATGTGTGGAAAGAATGGCGCTGTAACCACTGAAAAGAGAAACTTTGAGGAAATACTTATTTTTACGTCAGACCTTATATTCTGCACAGAGAAAATTACATGAGTATAAAACAAGGGAAAGTACCACTTACCTGTACAGATTCAAATGCAGTTTAGAAGGCTTCTAAATAGCGCAATCAAAATAATTCCTCAGAACATATTTCAACATATTCCTTCTAAAACGCAAGCTCGAATGTGACGTTGCTGGTGCATCAGGATCTAGGCCCAGCAGGCCATAAGCTTATTTTGATCCGAATAGCCCCTTGATCCAAATAACCCCACCCTACCCTACATAAATATAATAGCTTTTATAATTTTCTCAAGTAGCCTAATTTTAAAGTTTCAATTATTTCTTCTGATTATTAAAGTTTAGTATATGTATGCAAAAAATAGTTTCATTTTCATAAGGTTTCACTTGGCAACCCAACACGCTTGGTACGTCCCAAAATATTCACAAAAGTGAATATATACGTGTTAATAGAACCTGACGCAGGTCCATGATCTGAAAGAAATCACTGAAAAATTGAGCTCTGCGCTTGCGCGGAGTTTAGTCATCAGATCGGCAACGGATAGGACACCAAAATCGGTTCCCTTGAATAAAGGGATTGGCAATGTCCTATCTTTGACTAGAAATGCGGTCAGGGTACGTGTGTAGCATAAACATTTTTGACGTGACAACTTCTAATAAATCATGAACTCCAGCTGCACGCACGAAAAAGTGTCCCGTTACGCACATTTTCCCGTTACGCTGCGTCCCGTTACGCTCATTGTACGCTTGCGCCGCATCTATCTCTCTTCCACTCGATTGGAACAACCATCGATTTGACTTTTTTGAGGCACATTAAACTTGAAACACTCCCATTCGTTTCCCACTTTTCCTATCATCGTCCTATCCTTAAAAGAATAACACAGATTGGATGAAGTTAAATAGCAAACACGTATAAAAGTTATAGTTAAAATAATCTGTTTGTGAAAGTAATAAACATATTTGAATTAATGAGTGCAAATTAAATTAAATTTATCAATTAAATTGTAGCTTTCATATCACTCCTTCTTTGTATCCATACAAAATAGTGATAATTCAATAAAAATGATTCAGTTTTATACATAAAAGTATGCAATCATTTCATCAATGTTTTGTTATGACGTTGTCACATTTAACTATCGTCCGTAAACCGACTTTACAGACAACCAATTTTTATTTTTGTGTCTTTGAATACCGGCCTTGAACATCTTCCCGCAGATTTTTCTTGTTGCTTGCATTACCGACGACTTAACTCTTGAGAACGGACGTCATGAAACAATATGAATTTGTTATCGTCGTGGAGGGCCAGAAGGGGAGGGGGAAACATTTGGGCGTGAGCCCTACTGGTTTCGGAAACCGCTCAGGTCACGCGCGGTCCCGCAATCGCTCCAGTTCGGGGTGAACGTCATAGTTACCCCCGTCGTCCGACCAGCGGCGCAACCCTTATTTTCGACAAGGCGAACAAAAGAGGGGCGGGGAAAGTCTCTTCTGGGCCCGGCCCATAAATTGCGCGTCCCACCGCCACGTCTTCCCCAACCCTCCACCAAGAACAACTGAAAGGAGATAGCGGATTCTGTCTTTTGTAAGTGGCGACCCTGGCGGAGGAAAGGGTCAACTAGCATTTCTCCGCCGAGCTGACTGATTTATGTCGGAGTTGCTTGTGAGGGAAGCATGTCTTCTGTGGCTGGTGTGTCATCTTGGTCATTTAGGACGCTGCTGGAGGAGGGGAAAAAATTAACTTGAAAAAATAAACTATTTGCCGGAAATTCTCTTTGAAAGATTTGTGCAATGGGAGTGCATGACTTTATGTAAGCTTTTGGACATACGCCATTGCTAAGCACATATATGTATGTAGAGGAAAACTACAAAAAACACAAATTAAGCAAAAAATTGCTGTTGTCAACAGGATAAAAACACTACATAATATTCCATAACAGAAATATGGTCAACAAACAAAGAAAAAACAAAGAAAAATGGACTAACAGAACGATAAGACCCCCACAAATGATGAAAGCACAAAAATATTGTTTGTTGACCATATTTCTGTTATGGAATATTATGTGGTGTTTATATACTGTTGACCACAGCAATTTTTTGCTTAATTTGTGTTTTTGTCTTTTGTGGTTTTTTGTAGTTTTCTTCTACAGACATATATGTGCTTAGCAATGGCGTATGTCCAAAAGCTTACATCAAGTTATTTGCAGGAAAGTGGCAGTAAGTACATAAAATGAATTCTGGGATCGTGCAAACGAACTCTGAGAAAAATAAACGTACAATGAACAACACGTATGGTAGCAGCACCAGTCATCCGTGCCAGCAACAGAGCGATCCCTTAACAGAACACCATAGTTCATGATAGTTCCGTGTACTGCAGGAATATTTGTACGGTGCAAACCAACTGTTTCTATGTTAATTATATTATATGTGAGTTATTTACTTTGGGTTAAACAATATTGCACTTTGTGGTTTAATAGTTGAATGAATTTATGTTTGTTTTAAATATATATAACTCCATGAGTAAGTATAATTTATGTAATAAAACTATCTTGGAAGTCACGTGAAGCTCCGTTAACAGCGCAGTTACGTTACGTGGACCGCGTATGACGTGTCTCTCTCTCAACTGTGCCCAATTATCTACATGGGTATCCCACACTTTCAACAGAACATTTCATGACAAAACTGCAGCCACGCTTACTCCTGCAAAACTGTGAAACAGGAATGGAATGGCTCTGGAATAAATTTGACCAAGCGACAACGCAAACAAAAAATCTAGCTTCCTTTAAGTACAGGCTGCAAAAACATCTTCGTAACAACTGCTTACCACGTCCACTTCGGCGCTACCCTACTGCTTGAATCTGTGTGTGAATATGCGAGTGACTGGTTTTAATGTAGTAGCACCTATTTTTTCCGGTTTTGATACTATTTGCTGTATGTTTAATTACTTTCCTTTTTATGTATGTCTATGCTTAATTTTTTATTACTTTGAATTAGTTATGATTGATTCTTTTGTAATGGTTTATTTTTTGAACATTAAGTTAAAATTTTAATTTGTTCTGTTAATATTTAGTCAACATCTGCTTATATAATGATTATTTTTTAATATTCCACTATTTGATGTAATTGCAGAAAAGTGGTTAAGTGTAAGAAAAGGCGTACCGCCTTAACTTCGCCACCAATAACGACGATAAATAAATAAATAAATAAACACGTAATACCGCCTTCCCCCCCCCCCCTCTCTGGGGAATCCTACAGTTTTTCGCCCTTGTGAATGTGTTTTCTATGTACTGAAAGTACGTTCCTACAACCATACTCTTTTTTTTCTGTGTGAAATGTTTTCTGTCTGGACTCAGCAAATTAATGAGCAAGATCTAGGGGTGCCAGCCAGCTCGTACTGCAGAAATTAAGCGTAAACATGAGTCTTCTGTTTGCTCAGAAAGGGTATTACGGGTTGCCTTGCATTCAAAGAATTAGTTAGGTTCTCAGGCTTAGAAATGTGGTCATGTCTGCTGCACTGAAGATAGTGACTGCAAGGTCGATTAAAACGTTGGATGATAATTATTCAACGTTGAGGTAAATACAATCCACAAGCCAACTTAACCAAACAACCTTTTCTTTACTGTTTATGTTGGGTACTGGGATGAAAACATAATGTTTTATTATGTTTTGTGCAATTTCATTTTAAACATATAATAAACTTAATTTCACTGTAATGACTGTAAAATAGTACTTAATAGTTTGCTAATATATTTAAATATTAAAATAATGTATTGAGGGATTTGATGTTTAAATGTTACATCTGCTGCATGATGCAATTTTTTTATATGTCCTCTGCAATTATTTGCTTACAATTATATTAAACAAATAAAATAAAATGTAAATGAAAACTAATTGTTTTTATTTTTAAATCCAAAATATCAATCATTTAAATCATATATGTTCAATAAAAATATTTTACATATTTGGAAGTTTGGTTTAGTTGTGAGGAATACATAGACTAAAAAATAATAATTTGCTATAAACAAGCGCGATAAAAAAATATTAATATTTACCCTTTCACATATATTTATAACTAATTGTATTTTTTTGTGTCATTAGATAATTAATATTGATAAAAGAGTTCTACATAAGGAATACACGTTTACACGTATTAGTAAAATGATTATTTTATTGTTAGGGCATATTTATTTGAGAATATTCTCGTATCTAAAAGCGACCAAAGTAGTGGGGAAAAAATAAAATGTCTAAAAAAGCTTCTAGTTATGTAATACAAGACTGTTATCTGTAAATTTTAACGATATCATTGAATTATAATATTATATAAGTAATAATTTTTATTCTCATTTCGAAATCCTGACGTAAAAATAAATGTGTAATTTTAAAAATATATTTTAAAAACAGAACATTTTTTGGTAAAACATATTTTTTAGGGTAAGGTATACCTATTTCTTTGTCAATAGTAAACATTACGCCTGGTATTAAAAAAACTGTTGTAATTGTATGAGTGAGTGCAATATATAAATGTGTAAAAATTGGTAATTGCATTAAATATGTATGGTTTAAGTTTTACTATGGGAAAAGTATTGTCTTTAAATTGAATTAAGTGTTTGGCTGGTTCGGAAATAGAAGGCCGTTTGAATTTCAGGTACCTACCTAACTATAATGTGTATACTTTAAAAGTCTGATTTTGTAATTTTTCTCAGTGATCACTCTGAGACCTATATTTGTTTGTGATTATTTTTAATAAGATAGAAATTTTAGTTTGAACTTAAGTAAAACATACATATTTCGCGGCTGGTATATTGTGTTTATGACCCATTAGTAGAGACCGGAAAAATTCGCGTATTCATTTCGTGATAGGCTGAAATTCAAACATGTGTACAATTCTGCTGGTTCTGCTATTGGCTCGCAGTTTAACTGGAGCTCTCTGGGCCAATGAGAGACTATCGACCAAAGAAGCGTCGAATCACAAGCTACCCAGTGGAGACGCCTCACAATTTAGTACCCAATAAACACGCGTGTTTACTTGAGAAATGCAGAGGATAATGGAGGCTATCCTAGAGGTCATTGAATCCGCGAAATTTTCCGGTCCCTACACATTAGCCCTTCTCGGATTTTCTGGAACACACCCTGCAACAAAGGCTAAACGATGATACATTTAACTAACAGGTGGCAATACTTACATTTTGTTAAAACGAAGACTTTAGATTTATACAGTGGCGAATTTTCAAAAACACTCTGCTCTGAAGTTATGGTAAGGTACGAGCACAGAAACTTTTAAGTCTTGACGGAACTCTGTAATGTACCTCCCCCCCCCCCCCCCCCTTATTTTCATGTTGTATTTATGAAGGTTGTTAAAAGGTATTGTAGAGGGCTTGTAAAACAAACGTTTAAAGCAAACCTTCTTACCGGCAGAATACGACGTGTTTTTTTTAACAACCACACAATGAGTCGGCGTCTCTTTGCCTCGCGCTTGACGGGAAAGCAGTCTGGAATGTGTGAGAAACAGGTAAAGTGGATGGCCTGCTTCCGAGAACCGCATTAGTTCCGATTTTCAGCAAACATAGTCATCTTTCCTTGAATTTTAATTATCGCCTTCCCCCCTCCTTTGCCGGCCGTGCGAGGAGATAAACCCCCCCCCCCCTTCACTTCAACTATCTACCCAACAGCCACTCTTGTAAATCCTCTTCTATTGTCGGTGTGTCTCCTGCGAAGGAACGGAAAAAGCCGCAGGAAGCAAAGGGATTGGACGCTTCTTCAGCCAGGAGCGATCCAGTCGTGTTTGGCGCGTTCCGTCGGTTTTTGTCGGAATTCTTCACAGCGGCCACCCTAGCCTGTGAAGAGAAGGGGGGGGGGGGGGATTATTTTCCTTTTCTCGCCGGCAACTGAAGCTTTCCTTAAACAAGAACAAAATAGTTTTATTTCAGTGCAGCACCCTTTTTCTACCGTTACAAAGTTATTGTTTACGAATTTTTTTTTCATCGCAGAAATAAATAGTTTCTTCTGGTTTCAACTAGTGTTCGGGTAACAATAAAAACTGAATTGTTCTCAAATATAGATTTTGTATCGGTCACCTGTTAAATTTTTGATTACATCTGCGTTTTTTTTTTCTTTTTTTTTCGTTTTTCCCATTTAAATAGCTTATTTAAGACTTTCTAGGAAAATGGTGCTTGCCTTTGTATTGTCCTAAGACCTTTTCTTAGATTCTTTGTAAAAGTTAGACATTTTTATATTTTATGAAATCAATTATTGTTCGTTATAACTAAGAAATTTAGATATAATTATAAATTTTTTTTTTGCAAACATATAGAACGCTAAAGCAAAACAATTATTGTTAAAAAAAATTTCACCATGTACCTATTTGCAGGTATGCTATTTATTTTTTCTCCTTCTTAGACTATCTGTTGTCTGAAATCAGGCAAGTTTTCTTCAACCAAACACTTTTAAAATACCTGAGGCTATTTTCAACTACGAAACCAATTATTTTTAGCTAGAAAAAATTTTGTTTGAGAAGAATAATATACTATAAAAATATTTTTGATTAACTTCACTATGTGTAAAATGAAATAATGAAACCTATGTAACAAAACTGTTTAAGGAATTAAGGAAGGACTGTAGACAATTTTAAGGGTACAAAGTAATTTCTTTGTAAATGGAACAGAAATATTCATTTAAAAATACAGATATTTGTAAATTTTTTACATTTACATGAAAACAGCTGTATCACTATAAAAAAGTGTACGCAGTAATTCTGGATTCATATAAGTACTTTCCCGAGCATCAATTATTAGTTTTGTCCCACTAACACCAATTGTTAAAGTTATTTGTCCTATATCTACCGTTCCCAGAGTATTAACTGTATAGTATTAAATGCGCACATTAATCAGCATACTAAAACGAAATAAAGTCCAATTATTGAATATTCGATTACATTTTCCATTGTCTAAAGATATTATGCTAGATTGAAACATCGATTAAAAGATAAAAATTATGATTAAAAAACGTATTTTATATATAAAAAAAATTACAGTATCTTTAATGTGGCATTACAAACTATTTCTTTGCAAATGGTTTCCAAAGGAACCTTTTGTAAAAGTACAGAACGTTTTTTTTTCCTTCTGTGTAATATAAAATGAATAGGAACCGGAAAAATTCGCGGATTCAATGACATCTAGGATAGCCTCCATTATCCTCTGCACTTCTCAAACAAACACGCGTGTTCATTGGTTACTAAATTGTGAGTCGTCTCCACTGAGTAGCTCGACGCTTCTTTGGTCGATAGTCTCTCATTGGCCCATAGAGCTCCAGTTAAACCGCGAGCCAATGGCAGAACCAGCAGAATTATACACATGTTTGAATTTTTCAGCCTGTCACGAAATGAATCCGCTAATTTTTCCGGTCTCTAGAAATGAATCCCCGACATAACCGTGGTTCCAGGTATGTGCACAGTGTTGTACGACTGGAAGAGCTGCGAAGGCGAAGCTTTGATGCCTGCAAGCAAGACCGTCCACGTACATAAGCCGGTCGTGGCTTGACTCAGGCCTGCAATGACGCCGCGAGCAGTTTAACCTCTCCGAGGATTGGAAATCAATCGTGCGCCAGTTTGAGACCCTAGGCGTCGTCTTGCTTCCAGCCCCCCCCCCCCCCTACACTTCCCCCACAACACTTCCCCTTCCATCATTCCGCCTTTGCGCACCGGCAAACCAGCAAGTTCTCGACACCATACGACCGAAACCCTCTTTTCGCTTCTCTTGCCTGCGACCGCTAATAGCTTTTCCAACTCCCCCTACCACTCCTACCCCACCCACCAGTGACCGAAAACCTTCTCCCTGCGAAGGAAAAAAAAAATTCCCGCCCTCAGAGTACGTCAAACCTCCCTCCCTCCCTCTACCAATGAACAGCAGTTACCGAGACTTTAATGGGGGTGGGTACTAATGGAACTTCTCCAGAATATAAAGGAAAGCCAGAAAATTGGTATGCAAATTCCTTGAGCTATTTTTTTTTTTAATAACCGAGATTCAAGTTTGACGAAGAATACATAGGGCCTTAACGGTAATTCTCGCCACATGGCTTGGCCAAGCATCGTGTTGGTATGAGATTTAAGGCATTTTTGTTTTGCTGTTTTTCCACCCCTAGTACAGAATGGGTAACGTTTTATTTCCTACTCCACCATTATGCAAGTGGTTCTGAAAAAAATTATAATAATGTCAGTTCAAATATAATTTAACGGGCACATATACACAAGGAAACATATGTTATATATTACGTTAAAAATTTATAAACCAATGTAGAGAACACACTAGAAATTCAATAAACTTATAATATTATTTATGAGAAATAGTAGTCTCTATGATATTTCAGGGAATTTATATTCAAATATTTGATAGAAAAATATATATATAAATTTTCCTATATTAGTGTCATTAGAAAATATATAATATAGCATTTTTCGCCGGCACTGTCGGCTAAATATATCAGATATATTTAATTTGTCAAGAATCAACATGGTTTTTTAAGTGTATAGAAGTTCATACCGATGTGACACGAAAGTTTAAATTATTTTTAAAATTAAATCTGTTAAATATATCTGACAGAGTTATGCGCTGTTGTGCAACAATAATTTTTTTTTATGATTTAGTTACCAATATATTTACATATTTCAGATGTGAACATTTTATGCAATTATTTACCTATAGAGTAGTTTAAGTTGACTAAATTCAATAACTTTTAGGTATTTTAATATTAGTATATGTGATTTTGGATTAAATTTAAATACCAAAATAAAATTGTATTGAATTGGCTTTTATCTTTTTAATAGATATATCTGCTGCCTATAGTTGGAATCAATAAGAGTATGTGGTTATGTGTATTGAGACTTGTAATTGATAAAATAAATACATTACAAAAACCCATGAAAAGGTTTTTATTAAAAAGAAATTAATGAATAATATTTACAAATGGATGTAATTTATAGTTCATTTATGGAGAATTTAGGTTAAATTTTTTTTGAAAATAGCTATTTAGTTAGTTTATCTCCTTACTGAAATATTGGGTGAGATTTCAGAATATCTTGCGAGGCAGTTTTGATTTTTTGAGAGCATTAATTTGTCTGATTTTAGTGTCAAAGCTTATGAAGGCGTGTCCAGCCGAATTTTCATCAATTAAAATAGGCAATAAATCCATTTTTTATTTAAATGAGATAACTACACTGCAAAAAGAACTTAAAATTACGTATATAAATATTAAAAACCTTTATTTATTTATAGGCCTACTAATCTCCTAAAAAACAAGTAAATATGTAGGTATATAGTCACACAAATGTTTCTAAAAATTGTTTACTGTATGCTTTCGTTAAATGACCCTTATAAATGTTTAAAATTTATAAGTTTTCAAATTATTCATATCCTATTATTGTCAATTAAGTGTAGTAATTAACCTCTACGCCATTTTCAAAATAGACTAAATTCTTTGGAGTAAAAATATAGCGACCAGGTCTCTAACATATAGTATAGTTTATACATAAAAATATAATTAATTTAAATATAAATCATTTTTTATTTTATTTTAACACGTTATAGTTCTTATATTCCGTATATTTTATCATTTATAAGTAGTAATTGCACACTAGTTGAAAGGTCAAAACATTATACTGGAATTAAGTAAGTCATGATTTCAATGCTCCATACGTTCACTGAATGAAATAGGAAGGTTTTATGATAACTAGTAGTGGAGAAATTAATCACACCTATTACAAAAAAACTTTGGATTAAAAGCTTCAAAAAAGGTTTTCTTTGGAATAATTGCAAATTTAAGTTTTCTAAATTTATGAAGAAATAATAAATAAAACTATAAGATTTCCTGTAAGAAGAGGCATGTATATATATATATATTGTTACAAGTGGAGAAAAAGGGTTCGTGAAGATAGCCCAATTGCTTTTAGTCATTGTTATTTGCTATTAATATTTACATTGCTAATTAATACACCTCACTGAACGTGTGTTCACCACTCGCTAAGTATCTGTCCAGTCCACAGTTCGCACTCCTCGCTGGAGCTAGGCTCGACAGTGGTTCGCCCCTCACCACGCACCTGTCCACACACACAGTCTCGCGCCACTCGGTCACACACGCACGGTCCCGTAGCTCCGCGCCTGCGCCGTTCGCCGAACACGCAATTCACTCAACTCGCACGTTTGAGAACCACGCGGAGGCCGGCGGTCCTTCTCGAACCGACGGGAGTATCTGTGACGTGTCGCGTCGTCCCGGGGCCGATCCGAAGCCCGAAGCATCCAGAAACGCGTCGGAGACACGTCAAACCCCGCGGCGGCCTGTGAAAGACCGTAGACTTCCCATTTCACTAGTATAGGGGCAGTAACAATAGTGGAGCGGGGGCTGCTCTGGAAGTTTTTTCGGCCCTCAAGTAGACCTTGATGTTGGCTCCCTTTTAGAGTGGAGAAAGTCCAGACAGTATTTCAGCTTTAAAACAGTACCAATTTCACAAAACATTCATTGAGGAAAATGAATATGGCCACCTATGCCACCTGTTGAAGCAGGAAAAAAAATGGTGATAGAGTCTTTAAGTACTCTCCAGACATGTTTAAAATCTAATCTCGGTAAAGAGCAAAATTCATGTTGCAAATACACTTGTAATATGAAATTCTGACAACAAATTTAACATGGAAGTCTTTAAAATAGTGCTGAGAGTGATAAATTTATATGCAAATTGTGTTTTCAACTACATTTCCTGACGCGAATCACATGTAGTATTCGCACCCTTCACTAGAATTCGCTAACGGAGCAGTTACGTCGACTTTCGAATCATTCGATTTGTGGAGCGAAATTTTAAACTATATAATGAAACGTCTTCGATAAAAGTGAAAAAGACTTGAAAAACTAATAAACTTAGGCTTAAACTTTTTTTTTTAAATATTTTCCATCTTGTTAAAATTCCTTAAACAGTTAATACCATAAAGTTTCCATTTGGCTTTGTGAACTTTGGTTCGCGTCACAGATGGCAGCACCGCGGTTACGCATTTCCGTTCATTCTACTTCCGTTCCATTTACGAAATTACTCCTAGCAAATGCCGTATACCGAGAGCTAAGATGCTACACCGAAAAAAAAAATGGTTGTCTGTAAAGTCGATTTACGGACGATAGTTTAACGTGACAACGTCATAACAAAACATTGATGAAATGATTGCATACTTTTATAAATAAAATTGAATAATTTTTATTGAATTATCACTATTTTGTAGGGATACAAAGAAGGAGTGAAATGAAATCTACAATTTAATTGTTAAAAATTTACTTCTATTTGCACTCATTAATAATTCAAATATGTTTATTACTTTAACGAACAGATTATTTTAACTATAACTTTTATACATGTTTGCTATTTAACTTCTTCCAATCTGTGTTATTCTGTTAAGGATAGGACGATGATAGAAAAAGTAGGAAACGAATGGGAGTGTTTCAAGTTTAATGTGTCTCGAAAAGTCAAAACCGATGTTTGTTCCAATCGACTGGAAGAGAGATAGATGCGGCGCAAGCGTACAATGAGCGTAACAGGACACAACGCAACGGTAAAATGTGCGTAACGGGACAATGTGCGTAACGGGACAATTTTTCGTGCGTGCAGCCGGCTTTAATCGATTTATTAGACGTTGTCGCGTCAAAACAAAAAAAGTTACAGAGTTTAACTTCGGTGTGCCGAAAATGGCACGTGGTTTTCGGTCATGTATTTTCGGACCAAATAACAGACTTTTGAGACAATCTGTATGTTTTGATTTACTCTCGCTGGGATGTGTGGTAAGGCTTCGCTACCAACCTAACCTGGGCGAGTATCTCGCGTGCATTCTGCCGTGACGGCGGGACCTCTCAGGGTTTGTGTTCCCAAGCAGGGTTGGGGGGGGGGGGGGGGGGAGGATGGGCTAAATTATCACGTTCTCGCTCCACTTGGCCTGTGGCGACACCAGCGGCTGGTTTTTGAACTAACCCCTCCGCCAGCCCCGGCGGATCCATTGTTTTCCGGGCGAAGTTTTCCCTCGACCGCCCTCCCTCCGGCATGAATTGAATTCACCCGTAACAAAAGGGGGAAACGTTGGAAATGATAAGAGAAGGCGCGGAAGGGGGCGGGGGAGGGGCGGGCGCTGATAAGGGAAGTGCGTGAGACTGCCAGGGGGGAAGAGGGCAGGGGAATCAGCCACAACAATCATTAATTAGCTATTGATCGGGCGCGAGCTCATCCCGGAAGGCTGTTGAAACAGCCCTGTTTGACGCAGGAGCAACTCAACAGCAGCTGAGCGGGGCTTGGATCTTGCTCAGGGCGCCACGCCGTTTCCCCTCTTAATAAACCAAATAAATCTCAAAACTTCTGAGTTCTATTCTAAATGAAATATACTTTGTAATAATTGTAGTCGTTTTACGTTTTTTATTTATAACAGGATTACAACCTATTCGTCGACTGATTTTCACACAATACGTGTTAACATACTTACATTTAAAGGTGTCTTTTTTTTAAACCTTGTAAACTATATAAGTATAAGTTTATTCTTCAGAAATTTCACATTCAAAATATTTTCACGTAGATTAGCCATCAACATAAATATTTAGTTTAAGGAAAAGAAACTTTTTTTTTGTAGTAGAATACACGCAGCCATCTTTTTTTTTTATTATTATTCGGGCTTCCATATTGCTTCCAGTAAATCTTTCGGTAACAAAGTAGACTTCAAGCGCATATAACACAGCGTCTTTTCAATGATTGTACTAATCACACACCCTTGACTACTCTGGGCCAGAGACAAAACAAGTTGCAGACGGGGACATATATTTAGGTGTAACTCACAAAGAGATGCAACATTGGAATTGGCTTATGGGCAATGTGTAATTCTAAAGGAAACAAGCGAGATATTCGTAGGTGTGTCGGTAGATAGAGACCGGAAAAATTCGCGGGTTCAGTGACCTCCAGGATAGACTCCAATATCCTCTACACACTCGGGAAAATGCCAACTGTTCGTTGGCTGATGACTTGCGAGTCGTCTCGACTGGGTGGCCTGTGATTCGACACTTCTATGAGTGAGGGTCTCTAATTGGCCCTAAGTCCTACAGATTAACAGTGAACCAATGACAGAAACAGCACTAAGGTATAATTATTTGAATTTTAGCATAACACGAAATGAACCCGCGAATTTTTCTGGTCTCTATCGACGGATGAACTAGTAAAGGGGCGTGGCCGGTGTTTCCAGCGAGTAGCACACCATCAATATCACACACCGGGCGATGGCACACGACGCGCGCACGCATCAGCTGAGCGGAGAGGCACCGCTTCGCCGGAGGGGAGGGCGAGGCAGGGTGGGGGTGGGGAGGGGAGGAGCGAAATTCAATTGATCTCGGCGGAGACGGTGCTGCCATCTGTCTTCGTCAGCGCCCAAGTCGCGCGGCTCGTCCGGCGTCGCTTCGACTACTCGCGCCGTCTCTCGTCGAGTAGCAAGCAACCTCCGCGGCGGTCGCAGGCGCACTTGTGTTTCCGTGGAAAACCAGATAATTTCGCGAGTCAAATCCTACGTAGGAAATAGTTCCACAGCGTATTCATCACAGCCGTATTTCTTTTTTTGACTCATATAAGTTTTGCGCTTTTAAGTGGACAAGTTCTCTTTTATTTCGGGTGTTTCTTCGGTAATCTCGTAAACTACAAATATAATAAATTATATTATCTGATTCGTATATATATTTAGGTTGTAAAAACAGAATAAATTAAAAAAAAATACGTTTCTGGTAAAAAAATATTTTAAACAATTGTAATTCATGACTTTGTTTGTTACAGGATTCACAAAAAAATGTAATACATAGGGACCGGAAAAATTCGCGGGTTCATTGACCTCCTGGATGAACTCCATAGTTCTAGGTACACTCGGTCAAATGCCACCCACTCATTGGCTGCTGTCTTGTGAAACGTCCCAACGTAGCAGCCTGTGAGTCGATAAGCATCTAGGTGAGTTGTGAGTCAATAACAGAGGCAGCACTGAGGTATAACTATTTGCATTTAAGCCTATCGCGAAATGAATTAGCGAATTTTTCCTGTCTCTAGTAATACACAATCAAATATTATGGTGACTAACTAAAAAAAAATGTCTGTAGTAGTTTGGGAAATCACAAAAACTCTAAATCAGTCATGGTTAAAACTGGATTCGAATATGGTTTTGCTTTTACGTGAGTAAAATTAATTACTATTTCACCAAATCACATCACTCAGTTAGGGTCTACGTATTGCATTTGTAAACTCAATTCTTATCGTGTATGGTGTATAAATGTACTCTACTCACAGTTTAATTCCAGAGAGTAACTTAGAAAAAGAACCACTTATAAGCAAAAGGGTTTCAGTGAACCAACTTATTGACCTACTAAGCACACTTATTAACATCCCTTCCCTTGCACGTCTTGGATGGATCAGAAGACTTTTCAGGCGGTTTTTTTAAATCCCATCATACCACTCGCCGAACTTTTCAAAGATTCAAACAATGTAATTGTTTGAAAGTTTGATACGCCGCGCCACCGTAGCGACGGCCAATCACACGAGCCCATTTAGAAACACCGCCAGAAACCTGATTACACAAACCCAGGATTTGGCATTCCGTGGATGATGTCATTTTGTTATTACGTGGATGCTCCAAATAAATTAAAACAGACCAAAAATAAAAGAAAGAAGGTTTATAAATCGGGTTTCCAATAAGGTAAACAAACGAAGTTCCACAGCTGGTAGCTAGGCTACATATATTATATTTTAATTCGTTTAAATTATTTACTTTGGAGTAGTCTTCTTTGCAAAATAAAAATACATTCACCCAATATCACTTTAACTCGATATTCCAATCTATTACTTTATTTCGGTCTTTGAAAGGCAGATGCGAAACATCTGCTACGCCATGATATGCTCCACGCCTTTCTTACCCAGCAACATCGTTTTTATAACGTTATGATTATATACTGTCAAAAACAAAGAACCAGATCATTAATTCTGGCGAGGTTGCGTACTGCCGGACATGCCCGCCCAACTTTTAGGCACTGCGAGATAAATTAAATAATAGATCTCTTCCGACAGCGATTACAAAAGTAATTATATTTTTTGAAGTAATAGAGACTTAAATGACGTATTTATTTCTGGCTTGTTATAAAGAAAAGAATAAACACAAAATGTTTCTAATTAATGTATAACTTTATATCCTGACTGAATGTAGGGCCTACTATCTTTTGCTTATAATTTTGTTGTCTAAGTACTTTATAAAATACCTTAAGTTCTTCCGTTTTAAAATCCAAATTTTATTCAACATCCACTTCAACATCACTATCGCAATTTAATTTAGTCCACACAAGGTAGTTTCCTTCGCGATACTATAAGGGAAGGTTACTATTTCAAACCCAACACTAGCTCCTTGCGCAAAGCTGTAGTGACAGAACACATTCTAAGTTTTACCCCACTTAGAAATATGAGCAGAGAAAGAACAAACGGTTCTGTAATAAGTTTATAAGTAATAAATTTGCAGAACATTCTAAATAATTCTTTGTAGTAGTGACTTAATTTGCCTATTTGTGGTTTTTCTTTATGAACTTTTGTGGAAAGAGTGTAGGCACAGAATTTGGGTTTCTTTATGTATACATAATTTTTTCAGACTCACGCTGTATTAATATAATTTACAATAGCACAGCCATGTCACAGAACAGAACAAAAATTTTATAATTTGGCTATGGGAAAAATAATGATATATATAATTTATTTTAATATCATCCTTCATACATTTTATTCGGCAAAAATTATGAGAAATTATTTTTATATCCCGATTCAAAATTGCTATAAAGAATAAATGATTAAAATATTAATTTATCGTTATTTTAGTATGCAGTGTCAAAATCGTTTAGCTTTTTGTTTAGTTTTTGAATGTAACAGCAACAGCTTATTGATGTAACCTTAAAGATTTACACCTTCTTGATGGTTATCTGCATCTAGGCCAAATAGATTATTTCCTTTTAAAGAAATATTTCTTTTTGTAAACTCCAGTGCTATCCTTAGTACATTCTATGAATATAATATGTTTTACTTTTACAAATATCATTGAATAAATAACAGTTACTAATTATTTATTCTACATGGTAAATGTTATAAACCTGCGTTATTTAACAACTGTAAATATTTTAATAAAAATCAGAGTGACTAAAATTTTATTTTATTATTTATTAGGTGCTTTACTTTAATGATAATCAATGTAATATTTCTTAACGGGGTAATTTTTAACCGGTATTTAAGATTTTTGGTCTTTTGGCAGAAATTAAAATGAAAAAAAAAAGGGTATTTTACGGACGTGCGGATGATTGTGAATCGCTCGGTGGATGAGACCGATGACTGTGAGTCCAACTGTCCTGTCTACAACGTTCTGCGACTGGCGGTGACACCGGCGAATCCTCGGAGCGGTACTAGAGCAAAGTGAAGAGGGTGGCGAGCGATAGCGGGCGACGAGAGAGGAGGAGGCATCGGCGCGACGGACGGCAGTGTGTTGGGACCGAGGTGCGAGGTGAGATACGAACAGATGAGAGGGAAACTGTTGAGCGAGCTCCAGTAAGTAAAGCAATTAGTGGACTCTTTATACTAGTTTGTATACAGTCATTCAGATTCTTGTAGTCAACGAAATATTGCAGGTATAAGTTAATAAATTTCGGGCGTGTTTTCCTGCGATAAACAATGGAATTGATTAACATGATCATCTTTACCGACATTTCCCTATAAGTACGTGGTTCCTGCACATGAAATTGTTCAGCATAACAGTCAGATGCATGGGAAATGTAATTTTAATTTTATGGCAAATTTGTAAATGTAATTTTCTGGGTGAATATCGTATATTGTGTGTTTAGGTTGATTGCCAAACACTTCTCGCGGTATTCTGGCCGTGTAATTCTTGTTTACAGACCAGACGGCGGCGGGGAGGGTGAGATGGCACCGGTTGTCGGCCTGCCCCCCCCCCCCCCCCGGCCCTCATCATGGCGTGTAATCGTGTGCGCGCACGAGTGTTGCGACGCCCCATAACGACGGTATCGCGTGACCCCGGTTCAGGCAAACCACCCCCCCCCCCCTCGTCTTTCCGTTCTACTCCCCCGCCAAGGGAGCGAGTGTACACTATGCCTAGAGACCCGAAAAATTCGCGGGTTCATTTCGTGAAATGCTAAAATTCAAATAATTATACCTTAGTGCTGCTTCTGTCATTGGTCCACTGTTAATCTGGAGGACTGAGGGCCAATTAGAGACCCTCACTCATAGAAGTGTCGAATCACAGGCCACCCAGTCGAGACGACTCACAAGTCAGCAGCCAATGAACAGTTGGCATATGCCCGAGTGTGTAGAGTATATTGGAGTCTATCCTGGAGGTCATTGAACCCGCGAATTTTCCGGGTCTCTAACTATGCCTAACTCTCGACCTTCGGCTGTACACTAATCTAGTGTTGAGTACAGATTTAGCGTCAAAGCCACTCAAAAAATCCCACTATCATACAGATCGGTATATAGGTCGCGCGATCTTTCTCCGCGCGTTTAAAGGGCGGAGATAGGATCCGAAGACGCTATGTTGTATTCAAAAGTTATAAGTTATAATTTCTTCTATCGTTTAATTTTACAAATTTTATTTTGTCATAGTAAAGTATAGACTTAACATTAATCTAATATCTGTAGTTTATAATGACTAGCTAAAACAAATATTTTCCCATGTGTATTCATTGGTGTTTAATATTGAAATAATTCTGGGGTATGACTTGAACTGTAAACTACACATGTTAAAATTATTATTTTTGTATTAAATGTAAAAAAATGGCAAAAAACCGTTAAAACTAACATGGCGTCACGTGGTTCCTATCTCTACCTCTTTAGGTGGCAAGATATATTTCAAAACATTCAACTGAAAAAAAAACGTAAATTGGTGAAATTTGGCTGAAAAACTGTTTAACAATTCAATGTCGAGTGAAATTCAAACAGTTATTTTATTTCATTCAATTGATTTGCAGTAGTTTTTTTTGTTTCAAGTTTAGAGCTCAAGATTGGATAGGGAGGTGCAAACTTTTGACACCAACTAAATGATCCTAAAACTGAGCTGGCGGGGTGTTGATAGTTCAGTTCAAACTGGCTACCCTCGTCGCATGAGCAACCATCCAGGCGCCTTGTTCCCCTCTGCCCGCGGCGCTCTTCTGGGGCGGGGGTCGCGGGTTCGAACCCAGAACCCTCGCATTACCCAAGCTCACGACCAGCGAGTCAGAGACTGAGCGGTCCCGATGATTGTGATTGACCTCGTGACTTTGAACAACAGGCCTGATATTTAAGGCTTTTATTCAGTTCACATGGTGAATTTTTGGTTTTTCGCTAATGGTAGATTTTCAAATCTTTTCGAAAAAGAGAACATACAAAATTTTTTGTAGCTCTGTATTAACCAATTGTGGAAACCCAGAAATGCATTTTCTATTGTGTTACATTAACGCAGTTATAAACGAGAAAATTTTAATCTTGAATATTTCTCTGCCATTTTTCAGATCACACAAATATATAAACAATACATATTTACTACAGTACGCATAATAAAATGCCAGTAAAATTGAAAATAAATAATAACCTTAGATATAAACAAATGGCTTGTAAATTCGATGAATGGCAAAACTTAACTTTATAAAACAATTATTTTTAACGTAGAATACTTCAATAAATATTCAATATACCTATATTGAGGACTCGTAGTTCAAGCTAGCACACAATATTTTCATGAATTGAACAACTAACTTTCCCTAAATATTTCGGACTTATTTCTCGTCTTTAGTGAAGTTATTAGACATGGTATGCACAACAACACGTAACATGGAAATATAAGGAAGAGATCGGCCTCAGGCTTATACTTCAGGTAACGATGGAAAATCGAAATCATCTTGACTAGACTGGGACTCAAACCCATTTCCTCTGTAATCGAGTCCAGTGTCTACCATTACACCATTTCTCTCTATTTGAATTTTTATTGAAACCGCTTACAGTGAATATAAAACCAAGCTTGAAATAATATTTAATTTATTTTATTTCAAGTTTCATTCTATATTCTGCCATATGCACGAATGCTTAAGCTTAGCATCGGCGAGCTTTTTCTTGAGTACGAACATCAACATAGAAGGTGAATAAGAAAATGAATAATGTGAAAAATTTAAGCTAGTTGTAAAAATATTTAATTATGTATTTCGAGGGAATACTTTTGGTTTGGAATATTGTTCCCGTAATAGTTTATTTTAGTGATATAAGAATTACATTGTGTATGTTCTATCAGATTGAGGCACTAGAAAACATAATAAAGTATGCATTAATGGCATGTTTATCATAACTTACGAGACGATACATTACTAACTTCTTTAGAGTAAACTTTCGTTTGATATTAAAATGTATTTTTGTAGGAATATGGTGCGTAATTTACACTGGTGTACTTGTAGAATCACCTTGAACCCCACACGCATCTCAATCTAAAACACTAAACATATTTTCCAGCCAATCGGTTGCCTTGACGGTGTGACGTGAAACAAGTGAATCTTGACTAGGGGCAGCTCGACAGTGCGCTGAAGAGAAATGACCTCGCCTTGGGGGACCAATCAGTCATGACGACGCGTTGCGACGGAAGAAAAATCATCCCGCCTCAAGTGCTAATCAGCCTGGACGCGCCCCAGAGCGGAGTGTTTAGTTCTGGGTGTCGGCATGACCTCACCCAACTGCGCTTCTGACTCGGCGCCTCTCGTAGTGTGCGTCCACTGCTTGCGTCTTGGCTGCGTGGCTCCTCCGCTTGTTCATCTGCCGTATTCTCTGGTGGCGAAGTCTTATACATAGAGACCGGGAAAATTCGCGGGTTCAATGCCCTCCAGGATAGACTCCGATATCCTCTACACACTCGAGCAAATGCCAACTGTTCATTGGCTGCTGACTTGTGAGTCGTCTCGACTGGGTGGCCTGTGATTCGACACTTCTACGAGTGAGGGTCTCTAATTGTCCATCAGTCCTCCAGATTAACAGTGAACCAATGACAGAAGCAGCACTAAGGTGTAGTTATTTTAATTTTAGCATAACACGAAATGAACCCACGAATTTTTCAGGTCTCTACTTATACTTCCAACACATTAAGGTTATATATAGCTAGGGGCAGGCATTTCTCGCAAATAAATCTGAACGCCTATTAGGCTGCAACAAGGTATGCCCGCACCAGTGGTTTCATCCTTGTGATTGGCGGCCGTCTGTGAAAGAAGTCGTTGCCTTTTTTGACTGAGCCACTCAGGACGCGTTTGCTTTCGCACTGAATTACTCTGATTCGAGTTGTATCAATCGATATGAGCCTGAAAGAAATTCACCCAATCACGAAACACAGATAGCGCTACAGTGTTTTAACTTATAACTAGAGACTTGCAAAATTCGCGGTTTCGATGTCCTTCAGGATAGACTGCACATACCCCTGTATACACTCGGGCAAATAACGCAAGTTCATTGGCTGCTGACTTGTAAGTCGTCTCAGCTGGTTTGTCTGTGATTCGATCCTTCTTTGGTTGAGGGTTTATAACTGGTTGAGATTCGTCCAGATGAACAGTAAGCCAATAGCAAAATAATCTAAGAGGTATATGTGTTTGAATTCTATCCTATCACCGAATGAATCCGCGAATTTTGCAGGTCTCTACTTATAACTATAGACCCGGAAATTTCGTGAATTTGTCTTGCCTCAGGGTAAGATTCAAAGTCATGGGTGTGTTAAACCGATGTTTGCTTATCCATTGGTTGATTTGTTAGTGAGAACAGTTTTATCCTTGTTAAATGGCACTAGCTGATTCGCTTGCTTCTCTCCTAGCTGAGCATCGTTGGCTCACGGTCGTAGAGGGGCGTGTACAAATAACTGCGTTCCAATCATGAGCACAATGCGAGAGTGTGAAGGTTTGCATTCTAACTTGCGACTAAATGAATGCGCGAAATTTCTGTATCTCTACTTATAACTAGTCTAGGAATCTTTTCGCGAAATATGCATGGCCCTATATATAGCTCGAGGCGGGTCCCACCTGAACCCAAAGATGAATCTTAACTCAAGGTAAAACCTGCTTGCCGAATTAGGAGAATACCCTACAAACTCTGAAGGTTAGGTGGAAGAACATCAACAAGATTAAGTATAAGTTATGTGTTTTATGTTTATATTCTCTTATCTTTTATAGCAGAAATATGCACGTATTTTTTTAAAAAAAGCTCTGGTTTTGTAAATGGATATATCTTTTGTCAAAAATACATCAAGTAAGAACATAAGTTTTTCAACAAAAGCGTATTTTGTAGAAAAAAAAAACAAAAATTTAAAAGCCTGTGATGACAATCACACTAAGTCAAAATAATTCTGACACCAGCCTGATGCAAAACATGAATTAATGGAAAGAGTTTTAAAAAAACTAATTTAAATTTATAATTTTAGTGATAAGGTTAATTAATATAGAGAGCTAAAAGTATTTTAATGAAAAAAACATGGTTGTAAACAAATTTGCCAATCATTTAAGCAACAAGTGCAGAACGGTGCAAAAAGGCACCGTGGAAAAACAACTTTATTATCACCCAAGAACAACTAAACTGACTCCCTCAAATTTTACCAAGTGCATCACATAAAGCTAAATGTCCGAAGGAATATTATCATACCATAAAAAAATAAACACTAACGAAAACTATCATTACACAATAGCAGAAGCTCTGACTGAAACATTACTGGCAATCATTTAAAAAAAAACACACACACAACTACAATTCTTAGCTCTACAAACCTCCATAATGTCGGTGAATAACTCACCCCCGTCAAACCTTCACAGGATGTCTTATGTTGTGTCGGCACCTAGAAACTCCCTGCTCTATCTGCTCAAAACTCCGAATAGATATACCATACAATCCATCACCCTTTCCTACTACTGCCCCACAAATCCTCTGAGATTTCGGCACGACTGAGAAGCAACTGATCCCTTCGAAAACATTCTTCGCTAGTCTGTATTATACTCGGCAAAGTCGATTTCTAGGCGAGGTGTCCGCTTTTATTCTTATTCTTTTTAAACTCTTGACCTGTTTGGTTTCTGCTCTTGAGTCTTTCCTAGAGACGAAAACAATATAGCTCACTCCATACAGCTACACATCTTTGATTGATCGGATGTTTACCGTTATCTACAGCACACAGTAACTGAACAATTTATGATTGTGTATATATACATAAATGTATCGATTTTTCCACACTATTTACGAGATTACGTTATTTATTATATTCATCACCTTAACCAAAACCAATAAATAATCTAGGGAGTAGCATAAATTAATTTTTCAAGTGTTTGGTGACCTTGCATACAGTCACAAGTTTCAAGCACAAACGCATTGTAAATTTATAGTAAAAATGGAAAAAATTCTCATAGGCCTAAATGTAGGCTTAATTAAAAAAAAAATTGCTTTTGGAAAATGAACTAAGCAATATTTTAATATCTCTTAAAATAAAACTAACATCAGTTTGAAATAATAAAAAAAACTTTAACGTGAAAATTCTTAACGCTTTAAGCTTACATAAAAAAAGTTATGTTAATTATTTTAATACTGTAAAATGATATACGTTTTAGAAGTTATATTGGTTATTTCATAATTAAATTACGGTTGGTATATAAGTCAAAGGGTGGAAAATAGTAATACTCTGCTTCCTGCTAACAAACCTCAGCCTCAAACATGTACGCAGAACTTTAAAAACGTATCTACCTACTGTAGGTGTAGTAAGATATTTATGAGGTTTGTGTGTTTTTGTATGTAGCCAATGCTGGTGTCAAATATATAAATTCTATTAATGAGAAGGTGACACTTTTTATTTGTCCTTTTCATGCAAGGCAAATTAACATTCATAATCCTTTAACGTCATTTCCTTAAAACATTTTTAGTACTGAAAAAATCATGTGTCATGTGAGGGTATCAAGTGTTAAAATATTTTTATGACTTTACAGCTCATTGTTCTCTGTGTGTATATATATATATATATATATATATATATATATATATATATATATATATATATATATACACATACATTCTGAAGGAGCGGAAAATAGAATATTTGTTTAGTGTTTTGACAACTTAAGTACGAATTAGTTTTCAACGTTATTAATGCTGGGATTATGTTGACTAACCTCGTAACTATCACTAAAATTAATACGCTTACATTATTTGTTAGCTCCTGGAAATCAACCTCAAGACTATTTACTTAAAAAAAACTTTCATGAAAGTAAAAAATTGTACCAAATGAGTCAAACACTTTTATTTCCAAGAATTCTTCGTTGCTAGTAGGACAAAAATATAATTATTACGAGACAGTTGGAAACAAAATAAAATAACCAATGCTAGTGTTCGTGAAATAAATTAACTCTGAAGACTGAGATAAAGTAAATATTAGAGTGAAATTAGACTAAACTATGGAAAATGATATTTTATGTGCATGAACTATAAAAAAGATTTTATGGCTATTTCACGAATGTTTGAACCTTTTTTTTATTGAGTTGTTTTGTGTTTTTTTTTTCCTTTCTGTCTCAAGCAAGCAGGCTTTCCTAGTCTATAAAATTCACTGTGAAAAGCAATACAAAAGTTCCAAAAACATTGCATCTTTTTTAAAACGCTGATTTTTAAACTAGAGGATAGGTACATACTTAACAGCATATTTTTGGAGGTCTCTAAAATACATCGATTATCTTTCAATCAACCATTTAATAACTTTAACAAACTGCAACTACAAAATAAAAACGCAACTACTTTACAACGTTACTTTCTTAAAGATTTTTACTAGCCACATCGTATATGAAATATAGAAATGTAAAAGGTAATACTGAAAACATTACACTGACAAACTTTGTGTCAAGTAAATGTATAAATGTTACCTAACTTGAGATAGATAAAATATGTAATGTCCAAAACCTTAAGGAAAAACATAGATATAATAGAACAGACGTTAACACCCTAATTGTCACGTGTAAATATTCTTTATTTAAGTTAATCGTAACACTGACCAGAGGCTGTAGTTATGTCTGGACACTTTTACACTTTGTTACACAATCTTTTAAAATATTTTACTCTGTGAGGAAATGTACACTTAAAATTTATTACACTTCTCAATGAATAGCACAGAGATGAAGTTGTTTGCGTGATAGGGAGTATGGTCGTGAAGAGAAATTTTTGATGCATCAATCAAAATGATAATCTTTTTAGCGTAGCTAATTATTTGTAACTTAAGTCAATTCATCGAAGTACAGCTCTCTAGGCTTAAAGAGTTGCCTCGTATCTCCATTAATTTAACCTTTTTGATCATTTTTGAGTCTTTCAATATTATAAAGTTTGCAAGGCTGTATTTGGAACGTTTTTAAAAATGCACTCAAAAATGTTTTGGTAACATTTAGAAACTTATAAAGGGAAATTATTAACAAATTTATTGTACACTCGTACAATTTAGCCGTTTAATCTATGGCTAAAAAGTAAAATATTACTTAAAACATTTTAAAATGCCCTATTTTAACCAGCTTGGAACAATTTTAGTTGATTTCAAGTACAATTTCACCGGTTTGCAGTTGTTTAATCAAGAAATTGTTGTAAATCAAAGAACCTTATATTAAAAAATTCAACATGATTAAATATTTTTCAAAAAAAAATAGCAGATAAAAATTTACTAACTAAGAATCTATAATAGTCTAAAAATCTTATTAGCATTAAAATTATAATTTAAAATTTTTGTAATTTATTTTTTATTAAATACGTTTTATTATTAAGCGTGATTAAAAACTAAGCGTTTTTAAAAACTATGGTATATATGTGTGTGGTGTGATATTTAAGTTGGAGTATTGCAATGTCATAATAACTTCCTAAATTGTTAAAACCATAAAAAATTATAATTAAGTACTTTTTTTTCAAATCAAGTACTTTTTTCTCGCCTAAATTGGTACGAAATATTTTTTTCATTGTGGACACCCTGGGTATCGCGGGTCGACATGTTGACACCCTGGGTATCGCGGGTCGTCATGTTGTCACTCTGGGAATCGCGGGTTCGATATGTTGACACCCTGGGTATCGCGGGTCGTCATGTTGTCACCCTGGGTATCGCGGGTCGTCATGTTGTCACTCTGGGAATCGCGGGTCGACATGTTGACACCCTGGGTATCGCGGGTCGACATGTTGTCACCCTGGGTATCGCGGGTCGTCATGTTGTCACTCTGGGAATCGCGGGTCGACATGTTGACACCCTGGGTATCGCGGGTCGACATGTTGTCACCCTGGGTATCGCGGGTCGTCATGTTGTCACTCTGGGAATCGCGGGTCGATATGTTGACACCCTGGGTATCGCGGGTCGTCATGTTGTCACCCTGGGTATCGCGGGTCGTCATGTTGTCACTCTGGGAATCGCGGGTCGACATGTTGACACCCTGGGTATCGCGGGTCGACATGTTGACACCCGGGCGACACGGGCGGACAAGCCCCGCTGGACGTGCGGCGACGTGCGGCTGGTGTCCGTGTGTCCGGACGGCATTGTCCGTGCAGTGTCCTCCCGCCGAGCCAAGGTCGCGCAGGCCCCGCTCCACAGAACAGGTCGGTTCGCCACGCTTTCGCACGCCGCGTCACGGGCCGCAGGCGTGACGGAGTCACCCCGACTCCTCAGGTGGGCCTCCTCGCCATTGTCCCCAGCTCCGCGCGTCTCCTCGCGCCGAGCGCTTCGCTGCGACAAGGGGGAAAAAATTTGGTTGTCTGTAAAGTTGGTTTACGGACGATAGTTTAACGTGACAACGTCATAACAAAACATTGATGAAATGATTGCATACTTTTATGAATTATATTTAATCATTTTTATTTTAACAATAAAAGAATAAATACTTGAAATTACACTAGTAATCAGATTTTTTAAATGCAAGAATAATTAACCTTTATTGCCGAAATTTTTGTCGTAATAAGCAATGAAAACCACATTAACTTTTCACTTCACTTTATAAACAGTCGACGAAACAGTTCACGTGTAGATGACTTGTAATTAATTTTAAAAACTGGCGTTTAGCAATGAAGTTTAAATATAGTAATGAACAAGTTTTCATATAAATAAATTGTAATCAAATATCGATCATTAATTATATGAATCTCCATAATTTTTTAGTCAATTATAACATAACATATTATTACTGCACTCGCCGACAGCGTAACGGAACACAGCGTAACGGAACAATGAGTGTAACGGGACACAGCGTAACGGAACAATGAGCGTAACGGGACACAGCGTAACGGACCAATGTGCGTAACGAGACATTTTTTCGTGCGTGCAGCCGGCGTTTATAGATTTATTAGACGTTGTCACGTCAAAAAATTATCAAGGGACAAATCACTCCTAGTAGTTACTCATAAAAGTTTACATTCCTCACTAAGCCATCAATAGTGACATCTAGCTTCTTGTAGAAACTTTTATTGTCTGAAAGAGGGTTGGTGTAATTTCGCTGCAAAACCAAGTATTCTTCAACTCGCTCCAAGCATATTACTCCAAATGCATCAAACACTTCCGTCGAACCATTTGGTTTAGGGGGTGAATTATGAGTGTGCGTTATTTATTTACTTATTTATCGACTTTATTGGTGGCGAAGTTAAGGCGATACGCATTTTCTTACATTTAACGACAGTAAAAATTTTAATTTCTCTACATTAACGCTGCAAATTAAAAACAAAATAATAAAGTGTAACAAAATAATAAATGATATAAAACAAACTTGAATATAAAATAAATATACGAAGGTAACAGATAAACAGAAAACTATATATTGGCATAAACATCTGCTGAAATGTAATTAAATATTAAGAATCATCAGTTGTCCAATATGGTGTAGTATAACGTTAATACAATTCTCAGGTGCTAGCGAGACCATGTGGACACTATTCAATAGCTTGTGGTACAAGGTCTGCACTGTTTACAACATACTCATGAATAGATAAATAAAAAATTAAAACTTCGATAATTTTATAATAAATAAGCTTGTGATCACAAAAATTTGTTAGACACTGAAGGCATTTGGCACAAATTGTATTATTAAACTGTCATATGTGCTATTTGCAACAATTAAATTCTTTTAAGGGGGGTGGGGGGGGGGGGCTAAGTTGATAGCTGACTGTTGGTTACCACTTTTACCCCCCCCCCCCCCCCCCCGGCTAAGAGCTCCTTGGGCCAAAGATTCTGTGAAACCTATCGCAAATCCTACAGATGCGCCCCTGCGAGACACATAACTCTTGCAGTCGCTACTGAGGCAATGTACGTAATTTCTAAATTATTCTTCTTACAGTAAAAAACGGTTATTTGAGTCCTCGTGCTCTATGACACTTTACATAGACATAGATGTTTCCATAAACAATCCCCAGTACACGTCAAACAATGAAGTCTTTGAAAACGAAGATTAAAGAAAAGCATTCAACAAAAATTTTGAAACGTCCAAAACTAAAAAAAAAACGAACTAAAAAAAAAATGTAATTGAAGATTTCAGTTCCTTAAATTCGACAAGATGATCGCGATTACGATGTTTTATTGACGCCTTTTGCCATTCAAGCGAATGGATTCAATTTTTTTAAAAATGAGAGCGAGTTTTTTTTTCAGTACTCGCCAGAGACTTGTAACATCTATCTAACCTCGGTAACGAGCAAATGCATGTGTTCTCAAGTTACAAATACACTTATAATACGAAACTCGAACAAGAAATTTAACGTAGAATTCTTTAAAATAATACCGAGCGTGATAAAAATACCCAAATTGTATTTTCAAGTACATTTATGGACGCGAATCACACGTAGTTTCCGCTCCGACCGCTAGAGTTCGCTGCCGGAACAGCTACGTTGACTACCGAAACATTCGATTTACAGACCTAAATTTTAAACTTTATAATAAAACGACTCCAATAAGAGCGAAAAAGACTTGAAAAATCACTAAACACCCGGTTTGGACCTGATTTTCGATAAGGATTTTCATCAAAGTAGTGTCCATATTTTTTTGTTGTAATTCTTTAAACAGTTTCCATTTGGCTTTGTGAACTTTGGTTCACGCCATACCCTACAGGTGGCTTCACCGTGGTTGTTACACGTTTCCGTAACTTGAGTTCCGTCGCATTCACGAAAATTCCCCCACCAAATGCCGTACACCCAGAGCTAGGATGTTATGGTTTTGTGAAGCAATACTGGATGGCGTGAGATGGCTCTCGGCCAGCTTGTTGTCGGTTTGTTTTGGCAGGACCTCCGGGGCCTGCGCTGGCGGAGTTACGTCACGGTGGAGCCGTGACAGACGGCAGAAGGCTCGCGGCGCCGCAAAACAAACAGGACGACGCCGGGACGCCGTACCTGTCGCGCGGCATTTCTGCCATCTCGGCCAACCCCGTTATCTCCGTCATCTCAACCATCTCCGTTTTTCCGCCATCTCCGTCATCTCCGTCATCTCCGCCATCTTCGCCATCTCAACCATCTTCATCATCTCCGCCATCTCCGTCATCTCCGCAATCTCCGTCATCTCAGTTATCTCCGTCATCTCCGCCATCTCCGTCATCTCAACCATCTTCATCATCTCCGCCATCTCCGTCATCTCCGCAATCTCCGTCATCTCAGTTATCTCCGCCATCTCCGTCATCTCCGCCATCTCAACCATCTTCATCATCTCCGCCATCTCCGTCATCTCCGCAATCTCCGTCATCTCAGTTATCTCCGTCATCTCCGCCATCTCCGTCATCTCAACCATCTACGCCATCTCCGTCATCTCCGCAATCTCCGTCATATCCGCAATCTCCGTCATCTCCGCCATTTACAACATCTCCGTCATCTCCGACATTTCCGTCATCTCCGCCATCTCCGCCATCTCCGTCATCTCTGCAATCTCCGTCATCTCAGTTATCTCCGTCATCTCCGTTATCTCCGTCATCTCCGCCATCTCCGTCATCTCAACCATCTACGCCATCTCTGTCATCTCTGCAATCTCCGTCATCTCCGCCATTTACAACATCTCCGACATCTCCGACATTTCCGTCATCTCCGTCATCTCCGCAATCTCCGTTATCTTCGTCATCTCCGCCATCTGCGCCATCTCCGCCATCTCCGTCATCTCCGTCATCTCCGCAATCTCCATCATCTCCGTCATAACCGTCATCTCCGTCATCTCCACCATCTCTGTCATCTCCGTCATCTCCGCAATCTCCATCATCTCCTTCATAACCGTCATCTCCGTCATCTCCGCGCCGTGACGCTTTTCTGCGAGCTGCGTGTTCGCTGGGGAATCGGTCACAACGTCGCGAGGAAATTCTCCTTTCGATAAAAACATTTAAAAAAAGTGCACGTGTATCTCAGTACACGTGATAGAAGTGAAACTTCTTTGGCAATTCAAACTTTTAGTAGTAAGTGCTCTCGTTATAATTCGTAGGCGTCAGAAACTTCTGAAAACAATGTTTCACGAAAACGTTGCATTCAAATTTGGTCTTAAAAGTTTACTCCCATCATGCCCAAATAAGTTTTACTTCAATAAAATAATAATAAAATCGAGTAATAGGACTTAAGACTTCCGTAGCCTCTGCTACTACTTCTTAACCTTTGGGTTGACACCACGTCCATATAAATAAAATAGTGTTCGCGACGTTTCGGCGTGCTTGCTGCAGCCATCTTCGAGGGCGATTAAAATCTTTGTCATGGCTTCAACAAAGTATGCCAAAAAGTCAAAAACACCGTTATTTCCACGGGTGTGGCCACCACAAAGGGCCATGAAGTACACTGTTTGATATTACAGTAAATTTACAGACTTTTCAACGAAGAATTTACGTCAAAATAAACGAAGAGTACTTCGTTATTTAAAATAACTGAATCTTCGTAGACACTAAGCCGTATTTTGATTTCCGAATTGTATGTTACTTTCTAACAAAAGATAAACACATATGTGGGCACATAAAGGGGGTTATTAACCGTTTTTTTAAAGATGTTTTAATATATCAAGAAAATTCATTTGGATTCATGTTCAAAGAAAGTGGACACAGTGTCAGTAAAATTACGTAAATAAATAGGTTAATTTATGAAGATTCATGGACTTTTTGTTACCAGTGTGCTTTGTAAATTAGAGAAGACTAATTTTAAGATTGCAGTTAAAATATACGTAAAATAAAAATTCAACTGTTGAAGCCGGTCCCACCTGAACACAACACTCACAGCAAGCGTCACTCTATCTACAGAGTTTCCACACATACAAAGTAAACTTGCTTGCCGAGATGAGACCAAACCTGCACATTGATACCAAAACAGAAGGAAAATTACCTGCGTCCAAAATCTTTAATGTGTATCAAAACGTCAGCAACTAGTTAAAGCATGTTTGTTTGAATTTTATTTTATATCTTATAAAATATAATTCTTCTTAACATATAATATTTATCTCTTCACAAAAACATTAGAAACCTAAGTTTAGTGATTAATATACCTATACAACAAAAGGTGTATTTAAAGAACAAGATAGCCAAAATTAAAGGCTGCAATGACAAGCACAATAACTAGCTCAGCAGTCTGTACAAAAACATTATGTTAATAGAAAAGAGTGGCAAATGAAAAATTCAAAATCTCTTAAAAATATAATTTTAGGGATAATATACAGATTTTTCAAGAGCTAAAAGTATTTTCTCTGAAACTTATAAGGCCACCAAATAACTTTATGAGCACCCATAAAAACTAACCCTCTATTTTTCTTAACAGGTGCCTCACACGGGCCGAATTCATATTCCAAGGCCATCATACGCAAGAATGAGACATTAAAAACTACTCTCAGTACACAAAAGCAGAAAATCCAGATTCTGGAAATTTACTGGCCATTATAGAAAAAGTAACAAAACCACTAAATACTCAGCTCTTTAACACCACCCTTTATTTCTCTCTCACTCTCCCAAAACCACTAAATACTCAGCTCTTTAACACCACCCTTTATTTCTCTCTCACTCTCCCCCCCCCCCCCCCCTATTTGCTTTCAATTTAGTGTCGGCATCATGGTTCTCCTGTCCTGAATTTTAAGTACCTCCTTGGTGTCTCTCATGGGGTGGAGTATCTCCTTGGTGTCTCTCATGGGGTGGAGTATCTCCTTGGTGTCTCTCATGGGGTGGAGTATCTCCTTGGTGTCTCTCATGGGGTGGAGTATCTTCTTGGTGTCTCTCATGGGGTGGAGTATTTCCTTGGTGTATCTCATGGGGCGGAGTATCTCCTTGGTGTCTCTCATGGGGTGGAGTATCTCCTTGGTGTCTCTCATGGGGCGCAGTATCTCCTTGGTGTCTCTCATGGGGTGGAGTATCTTCTTGGTGCCTCTCATAGGGTGGAGTATCTCCTTGGTGTCTCTCATGGGGTGGAGTATCTCCCTGGTGTCTCTCATGGGGTGGAGTATCTCCTTGGTGTCTCTCATGGGGTGGAGTATCTCCTTGGTGTCTCTCATGGGGTGGAGTATCTCCTTGGTATCTCTCTTGGGGTGGATTATCTCCTTGGTCATAGGTGATATTTAAGAGTGATTAATATTCTAATCCTTCCTATTGTTAGCTTCCTGACAAAAGGCGACATGTTAAGATGCTCTTAAAAGAAATTCATTACAAGGTAAACAAAAATGATTGTGCACACTTATTTTCTTATTGTTACAACTTTTTAATTTTAACAAATAACTTTTAAAAGAGTTTAACTGGGGTAAGATTTATTTAAATTGTTATCTGTATGTATACCCAGTGATACTCAATATCAGGCTATACTACCGGAACACACACATGTTCTTTCGTTCCATGAGCCCAAAACGTGTCTCCATTGTACCGTAGAAGTCATAAAACGCAAATGTTGTAAGTTTTCTAAATCATTTGGGTAAATGTAAGGCAAAAGTGTGGTTCAATTTTTAGTTAGATTTTCCATAACAGTGACAGAAAGTGCACTAGTTTTGAGTCGTTAATTTTTCATTAAAACTTAATACTTTAGGCCTATAGCATAAATATATAAAAATAATTTGTGTATCTCATTAAATGTGCACTCTAGTGAAATTCTAGAAAATGCAAGATAACATTTAATTATTTAGATAAAGTGCAAGAAAATTCAGGATAAAGTAGAGCAATCTAATAAAGAAGCGGTTTGGATAGTGTCACAGTTGTTTTGCATGGTCTGTAGGCTACCTTAAAAAATTTATATCGTAGTTTTCAGCGTCCATCTGGTGTATTTGACACACGTTGGAGCGTGTCTCCTAAAACGACTTTTCACTATACGACGCTGAATAAATATAATGTGTCCAAAAAAGCAAGCAATTTTTGAGCAATTATATTGGTGATCACCATGATTTAATCTTTTTATGTGATCATTTGTTACAAAACCATTCCGCCGCTCCACGTTTCCCGCGCTGTCAACTGCGAACAGAGCAGTGGTGGCGTCAGACACGTCCTGTGGCTTGCGCTGGCGATGACGGCGAATCAGAAGCGACCGTTTTTCAGTCCTGAGAGGTTTCCACGCCGTCGTAATTACGTCAGGATTATTCCATCGCGGCGGGAGAGACGCGGACAGACGAGTCCTCTGGCTCGGCTGCAAACGGCTAAAGAGGTTCGTGTTGCGAAGGGAATGAATAAGGAAGGTGGGAGGGGCGGTAAGGGGAAACCAGAGGGAGGAATCTTTGGGGGCTGTTTTTCGTGGCTGGCGATTCAGACGCCGGGATTAAGATTAACGACCGGTTCAACACATCAGCAGACCTCGAAGGAAACCTCCCACTGCCGGTACCACCTCGACCTCCAAGCCCTCCCCTCCTTCCCCTCCTCCTCCTCCTTCTTCTTCTTCTTCCCTCCAATCCCCCATGCCTCCCGAGCATAATGCACGGCCGTGTATCGGATACCCGTATTGAGTCATCATGGAGAGGCGATACAGGGTGTGCGCGAACTTCCTTCACCCAGGAAGCCTCGTGTGCTCCTCGCAGGAACCTCGCTTGCGAGCCGAGTGCGACGTTAACAGTTCACAGTACTGTACTTTCACAAAATATTCATTTGGACACCCGTTGACAAGAAACAGTTTGTAACACTACAAGAAAGATACTGTTACTTTGTACAACACATGGCTATGGGTATTTTTGCATATATTATAATGTTCGATTTCGAGAAAATACTGAGTATTTCTTACGAAAAATTAGTGCATAATTTTATATTTTCCTTGATTTTGTTGAAATGTGTTTACAAAGAGCGCAGTTAATAATCGAAAGCTATTCAACGAAAACTTTACAAAAAATTTTAACTATTGGAGGTAGGCTTACTGGGACAACATACGGCATGAATTACAGAGTAAGAATCCGAACCAAGTATTACTGCCAACACTATTTTGTAGTGATACAGCTTTTTTTCATTTAAATGTAAACATTTACAAATATCAGTAAATTTTCATGAATATTTCAATTCCAGTTACAAAAAAATATATTAAAGTATATTGTTCTCTGTCTGGTGTCTTTCTTGCGAGTATTTTCCAGGAAATTTCTTTTGTGGAACCTCTAGTGAAACAAATGACATCGCAGAAAACCAAATATTTCTTCCTAAAACTGATGTAAATTTAAAAAGCATTACGGATTTGATCAAACATCTAATATTTGTTACGAAGAATTAAAAATGTATTCATTCATAGGCTTACAGTCAGATTCGTATAAGCGGGACTAAAAATAAAGCGCGTTTTGATTAAGAGGATATTTCCGATGGATTAACTTTGAACTCGGAATCGAAACACTTATGTATTTATTTTGAGAGATTTAATTTGTCGTCAATATATTAAGCTATTGAGGACGATGAGTTAAAAGCCTGGAACTAAGAGACATCAATGTGAGCGACTTACTGGTTTATTATTTTTAATGAATTCCAGATGCAGCTCGAAATTGTATTTATCAAACTTATAGTAAAATTTCTGAACTGTAAATAATTAGAAATTGATTAAATATAGGTACAGTTACAAATTTTCATTTAACAATGGGCATTAGCTAAGAGTGTTAAACTTAAACTCAATTAGTCTATTTAAAAATACTAGCATATAACGTTAGTGGTTTTATCATATCCAGCTGACATAATTTTTTAATTTTTTTTTCATTCTTAAACTTATTTTAAAAATTTACCCATAAAGTAATTTTTACTACAGAAATGAACAGTCGTTTAAAATACTCACATTTGACATTATTTTATTTTTTGCTTACAGAAATTAATATTACGTTGAAAAGAGTCTCAGCGTAGGTAAACAGATAATTTTATAGCGTTTGGATACACAATGCTAAATAATATAATCACAGTCAAAATTTAAATTGTTATTTTTTTTGTTATATGCGATTATTGTTTATATCATGATCTGGAAGTAAGGACGGTTTTATTAAAAAAATAATATGGACTGGTTAAATAATATAAAAGTTCAAAAGAAGTTCTACACATTATATATTTTCTGTAGAATATATATGAGAGTATTAAATAAGGTGACAATGCGTACGTGTATATCATATTGCATGAAAAAAAAGAGATTCAAAACTGATATTGAGATTATCGTTTAAAGATGTATGTGATTAATACATGAAACAAACTTGGTATTATACCGTATCTAAGAAGTCAACCATATACCACCATTTAATGGGTGATATTCCTCTTTAAAAAATTATTTTCTGAATGTCACAGAACAGGTTTTCTTTTAGAAAAATATATTTTTCAGATACATTTTTAAAACTAGCTATACTTTAACAAATAAATTTTACTGAATTTTCTCTATAAGTTTCAGAAGTTCTTGTGATTAAGACTTGTGTGTTGAGTTCCTGTAGAAGACATATATTTACTATCACAAATTTAGATTGACACTGAGTGCACCAATTATCTCATCTGTTATGTCATCTGTTATGTCATGTCAATTATGTCATCTGTTCGCCCTGCCGTTTGTGAAACATTCGACAGTCACAAAATTAACGTCGTCTAAGAGTGGTCAATCACAGAGTTGATGGGACTGAATTTACGAGTCAGGATTCTGTACCATTACAGTAACTTGTTAATGATAGGATGCACGCACATAGATAATTTGGATAACTGTAAATCTACGAATACTGTACACATAGAACTATTTGTTTACCACCCTGTCAGCTTACCTCTGAAACGCAATTGGATGCACACTGCTATCGGAAGAAAAGGTTCTGGGTTCAAGTCCTGGACAGGGCGTGGGTGTGGTATTGTATAAATTTGCTTATAACATTTTTAAAAAGTTAATAAAACTGTGAAATTTAATAAGTTAATGACATAAAGTTGCGGGATTTGGCTCGTTTGTGATTAAAAATTACCTTATTATATTTTTGTTTAATTTTGTTTGTGTATGCCGTCTTCTTTAAAAAAAAAAGACAGCCATATTTGATAATATTGACATTCAGGCACTCGGAATGTTGAAGTGCCGCATATTGGAACAGTTTGACACGCTAACAGTTGGGCACAAAAAGATTGGACCCTCGAAAATTTAACTTAAAATCAAATAACTTCAATGACATAATAAAATATGTACTCAAATACCAAAGAGAAAAAAACTTTTTAATATTTTACTTATTAATTATAAGTTCAGTGTCAAACTCCCAGCGTGGTAATATTTTAGTTCCAAATTAGAGACCATTTCTTACAATTACCGTACTGACCAGATATATAGGTATCATAGCTTCCTAGTCGTGAAATAGATACAATATGTCACCGACTGTTGTTAGACACAAATTAGGCACGGCCCAGTTGTTCAATCCATTAAAGAAATGTGCTCGGGTTTTTATCTCAGTGATGTGTGTTAGTGTAATTTTATTACAGTTTCGGTTTAGCAAACTGTCAAGAAATTATTCACTTATGATCTAGTACCTATCTAAGAACTACATATAAGTAAATCATGGCCCATTCAAACAACATACAGTAAAGTTTTGAAAATAGAAATATTCATATAAATTTACAGATATTTGCAAATTCCTACATTTTCATGAAAACAACTGTATCACTACAAAATATTGTTTGCAGTATTACTAGGTTCGGATTCTTACTCGGGCATTTATTCTTTTTGTTGTCCCAGTACCTACATTAGTATAAGTTATTTGTAAACCGTTCCATAATACATTTCCAGTATTAACTGCGCACACAATAAGCATGCTACAACAAAATAAAGTCTAGCTATTGAATGTAAGATCATCTTTTCCATGGTACCAAAAATATGCTTTAGTTAAAAATGAATTAAAATATAAAATTTTGCACCAATTTCGCAAGAAATATTCGATATTATGTCGAAAAACATGTTTCATATATAAAAAAATTAATCATAGCCATTTTTGTACAGATTTACAATATATTTCGTGTTTTATTTCAAACTATTTCATGGCCACTTGTTTCCAAATGAATCTTTTTTAAAAGTACAGAATTCTTTGTCTTTTGAGCAGTAATAAATATAGAGACCAGCAATATTCCTATTATTTTCTGATGCCACGCTATAAAATTTACAAATGGGCGTAATCAAAATAATGTCATATGTTCATTAACTGATACCAAGTTTTTTCTAGGGGTATTTTATTGGCTGTTAGTCTTTAAGGGCGTGTGAAATATCTCGCTATCTAATAAAGTGTTCTTACGTGTTAGAGCGGCCATTATTCAGAGGATTTGTTAGTTAGCAAAGTAGACTTGAATTAGACGGCAGTGTTCTTGAAGCCACTGAGTCAGGTATAAAAAATATAAAGCTGGAGTTACCTTATAACGTGTATCCCGCCAAATCTTTATGAAAACGTTGATTGTGGGTATGAAAGTAGTCTCACGAAAACTCGATGTGCCAAATTTTATTAGCGTTGTTGTACGAGTCGTACACTTTTGTACTTAAGTCAGAACTTCAGGAACGTTTTAGTTCCGTTGAAAAGGGCAGACAAACGAACAAGCGAAGAAGATAAATTTGCTTCTTCTCCAGGACACGAAAAAAAAGTGACGAAAAAAAATTCCTCCAGTAAGAAAATACGGGGAAAGGCGAACGTGTGGTGCAAAAGCAAGAGTAAAAACACATTCCTAAACGAGAGCGAAAGAAAAAAGGAACTGTAGAAACTAATTAAAAACTCTCAACCCCAGAAACATCGCGACATTTGTTATTTCCCATCCCTTTGGCTTCCTAGCCTTTCTTCCCCCTTCTCAACCCTCCCCACACCACCACCCAAGCCGGATCAGCCGTCGTGGACCAATCACGTCCTGGAATTCTCCACTTGAAGTTGGCGATACTGGACCAATCAATCCTGCGACTGACTGGAAGTGACTTTGGGTCCATCCCCCCCCCCCCCCCTTTAGCCGACTACATTTCTCTGCCATGTCAGTAGCGAACGTCTTAGCACCACCAGAAAATAATTAGGGTACCTTACAAAGGGAGCGTTATGTCCCAATGCTTGGAGTTAAACAATTACATAACTGCTACATCTCGATAGTGTCTTTAAGGAAGGACGTTTTTCAAAAATGAACCGTCAAGAAGTGCTGCCAAGAGAAATAAATTTTTTTATATTATTTAGTATTATTCGAACTCAGAAATTAAACAACAAATGCCATGACAAAAACGTTTAACAAATAAGAGTGATAAAAATATATATATTTCTTTAAAACGAAACATATGCACATTTGGTAAAATACAAGCTTAGTGATACTAAATATAATTTTCATTAAGTACTAATTTAATACGTTTATAACTTATATTTTGTATTTAATAATACGATTAGTTTATTAATCGTAAATACACATAACTTGCAGTCAATGAAGGTCGTATAAACAAATTATTTCAGACGAAACATGAAGATAAAAATGCAAGGTTTTACAATAAATGAGAAAGAATTTGAAGTGTACATGGTACGGAAATTACGAATTTTTGAAAATTCTACTCTTGTTTTTTTTCCAACCCCCCTGCAGCGATTGCTCATATTATAAAAATTTGTTTCAGACAAAAGTTGTAGAAAATATCTATTCGGTTTACAAACAATTTGAACGGATTTAATAGTGCGCATTTTAAGGGAGCTAAGATTTTTTTTC
Source organism: Bacillus rossius redtenbacheri (assembly GCF_032445375.1). Lineage (NCBI taxonomy): Eukaryota > Metazoa > Arthropoda > Insecta > Phasmatodea > Bacillidae > Bacillus > Bacillus rossius. Next base: position 6,302,594 of record NC_086336.1, on the reverse strand, counting down.
AGCCCTTATTATTTTACACCCTTTGCAGTAGCCTACCTAATGGTTAGTCATATAAAAACAATTTCAATTTGTAAATACATTTTTTATGTGTTACAATAAAAATAAATGGATTTTATGTTGTACAAGTTACGGATTTTATAAAAAAAATATATTATTTAAAAAAAACAACCTTTTTTTCAACGCCTTACAGTAATGTTATCTCTTATGAAAAAAAATTCCGACAACAGTTTTAGATAATAAATGATAAAATTTACAAACACTTTCAACGAATTCTATGGTGTGCATACGAACAGAGTTATGATTTTTTTGTCCTCCAATCCTCGTTTTTTCCACCCCTTGCAGTTATGAATGGTCGTATCGAAAATGTTTTCAGACAAAATAATTTGGTATTACTCCTACGAGTTATAATACGTTCAAAAAGATGACATGTACATCATATTATGGGAGTTGTATCGATTTGTCTGTTTAAAAAAAAAAAAAACCTTCCCATTCCTACATTTTTGGTTGGATATTGCCCATTAACGTACTCGATTGAAATTTTCCATGTACCTATATATTTTATGAAACAGTTTGGGAGTGATTTGTGAAAAATTATGGCACTTTTGTTCCAAAATATTTAATATATATAAAAAAAAAATTTGAGTTGACGATGGTTTTCTATAAAAACTATCCGGAAGTTGCACCATGGTAACGGCTACCATAGGTAGTATTTCTTCGAAATACACCTAAAAAAACGGATCTTCGGAAAAATACATATGCCCTATTTCGAAAATTTTGAGAAAATTTTAAACTACTGATAGGTATACAAGAAAACTATATGAATGAAATAATTTATTATTTTTGTAGAATATTCTCGCAAATACACTCACCTAGCAAAATCAATAATAGCTATTCACTTTCAATCTTCAGTTTTGTTTAATCATAAAATCATATGTTAACATAACGCATAAATAATTTTACGAGTGGTAAATATACGTACGGAAAGGATATCCATAAATAATTACCTGGATATTGATTTACTACCTACAATGTAACTCTTTTTTCCTCTATATTACTACAATTTAAATCACTGTCCACAAGTTCACCTCACTTTCTGAAGTCCACTATTCTCCCTACTGGAGCTCGCTCGACAATGTCGCTCTCTTGTGTTCGTCTCTAACACTGCCCCGCACTAGTCGCCCTTTCTCTGCGCCGCGACAACGTCCTCCGATACACGGATCGTCATGCACGAAGCTCGTCGACCGCTATAGCTCGCCAAAAGGGACGGAGGTCACTCACCCTCTTCACTTCACTGCTCTCCTCGCTTCGAGGATTCTACGGTGTCGACACCAGGCTCGCGTCACTTCACTTCACTTCACTTCGCTTCACTCGCCTCAGGTAAGTGTCGCCTTGTGTACCTACACACCTGCCAAGTTCCGCCGTCGAAAGATCGCGAAGCCCTCAGAAGTGTCGCGTTCGTCAAAAGTCCCGCGACTCAAGTGGCCCATCCAGTCATGGGTGTACATGTGTTGGTGAGGCCGGATCATAAGCGCGATGCCCGCTGGTGCTTCTAGCGCGGTATCGCCTCTAAGCGCAAGGCTCTGAACTGGCGCGCAGTCTTCTCGTCGTGCAAAGGGACAACTGTGAAATTTGAGCAGTTACCGTATTACATGACAGATTAATAAAGATAATGGTGTAATGCAAATCACCTTAAGTACTTTCAAGAATTTGTATCGGTTGTTTTATGCCAGAAAATTACTCAGAAAAAACGCCATTTAACCAGTTTCACTCTTCTTAAAAACACAGTTTAAAAACTTAAATACTTTTCGTTAACTGACACCACTCGGATATGTTGATAATTTTTTTTAATTCGCGTAGTTTTTCCCGAAGCTGTGTGCACTGTATGTGTGTCCAGGAAGGCGGGGACCTTAACACTCGAAGATACGAGAACAATGGCGTCCTGGTCTCGCCACTTCTTGCACCGGTTACGTCTGACTACACCGCCATAAACTAGCTGGTGGTTTTTCTATACTGGCACTATCAACCAATGACGGCCACTCCACATTACTACCTCTTCCTACCTCACGCCTGCTACTTGTATAACAGAATTGCTAAGCGCGATGGTTTCGTCTCCCACAAATATAATAACTTCTTCCGGGTTGACGTGACTTCCTTTTCCTAGACAGGGTAAACATTTGGCGTACTTTGAACTCTCAGTCTGCTGCTTATTCCCTTACTCTTTCCGTCAATCTGACATGAGTAGTAGCTAAGTGAAAATCCTAAAATACTTACGTTATTCGTTATGTCAGTGACAAGTAACATGTTAAAAGTTTGATTTAATACATTATGAAGATTTTTGCAAACATTTACGCAATTATTGAGGTATTTGTTTTGTAAATTACACTTTTCAGCTGTCTCTTGTCTCAGGAACTAAGGAATCAGTGATAAAATTAATAAAAATTTCAAATTTCGTTACGACACATTTGTCTGGAAATTACATGGGAAAACTGTTTTAAAATTGCGACAAGAGTGTTTGTTTACTCATCTCGAGTGAGAAAAACACAGTGGTCTTGTATCTAAAATCACCTGAATACTAAAGTAAATTTAGTAAAAAAATATTTTTTCTTACACTATAGCAAAAACAGCTTTTATATGAGCTATCAATTTTTTCGCATAATAGGTGTTAAATAATAATTTTATAAAATAAATTGAGTTAACCTACATTTTCTAAACAAAATCATGTCAAATACAAATATTGCATTTTGTTCTGTTAACAGATACTTAACTGTTGTAAGTATTGTGTGAGACTCCGCACAACCAAAACGCTTTTTGTACTTTTAGCTCTCAAAACCTTACCTTGAACTTAATAAAACACTCTTAAATGTTTTGTGTTCAACTGTGGCAATTCCAATTTAAATACAAAATATTTGGAACTACAGACATTGTATGACATTCGAGTGAAAAAACCTGTTAAGTTTTCTTCATTTATGGTATCGATGAACGTGATTAACCCCTTTACAGCCACACTATACCTACTGTTTTTTGTGGTTTTAAAGAGTATCGGATTCAGAGTTCAAGGCTTTACATAAACCTTTTTGAAGCGTAGTGTTTAGAACGTTAGTATTTTTGTCCGCTGCATCTACAGAATTCAGCTGAAGCCCGCTGGCGAAAGAGCACAAGAGTCAACGCTACTGAACGAAGATATGTGGTTATGTACTTTATCGTCAGTCGGCTGGCTCACTTGCCCGCCCGGGCGTGACATTCAACTCATGTCGCGTACCTTTCCAAACCATCCTTTACTGACAGTGAAACCGGTATTACTGACCGGATAGTTACATTTTAATTTTTCAAAAATTAAAGTGCTTATTCGCGTATCACCACTTCGTTCACACCAATTCTTTCTGTTCCGGTATCTAATGTCAAATATATTCCCGCTAGTACAACCAACAGCAACCAAGGGGGTGAAGAGAGAAATAAGCTTTACTGAGACATTTGATGTGTGGCATCTGGAACGTTGTTATTTTGATCCGCTGTACCTCCGAGCTGCAGTTTCGAGACCGCCAAGGAGAGAGCACGAAGGTAAGAGAGAGAGAGAGATGCTGGGGTGGTTCCCCGTCTCGAGTGAGTTCTTATCTACAGACTTTTGTTTTGCGGTCTGCGCCGCGGCGAGGTACAGACAGAAGGTCGGGTCCGAAGTGTTTCTCCCCCCCCCCCCCCCTTCTTCACCCAAGGACTTGTGTAACTACGATGAAGGGGGGAGGGTCCGGCCCGAAGTTAGAACAGGGAGGAGTGAGGGGGAGGGGGGAGAGAGCTTGTATCTTTCCTCCGTCGTATGATTGACAGTGGCGAGCAAGCAGTGGATGATTAATGGCGTCCCGCCACCCTCCGCGGATGGTACAAGGCAGGGACGGCAGGAAGGTGAAAGCGGCGAGGAGGGAAAACTCCGGAATGGTCGAAGCAGGAGGGAAGTAAACATGTAACTGTGGCGGAGCGGCGAAGGAGATCAATAATCGTGCGGTTGGCAAGACTGCATCAACTCGGCGCCAGTTGTTTGGTTTACACGGCTTGTCCCCTTGTGGTTGGAAACTGTTTGTAAAAAAACAATTTCGTTGGTTGATTTCGCGTCCGGCTAAGATTCAAACATTTTTTTTTTAAAAATATTAATGCACCTACAGTAAATGGCTCGCAGTATATTCAAAAGACTTCGCGTCGATAAAAAAAAGACCCAATAAAAGACCTAATGAATTACGTTCCAGACCTCTCGCACACTCAGTAGTCAATTTCAATTCACTATGATTATTACCCGAAATTATTTTACAGGTTTATGTTATGTGTTTTAAAATTAGTAAACAATAATTCGTATGTACCAATTTTTTTTAATCCTCACAAATCCGTATAAAAATGAAACAAATTGACCTGGCTCAAAACTTCAGGAATTATTTTAACATATAATAACTTATTTATTTTCATTGCTTTTAATAAAAAAAACTCGTATTTACAGCAAGTTGGTACTCTACTTTTTGTAGCCTCCAATATTTTAATAGAAACAAATTTATCACAGGAAATTCAATATTCAGTGAAAAAAATTTAATTATTTTCGTATAGGTATAAAAAGACAAAAAAACATGATGGAATGTCATAAATAGGTATAATAAATAAATTGGTTTAAGTGTAGAACAATGGGTTAAGTTGAAATATTATTATGTGTTATTGCATATTTAAATCTGTATAATTGTTTCTTTGGTTGTTGATGTATCAGATTGATCATCATAATGTCGCGAGAATTTTTGCCTAGAAACTAGCTTTTTATTTGCTGACAGTCTAGAATATAACTTGTTTGTACACTTGAACGTCCAAAGGGCTCTTTGACGCGCCCTAAAGGACAAGACAATGAAAAACACCTATAAAAACACGTGACCGAACTACGTGCGACAAAGAGAGAAGTTGCAATGTGGTGGCAGAACACACACAGTTACAAACTACAGCAAATTTTCGGACTTACCTTCAACGAAGAATTCATCTCAAATAAATGAAGAGTGCTTCACAATTTCATACAGCTAGATCTTCGTCGAAACAAGGCCGTGTATGAACTTCTGAATTATGTTTTCTGTACAAACAAGGTAAACGCACCCGATGAAGAAATGAGTAGAGAACTGAAAAATTCGCGGGTTCATTTCGTGTTATGCTAAAATTCAAATATGTAATTATACCTTAGTGCTGCTTCTGTGCTTGGTTCACTGTTAATCTGGAGGACTGAGCGCCAATTAGAGACCCTCACTCAGAGAAGTGTCGAATCACAGGCCACCCAGTCGAGACGATTCACAAGTCAGCAGCCAATGAACAGTTGGCATTTGCCCGAGTGTGTAGAGGATATTGGAGTCCATCCTGGATGTCATTGAACCCGCGAATTTTTCCGGGTCTCTAGAAATGAGTTATGTTTTCGCGTGAGTAGCCTACTTACCAATTTTTTTTTTTTAATATTTTTCTTCTATTTCAAGAATATTATTGTGGATTCATGTTCACAGTAAGTGAACTTTGCACCCGTAAGTTTAGAAGATAACGATAAATTTCCGAATATCCCTGGAACATTTAGGCTAACCAGCATTCTTCGTAAATTCAAGGTGGAAATTTTTAACAGTGCACGACACTGACGCCATTACGCACACGTTGTTCGTGTATTCTAGCCTGGAATCAGGAAATGACGCTAGTTTCGCATGTCTGTACGATGGTCCAGTAAGTCTGTTGCGCCGGAGTGACTTCCAGGAAGGATACTAACTGGAAACCCGTGTGTTTTGTAATGTCTTCTATTCTGTGCGTTTCTCTGGAAGTATCTGGGCGTCGAGTCTCCGCGCGGTCGGAACTAGGGTCCAGGGGTGTGAGAACCAGGGTCCAGGGGTGGGAGCCAGGGGCTTGGCCACCCCTGCAGGCCGGGGCTCGCCACATTTCCGGCGCAACTGGCCCGCTGCTGTGGCTCCGCTTCCCCCTCCGCTTGTGTCTTCCGGGGGTGTCCATCAGGCCTGTGCGAAGTTCAGATCCGAGCGAACCAAGCGAAGCTCTTTTTAATGTTCGATTTGACTTCGCCAGGAAATTCGCCATTCGATTTATTTGAAACCTCGTTGGCGATGCATAGCACCTCATCCCGATATGAAGCTTGGCATTTGTTGGCATAGCTTTAAAACATTTTGCTTTAATAATGTTGGTTACCTAAAAAAACTAACTAAAAAGTGGCACTCCATTTGCTTTTATGAATGCTCAGTACGAATATTATGAATGGTTATTTTAAATTTTTTTATTGAATTATGTTACACATACGGCCCAACGGGTTAAACACTTAATTAGTCCAAACAATAGATACATATGTTAAAGTTTTTTGGTTAGTTCAATCGTGTATTTTGTAAAATAATTTTAATAAAGTTTCGCCGAAAACCACATACACAATTCGATTCAACTTCGTAAATATTTTTAACATTCGATTTGATATTCTGTTCCTATAAAAAAAAACTAGTATTCGCACAGCGCCCAACTTCCAGAAAGGCGTCTTCGAGAAGGCTCGTGAGATGTCGAGAGGAACTGGATTCGCGCCCTGGCAATTTAGGCCGGGTTCGTATCTGAGCAAAAAAAGAGGAGAAAGAACGTTACAAAACAAATCTGTAACTATCCAGTCGTCTTTAAGTATGACAATGATTATTTCACGCATAAATTTCACTCCAGGCTTATCCATAATCAAGCATTTCGAAAGTTGATAAACGGTCGACAATTCGTTTGCCGGGTTACACATGTTTGGGAAATTTGGAATTTTTCCAGAATTTTTACCTTAAAAATGATGGAATTTTTTAGGTGGCGTCTAATACTGTGGACATTCTAGCAATAAATAATTACTGCTCTATAGCGGTTAAAATTTAAACTAATATGGCGGCAGCATCCTCTAGCAGACGAGAACTACATATATGTTGGATCCAATATGACGGACTCCAGCAGATGAAAACAAGATGGTGGTCGTGAAGTCATACTAGCTGGCGAGATATATACCTACCTTGGCATTAGTGGTGAGAGGTCAGTCTGCCGATGGTTTTCGTGGAAGAAGTATCCGTCACCATTTCTTTATTAATTGTTTTTTTAAATTAATTTTTCCCTAATTTATAGCTAAATAATTATGTATTTTCAATATGGTGGCCGTGACATCATAATCCAAGATGTCGAAATGATTTTTATTTAAAATTATAATATTTAATTTTTTTATTTATTTCACAATTTTTCTTTATAAAATCAGACAATAATTACGGATTTTTAAAATGGCAGCCGCACCGAAAATTGCAATGGTTACGTAACAATTCAAAATGGTGCCCATGGCATCCTAATTAGGACAATTGTCAATTGAAAATTGTCAAGGTCATGACCTAAGCGGCTTATGGCGGCTTTTAGATGCTGACTTAGTCACTTTGCATACTTTTCAAGCCACTGAAAATTTGAAGACTAAACGGGAAATTTTCTCTTGAAAAAGGAATTTTCTTCTCGAAATATTGATTTTTTTTTTATTTTTCAGATGTGTTTAGGTTTTTTGCAGGAATTTTTTCCCCTAAAAAATTGGATATTTGGGTGAATTTTGATGAATTTTTGACAAATTTAGACTATTTTGACAATTTGTTTGGAATTTTTTTGACAAATTTTGAAGGTCAAGGTCATCCAAGTTGGCCGCCGTGACGTCATCGGAGATGTAAGTTCCAAGGCAGCAGACACCTCCGCCACCACCACACCCTGAAACCTGGGCTAGTAGGAACATTTATATACTACTATCTACAATTTGTTTTGCTACCCAATTACTAACCAGTCAACTTGAGAACAGACAACCACTTTACAGAATAATTAATACCTCCATGGTTTCAAACGTCAAGTGTGCAAAATTTCTTAGAGATCGGATGAACAATGAGTTATCAACGCAATGGGGAAATTTTATCAAGAATAATTAAATATGCTTTAAGGATTGGTTTTTATCATAATCTAAACTAGACAGTGACCTTTACCGTGTTTCGAAGGTCAAGTGTGCAAAATTTCAACTCAATCAGATGAACAATGAACGACGCATAGATTCATTTTTATACATACGATTTTTTCCTTAACGAAAACTATAAATACACATTTAAATACTACAAATAAATTAATTAGGTCAGCTTAAAATCAAAGTCGTTACTGCTAGTTACATCGGGCATTCCACTAAATGATATTGCTTTCGACATCGAAATAAAAACACCTACAGAAGAAGTACCTACTTCCTCGAATCGCAAGAAGAGTTTCACTACATTTTTGCATTCCAAGAATAGCCTAAATGTATTTTGTGTTTGGGATTTTTGATTAGTGATTGTAACCTAGCGGTAAGCGTTTCCATGGTGATCAGTCCGAAGGCTTCAGACTAACTACGTGTTTTCTTTTTTTTTTGGACGAACCCCGAAATATGACTGGTGACGCTGGCTCTCAGCTGCAGGATTGGAAGCCGCCGCGCCTAATGACCGGGAGGCGTTGTAGCGGCTGCGAGAGCGTTGTGCGCCGGGCGCGTCCATTAAGGGCCAGCATGTCAGTTTCGACAGCTACCAAAGTGAACCTTACATACCCCCGAACGGAAAGTGAATTGTTTGAGTGAAGCTTTCATAGGGGAAGGAGGGGGGGGGGGAGAGCGGTGGCGCGAGGAACAGCTCACAATGGCGCAACAACGGAAGGGCTGTGGGGGGGTGGTTTTTCTGGTTTTGGACAGCGGTGGGGAACTGAACTCGCGAGGGGTGAGTTAAGAAGGGAATGCATGAAGAGGAGAAAACAAGCATCTCCGGTGACATTGATGGATTATAGATTGTAGAAATGCCAAATTGTGAAAAGAGACGGGAAGGAAACTAGTTCTCCTGGTGGGAAGGGGAGGGGGAAATGGCTGCCGGGCCGAAAAAAGGGGGCGGGAACTCAGTTGTGTGTGAGCGAGGGAAGATCGGGCAGGGGCGATGTGTGGGAGTGGGAGAGCAGAAGAAAATTGATGATGGCGAAGCAAACGATGAAAGTTTTCACAAGTCTTACCGCACTCTCTCTCTCTCTCTCTCACTCACTCTCTCTTAATGTACATTCTTTATCCGCCCCTTTGGCTTTCGGCGCCCCAGAAACACGTGTTCAGCGATGGAATAAGTACAAAGAAATAACGTTTGATAGAAAATTAATGTTTAGGATTTGGAATACTGACATTCACGTCCAGAGATTTTTAGGGGTGGCCTAGCTGAAGACTCAGCCATACACTCATTGAGATTTTACAAGCTGAATACTTTTAGGCGTGATGTAGGTACATTTCACAATATCGAATCAAAATAAATTCCTTTATTTACCAAATTAAGTTAATATATTTATGTATGAAAAAAAACATGCAAAGTTTAATTCATATATTTTTGTTTTAAATTCCGAAGCATTTAAACAGCAAAAAATCACTATAAATACTTGCCTACTATAATATTATCATTCCCCTGTTCGCAATTCCTAACGTGTGTTTTTATAAAGCAATATTTTTGATGTATCTTTATCGCGCCTTCAATAAATTATTAAATATGTGATACTATATCGTAGAGCATTACTGTATCACCAGTTAGGTGGTACTGCAAAAACATTAAATTACATACAGAAATGTAAAATGTTTGCTATCGCGAGACAAGCGTTACCGCTAGGGCACAATAAAGACTAGGTATTAAAGGCCGCCATCTTTGGTCTCGCGCAAGTCAGCGCAGCATTACGCAGTGGTATGGTACAACAAGCTCGTCATCCTGAAGTAACTAACCAACTTCATACATATTTAAGTTTATGTTCCCTGAGGTGCATACCCTTCAATGGTTTATTTTTTAACACTGTAGTCACTATGATATGGCAGAAAAAAATACTTCGCGAAGCGTTTTTGAAAATTTCAAGGTGATATGTTCAACTTTATTTATCGAAGGATATTCTGTTTCACCAATTACTGAATGTAGGTAATGTAAGCGTACGAAATGCGGAGTAAGGATCAAATATCAAATCTACTACGTTTGCTAAACGTTGGTATAGAAGTAATATACACACATATAGCTATAGGGCCGTTCCCTCACAATTCTCTTGTAGGTTTTTATTTTTTCGGGCTTCTGCACCCATTTTTTATAGTAACCTAAGTTACCGCTAGGGCGTCATTCTCCTAAACGAAGTATCGTTGGTTGGACATCAGCGTACAAGCATCACTCAAGTGTTTGTGCAAAGTCCGTGCGGTATGTTTTAACTGGCATGCAGAGATTCAAAATATAATTTCGTTTCTTTCAAACTACTCAGCGTTCTAGCATCACAATTCATTTGAAAATGAAATGTGAGCGGATCTTTCAGTACACGCCAGAGATGTGTAACATCTAACCTTCGTTAATGAGCAAATTCATGTGTTCTTATGTTGCAAATACATTTATAAATACGAAACTCGAACACGGAATTTAAATTAGAATTTTTTTATAATAATGTCGAGCGTGATTTATAAACGCAAATTGAGTTTTCAATTATATTTCTTGAGGCGGATCACAGGTAGATTTTGCACCCTCCGCTGTAATTCGCTGTCGGAGCAACTGCGTCGTCTATTGAATCATTTGATCAGCAGACTGATATTTTAAACTGCATAATGAAACCGCTCCGATAAAAGCGGAAAAGACTTGAAAGAAATACAAAACCCCGGATTTGGACCTGGTTTTCGACTAGTAATTTTATTAAAATCCTGATCGTATTGTTACATTTCATTAAACAGGTAATATAATTAAGAATCTTTTTGGTTTTGTGAACTTTGGTGTGCGCCATCCAACACAGATGGCAGCACTGTGGTTAGGTACACATTTACGTTCCAAGTGACTTATTAAAATTGGATAATAAATAAAGACTTAAAAGATGGCAGCCGTAACGGAAATTCAATGGTGACGTCATGTTCCATGATGACATATTACATGATGACGTCAGAGGATTATCGGAGGCTGTAGACATGAATACTTAAGCCTCAATATGAACATTTCTAGCCGCTGGTATTTTTAAGGACTAAAAATAGTAAATTTTCCCTCGAAACGGGAATTTTCCCCTCGAAAACGGGAAATTTGGAGTCATGTTGAGTCATTTTGAGTCATTTTTGAGGAATTTTGAGGAATTTTTGAGTCCAAGATAGCCGCCGTGACGTCAGAGATCAGTCGGTCATTGACCCCACCACCACGCGCCTGGCGCCTTTGCCAGGACATACCAAAACATACTACTTTTGTGATCCCCCATGTGGCAAAACATCCGCCCATGGTCGCGATGACAACTCTTTTTGGCTGGCCTTATCGTTCACCTGACATAAAACCGTGCGATTTTTTTTTCCTTCGTGGCTTAATTAAAGATCGCGTCTTACGTTCCGCTGCTACCTAATGATTTGCCAGAGTTGAGATACATAATTGAAGAGGCTATTGCTTCCATAACACTGGACTTGTGAACCAAAATGTGGAAAGAATTGGAGTTTAGGTTGGATGTGTGTCGTGTAACTAAAGGTACGCATATTGAACATTTCTGAGAAAAACTAGTTTACCTTCAATTTGATGTATGATTTGTTGTAAATAGTCTAAATTTAACTGTTATATTATACCATTGAAGCTGAGACATTCTTTTAATTGGCATTCTATATAGATATATGTGCATGTATAAATGGGAACTTTTCAAGTGATAGTTTCATAAGTTAAGGGCCTTCAGCGCTGCCATAATACTTCAAGTTATTTCAAAGTCTAACTCTCAAAGACGCGATGTGTTAATTGTTTGCGCGCTGAGGTCGTACTACTTATCATTGTTTGCCTTTTAATTTTCGAAGGAAAAAAAGTTTTTACACGAATATTTATTTGGCGAAATTTAAAGATCATAAGCAGGTGCTAATAAGTGATTGTTTATCTTTATTCTTGCAGTATTTCTGACAATTCATGATCCAGAATTGGGCGTGCTGTCCTCTGACTCTCCAGTAGTGGTGACAATTTTCTGTAGGCCCTTCATGCTCGTTTTTTATTTACGTAAGAACTTCCCGAGTGCCAAGTTAAGTTTAAAAAAAACTGGTGGATCATACAGAAAATTATAATTTATTCTTCAAACAAATTACACACCAGTCAGTTTCACTTTGTTTTTGGTACGCGCCATCCTTCACAGATGGCAGCACCGTGGTTACACATTTCCGTTCCATGCGATTTCCGATCCATCGAATAAATTATTCCTACCAAATGCTTGCGAACGAGCAAACTCGCGATCACGCAAGTAGGAGAGTGTGAAATCATGCACAAAGGGGAATCAAATAGAAGCATGCCATTATCTAAGAGCTTCCCGAGTCTGACGCCTTACACCGCCAAGCTTCGCTGGGAGAAGTGAAAGACGATGGCGGAGGGAACGTACCATATTGGAAAACTATCGTACTATAATGGCAGGATTCCCCTTGGTTTCCTAGAAACAATGGGAAAAGTACCATGCTGTAAAACTACCATATGTTAAACGGACGAGGGGGAATTCTGCCATAGTTTTTATTTATTACCTACATATATTGGTCATAAAAACACAGTGGTGCGCCCTATAACAAATATGGGAAGAAAAAAATTGTTTCTTCTCGTGCACGATCTGTTTGAACAATATACGACTGGAACTACGGAAATTCGCCGTCAGAAGTGCTATCTGTAGACTTTTAAGCTTACGAAAGAAACCGCTGGGGCTGACAGCGCTACCTATCGACGTGTTGTATGCACTACTTCGAGAGCAATTTTATTTTTCCTAGCCTAAATTATTCTAAGTGTGTAAGGGGAGGGTCTAGGTTAGGGGAGGACCTAAGTGTGTCTCAGGCCAAAGCCTATACACTCTACCATGCGGGGTATAAACCATGCAGGACAAGGACGCGTGCATCATGTGCTAATTGGGGTTTACTGACCAGCCATGGCAGCGATTGGCGCGATGGCTGACGCCCCATTGAACGGCTAACTTAAAAGCTAGCTAATGTGACCCAGGTAAAACCTGCTCAGACACAGGGAAAACCCTGGGCCGGGTCGATGTCGTGCTCGTGCCATGGAGGGTGTAAGAGTTCTCCCTCGTCGTGCTGGCTTGCGGTGGCTCGTGGTGGCTCGTGGTGGCTCGTGCTGGCTTGTGGTGGCTCGTGGTGGCTCGTGGTGGCTCGTGCTGGCTTGTGGTGGCTTGCCGCGCCTCGGGAGCAGAGCCCTGGTCACCGCGCGAGGCGGTGTGGTGGTGGTGGTGGTGGTGGTGGCTGGGGGGGGGGGGCGCGAGCAGCGCGGGGGGGCCGCGGCTCGCGACCCGGGGGCGACTCAGCAACAATGCTATCTGCGCCGGTTATCTGCGCCTTGATTGGCCGCGGCAGGCGGTCGCGCCGGGTCCCCGCTCGTCACACGGTGACACGCCCGATACCGCGACATCGCCCGGAGGAGGGTCGACGCGCGCTCTCCGCAGACACCCGGACCACCAGGTCCCGCCCGATCCTCGCGCGCGGACACCCGTGGCAGGACTCCTGCAACATTTGCGACAGTCTGGAATGCAATTAATTATCTGTCCCTGGTCACTGGATCACGGGGTAGGCTATCGGTAGGGGCATGCAGACTTCACGAAAAGACTTCGAGACTCCGTGAAAGTTAAAACACTGTAGCACCGTCTGTGTTTCATGATTGCGTGAGTTTCTCCCAGGTAGGCTACACGTCGATTGTAACAACACCAATCACAGTGATTCAGTGCGGAAGTAAACGCATTCTGAGTTGCTCGGTCAAACAAGGCAACGACTTCTCTCACAGACGGCTGCCAATCACAAGTAAGAAACCACAGGTGCGGGTATACCTTTTTGCAGTCTAATAAGTGTTCAGATATTTTCGCGAATAGTGCCTGCCCCTAGCTATTGGTACAGACCGGGAAACAAATCGCCAAATTCATGTCGTAACAGCCTAAATTCAAACCACTATACACGTTTGTACCGCTGCCGCGATTGGCGTAGCTACATTTTATCTGGAGGACTGTACCTACACCTCAACCAAGAAAGTACCGGATCATGGACAACTCAGATGAGACGGATATATATGACATTCGGGCCAGTGGAGTATATCCTAGAGGTCGATGAAAAAGGTGAATTTTTCCAATCCCCAGTTGTTGCACACGCCCTGAACAACTGGGAAACCAGAGAATAACATCTCGGAAAACATCTTACCGAAACATGTGCGGCCCAGGGAGAAGGGAAAATGTGCACAGGACATTGACTTGATTATGCACACGTTTGTGACGCGAATCCAGGCATGTTTAGGGACCGGAAAAATTCGGGGATTCAATGATCTCTAGGATAGCCTCCATTATCCTCTGCATTTCTGAAGTAAACACGCGTGTTCATTGGGTACTAAATTGTCAGGCGTCTCCACTGGGTAGCTTCAGGGCCGGTGCAAGATAAATTGGCTTCCTAGGCGAAAAGCCTTAAGGGGCCCGCCTACCTGGTCACACATACGGTGTGTAGAGCTTCAGGAAAAACAACGCGATTTCAAAACTACTCAAGGTATCCGAGTGGGGCCTATTTACGAATAGCATTTAAGAGTTCGCTGAGGACCGAAAAGTACTTTTAATTTCGGATTAAGTTTTTAAACTGTATTTTTAGAAGCGTTAAAATGCCTAAAACGCGTGTTTTCAGAGTAATTTTTAGGCAAAAAACAATCAGTACAGATTCTTGAAAGCACTTAAGGAGCTTGCATAACACCTTTATCTTCATTTCTCCGCCATATAATGTTACGGTCACCGCTCAAATTTCACAGTTATCCTGTGACGACGAGACGAATGCGCGCCAGTTCAGAGACTTGCGCTTAGAGGCTATACCGCGCTGGAAGCACCAGCGAGCGTCGCGCTTATCATCAAGGGGCCCGCCTCGTCAGGGGTGTATGTGTGTTAGTGAGGCGGGATGATAAGCGCGACGCTCGCTGGTGCTTCTAGCGCGGTGTTACCTCTAAGCGCAAGTCACTGAATTAGCGCACAGTCGTCTCGTCGTCACAGGATAACCGTGAAATTTTAGCGGTGACCGCAACATTATATGGCGGAGAAATGAAGATAAAGCTGTAATGCAAGCCCCTTAAGTGCTTTTAATAATCTGTACTGGTTGTTTTACGCCTAAAAATTACTCTGAAAACATGCGTTTTAGCCATTTTAACTCTTCTAGAAATACAGTTTAAAAACATGATCCAAAATTAAAAGTACATTTCGGGCCTCAGCGAACTCTTAAATGCTTTTCGTAAACATACCCCACTCGGATATCTTCAGTAGTTTTGAAATGGCGTTGTTTTTCCTGAAGCTCTGCGCACCGTCTGTGTGACCAGGTAGGCGGGCCCCCCTTTCCGGCCGGAAACCCCAAAGAAAAATTGTCCTTGCCTCAAAATACATCACGTAAGCCTAGATTTTGTCAACAATCAAATGTAAGCAGGCTTGTGTTTTTTATTGCTTTTTTACTTATTACAAATCATAAACAGGTCACCGTGGACTTTAAATACCTAATTACTTATGTCAATATAAATATTCCAAACTGTTACAAAAATCCATTTTCATCTAGTTTCAATAATCGCTAAACATATTATATCAGCTGTTATGTGTCGTGCTGCGCCTCCCCCAGCTACTTGGCGCCCTAGGCGGTTGCCTAGTTCGCCTATATGGACACGCCGGCCCTGGCGTAGCTTGTGATTCGACGCTTCTTTGGTCGATAGTCGCTCATTGGCCCAGAGAGCTGTAGTTAAACTGCGAGCCAATAGCAGAACCAGCAGAATTGTACACATGTTTGAATTTCAGCCTATCGCGAAATGAATCCGCGAATTTTTTTCGGTCTCTGGGCATGTTTCTTTCGAAAGAGGCGCGATGCCTGCCGGGTGCGGACGCGCCATTCGTCGGCCGCGCGGCTGGTGTGTTTGCTGCTTCGGGCGGCGGCGCCGTATCAGCTGTTCCGCTGCCCCGGGCTGGCCGACCAATCCCGGACCGTGTTTGCACACGTGGGGCCGCGCTAAATGCGGGCCGGCGGGCCGTGTAAACAACGAGCAGTTCCCCTCGACGCCTCCCCTATCGGCCCGTGGCCATCTTGCCGTCTTGCTCTTCCTTGGCCCGGGAACACAACCCCGCCCCCCCGCCCATCAACAGTCGGGAGATAACAGTGGCTTCTATCGCAGCCTCACGAGGATGGAGGATTCGACACGTGGTTTACCCTCAGTGCATCTCGTTCCTGTTTGCTCGAGTGCGACGCGGCGATAAGCACATCTACACGTGCACCAATAGTTACACTTCGGTCCTTACAGACACCGCGCATGTGGTTTTCGTCTTTAAAATTATCCACCTGGTTATATTTAACACTTGCTTTATTACTAATTATTTCTTAACTCTTTTTTTTTTGACGTCACAATGTCTAATGAATCGATGAACGCCGGCTGTACGTACAAAAAAGATGTCCCGTTACACACATTTTCCCGTTACGCTGCGTCCCGTTACGCTCATTTTACGCTTGCGTCGCATCTATCTCTCTTCCACTCGATTGGAAAAAGCATCGATTCGACTTTTTCGAGGCACATTAAAATTGATACACTCCCATTCGTTTCCTACTTTTCCTATCATCGTCCTATCCTTAACAGAATAACACAGATTGGAAGAAGTTAAATAGCAAACATGTATAAAATTTATAGTTAAAACAATCTCTTCGTTAAAGTAATAAACATATTTGACTTAATGAGGTTAAATTAAATTAAATTTATGAAATTAATTGTGGATTTTATTTCACTCCTCCTTTACAAAATAGTGATAATTTAAAAAAAATGAATCATATTTATTCATAAAAGTATGCAATCATATTTCATCAATGTTTTGTTATGACGTTGTCACGTTAAACTATCGTCCGTAAACCGACTTTACAGACAACCTTTTTTTTTAATTGTTTAAATTGCATGCTGATGGAACCACAATAGCGTGGACGCGATGCGAATCAAATTTTTTTTCTAACCAAGCACGTTTGACAAATCTTCGATGTCGTCAGCGCGACGAAAAGAAGGGTTTTCGATTGTGGTTAAGCTGGTGCATGTGTATGTAATTTGGTAAACATTGATTTGCTGGCGTAAATGTATAGGGAATGTAATGGCAATAAACATTTTATAAAATGATGTTGTGAGTTCCTGTTTGTCACGAATTAAAAAAAGTTGATACATCGCTGATGATCCTTTATATGTGCTCCAGGTAGACTGGGTAATACAGTTATCAAAGTATTTTTAATTTATACTTCTCTAGACGCGTTGAGTACGAAACTAAATGCGTGCGCACCAACAGGGTGGAGTTCGTTAGTATGTGAGTTTCGAAATATGTGTTGAAACTTAAGATGTAGACTACAACTTAGCACGTGAATATTTTCCAACGAATGAAAACCTTTATGCGATAATAATATTTTCGGGCCTATATGTTTTTTTTATTGAACTATTAGATACAAATATTAGTACTTATATATACCTATGTAAATGTATATATGTTGAAACTAGCATTTTCTGCGATTTTATTAACTTCATGTTTAGTATAAGTACTTATATTTTATTAGACAGAAAATTGTTTAAGAACCAACATGGCATAGACGATGTTTACCACTCTAATGTGATAAACACTGCACTACCTCTTGCCTTTGATGTCGACTGTGATTTAATTAATTTGTCAAACTAAAGGTTGCAGTTTAAAGATCACGCGTATTGTGCTATCCTGGTCACGTGATTCCTAGCAGTTAAAGCCAGCATTAAGGATTTTGTTAATCTTTTTATGCCTTTATGCCAGGCAAAATCATCAAGGAAACACCAAGTATTTTCATGTAGCTAACTAAAATATATTTTACAGACATAATGAATTAATGCCCCTACCAACCAGTTTAGTAGTACAGGCCGTCCCTTATTATGTCATTTAACATAGCTACTTATAACTTACATAAAATTAAATGTATTTTTGACTTTATAAAACGTCTTATAAATCGATGAACGCAGGCTGCACGCACGAAAAAGTGTCACGTTCCGCCCGAGCCGAGCGTGCAAGAACCGGCCAACCACCGTGCGAGAAAATCTTCTATAATATCAAACAGGTTAAGGTGGGCTTTTTAACAAATTGTTCGTTATTATATTTAAACAAATTATTTAAAACTGTGAAATATATTTGAAAATTAAACAGTATGCAATTTTCCAACAATGTTTTCTTATGACGTCATCAAATAAAATTATCGTCTGTAAACCGACTTTACAGACCAACCCCCACCCCCTTTTTTTTAAAATGAGATATTAAATATTAATTACAATGCGTGCTGAATGAATTACGTAATTTCTTTTTAAAGATGCACACCTACAACAGACAATCCTATTAACATTTTCAGGGTGGAATATTGTCATATGAAGCTGCTACGTTATGGAACACCGGGCAACACGTTAATGATGCTCGGGCCCGCTAAGTACGAGCTGGGAGCACACATTCAGTGCAGCGGAGTGAAGTGAAGTCTGATGTGTGATATAGGTGATTTATGACGGCGGGGTTCCTTTTTCAGCGGGCCACACAATGGAGAGTTTATCTGTGACTGGTGTTGGCACTATCTGCCGGAAGGCTTCGGACGCCAGAGCGAGTTTGATTTACCATTGCGACGAAGGAAGTCAAACAGCTAGTATTAAAAATAATATTATTTTTTCCCACAGCGTTTTTTTTCTAATGTTTCCTTTATATGATAGGCATCAAACATTTTATACTAAATGTGAACTTATTCCAAAGAAATTTCTAGAAAAAAATTACATTTAAAAAAAGTAATTTTAAATTCCATTGATTACTTATTTAATTAATAACCTTGTACTACATGAAAATTTATTGGTTATTTCATAAGCCTAAAATTACAAAAAAAAATCATACAAGTTTTGGTGATTATGTTTTTTATTTATTTATATATTTAAAATTATGCAAGTGTACTTAAGTTACATATAGTGTTCTAGTTGCACTCATACACAAAATTGCTTTTGTGAGAGTTTATTATCTGTATAACCATAGTGTGTATGTGTATATGATTTTAAATTAAATAATAAGTATTGATATACAAATTTTATGTTTGAGGTTTATCATAAATATTTGACTGAAAATTGTTGCTTCCATACAAACGTATTAGTAGTCCTATTTAGTTTTATTTAAGAGAATGTGGTGTATAATAGTACAATTAATATCAAATTTTGTGAAAATCCTAAAGATAACCGTAAAAGATAACATCCGCGACTGCGGATCTCCAAGCAGAAAAGTGTCTTCGAGAAAAGTTTCCCTGCGAATTGGAGTCCCGAACTTTATGTACCTGCTACCTCGAAGATTTGGATCTCGTGCCTATTCGCGGTGGCTTCTGTGCCAAAGAGATTCAGTTCACGATGTATACCGACACATACTTGATGGAAAATATTCTTGAACGAATAAATGGATCAACCCACGTCAAGTGGTGGGGCTTCTCATCTCGCTTTAATTCGTGGGTTCCAGATTCAGAAATCGAAAAAAGCTAAAGACTTTAGTAATTTGCTTTTTTGTCTTTTAAGTAGTGTAGACTGTATGTAAGAAATTTTGTATGTAAAAAATGTAATGTTTTGCTTATTGCATTTGGCACTTGTATGGTGATATTTTTAATTAAGGCGATATTCAATAAAATTATTATTTTTTCAGCTAAAATAAACACTTTTGAGTAGACCAAGGTATCATACAAGAACATAAATAGATCAAATCTATATATTAAAGAGTCCTAAGTATTATTGATAATTTTTGGATTTTTAATTTTAGATTAATGATTACAGATTTTCAAGATGGGGTCAAAATAGCAGATACCACAAGAATCTGATAATAAATACTACTGCACTCTAGTGGGTTCAAATTAATCCAAAATGGTAGTAACGATCTCTAGCAGAAGAAAACAAAATGGCGGCATATAATAGTAGCCGCTATAACCTCATACTGGTTGGCGCAATATCTACAGTTCCTATTTTTTTTTTTGCACTCAGCGAGTTCGAACCCAGGTCTCCAAGAACCTTGATTTAAGTGCATTTTATCTAAATTTTCATAATTATATTTTATAAATTTTAAATTGTTTCCGATTTTTTGGCGACGATAGCGGACCTGACGACATAATTTAAAATGCCGTAATCCAATATGGCGACAAGTTAAAAAAATGGTGAAACGTTCTAGAAAATAAAATAGCAGAAAATTATAGAAAAAATTGCAGAAACAAATATAGGGAAATTCAAGATGGCCCCAGCGACATCATACTCCAATATGGCGTTTGACAATTCACAATATAAGCTCCAGCTCCAGTCGTCGGACATACCAAGGTATACTAATGAGAATATATTATAACTTCAGACTTTCTAGAAGTTTCCAGAATGTTTCAGAAAAAATAGGTACTACTTTGAAATCTAACTACGCCTGTAGGCTGTGTCGAATGAGATTTATTTTTTCGCTGTCTTTGAACAAAATCGTAAACTTGACAAACAAAAGGCTAGTGTTGAAATATTAAAATAAATAAATTATAGGTATGTCTTCCTGCTATCTTCTTATGTGAATAAGCACTAAATACGAGGGTTGCCTGTAAAGTTTCCTACCTCAACATGACTATTGCAGCACTCGTCAATAATAATTGGGGAATGTATTTGCGCATGCTTTGGAATGTATCTCTGAAATGGTATAAAGCCATTTTGGATGCTCAGTTGTTTTTGATAATCGTTTACTTGATTCCCTGCAAAATAGTTGTTTAAGAAGTTGATGGCATCCTCATTCCAAATAAAATCTATCCTCGGAGTGCAATTTTTACCCTAGCAAACAAATAAAGAGTAAATTGGGTTTAGATATGGTTATAAAGGAGGATGTTCAAGCAGTTCAAACCGCAATTTGTAAGTTTTCATCATGGCAACCGCTGAGGTATGAGCTAATACATTATCTTGGTGAAACAAAAAAAAAACGTTTCTGCAAATGTAACCTATTTCTGAAGTGTCTTTCTTCAGCTTGTCAAGTAATGATGTGTAGTATTCTCCAATCATGGTTTTCCTTCTTCAAGATAATTAAGACAATTCCCCGACTATCCTAGAAAACAGGCACCATCACTTTCCCAGCCAAAGGAACAATGTTTGCTTTTTTTTGGAGCTGATTCCGTTATCGCAGTTTTGCAAACGTTCATCGTCCGTCACCCAAGCTGGTACGGCCATGTTTGGATTTAGCTGCCCAAAATATCACTGTGGTAAATGATGGTGCAGAGTCCCAGTACACAGAGTCCAACTCGTCTTTATATTTGCGTAGGCGTATTGTCTTTCAAAAACCAATATTTTAATGACAGCTCGAAACTCAATTATCCTTTTACACAAAAACATGCACATCAACTGACGCAAAAGATTGCCAAAAAAATGCACGTCTAAAATGACTGGAATTTCAGAGAATATATTCCAAAGCATGCGCAAACACATTCTCCAATTATTGTTGACGAGTGCTTCAATCCTCAGGTTGAAGTCGGAAAATTTTCAGACAACCGTCGTAGTTACACATTTTCTGCACTTTAAAATTTGGGGGAATAGCACTGAAACGTTTCAGGACTTTGAAACATTCTCTTTATCTTGTATACGATTATAAATTGAAGGAAAGCAATGTAGTAACTTTTGAACTGCTCTCCTTGCTGTATTACACACAAAACATATCGAACTAAAGCTAATTTTTAAAAATCCGACGATTAATTACGTTTCATTACAGCTAGCACGCCGATCACTGTCACAACGCTATGATGTCTTCTCTTGCTTTGCTAAAATTCCGTACTCGTCAGTGAAGTGCGACATCTAACCTCAGTAACGAGCGAATTTATGTGTTCACATGTTGCAAATACACATAACATACGAAAATCGTACACGAAATTTAACGAAGATGTTTTAAAATGATGCCCAACATGATGGATATACGTTTTCAACTAAAATTCTTGGTGCGAATCACACGTAGTTTTAACACCCGCCGCTAAATTTCGCTGCTGAAGGAGCTACGTTGAACATTGAATCATTTTATTAGTAGACAAATATTTTCAACTCTACAATAAAACTGCTCCAGTAAAACGAAAAAAAAAAAACTAAACCCCGGCCTTGGGCCTGATTTTCGACAAGGAATTTGATTAAAATACTGCCCATCCTGATAAAATTCATTAATCAGTTAATACTTTAAATTTCCACTTTGTCTTTGTGAACTTTGGTTAGCGCCATCCGCCACAGATGGCAGCCCCGTGGTTACACATTTCCGTTCCACTCACGAAATTACTCTTACCAAATGCCACATACAGAGAGCTAAAATGTTAAATTAATTAATTTTCGTTCAAAAAGAAGTAGTATTTCAATATTTTTCTAGAGTTTTCTTTTTAGCATAGGCCTGTAGTAATCGGCCAAGTGTTTGTAGTGAACACTCTCTGCAGGGCAGCTCGCATGACCGCGAAATTTTTCCCCGGTGGGACAAGAATCTGGCAGTTAATTTTTCCCCCCCTCCCTCTTAGATTGACGTGTAAAGTTTGGCTCACAATTTAATTGTCAATTTTTAAATCAATAGTAACATGATTATAAACTAGTTTTTTATGGTTTGGCATTTGTAGCATTTTTTTAAATTTAATTTAATTTGGTTTTTGGAATACTTATTACCTAACTTACCGTCCAATTTATAAATGTTATATTATAGGACTTTATGCAACTAGTTTATTTTAAAAATACCTCAATCAAAGGCAGTCAATCTAAAAGCGTGATTACAAGTAATCACAAAGACTTCAGGCAAATAAAGGGTCTGGATTGTGCCGCGCAGACGGGCTCGACCCTGTGAAGCTGAGACTCGTCCCTGCGACAGGAAACGAAACCTCGCGGACACAGAGAGAGGCACCGCCGGCCGTCACTGGCCGAAGAGAAACGTCAAGAACAGAGAAGCTGACGTGGAGAGGAAGTGTACCTCCCCCCCCCCCCCCCCTCCCACGGCCGGGACGCGGTTAGCCCCCTGGAGCGCGGGTCTCTGCCGGAGGCACACACATGGCCGCGGCGAATGCCACGGATCTTTGGGGCATGGAGGGTGGCTGACTCGGTCAGGGGTAGGGTGGAGGGTGGTCGAGAGACTGGGGCAGTGTTGCCACTCGCACCACTATCATGGCGTGTGCCACACAGAAGGAAATACTGTCCAATAAGAATAGTATGTTATATATTTATTTATTTATTTATCGTCTTTATTGGTGGCGAAGTTAAGGCGGTACGCCTTTTTTTACACTTAACCACTTTTCTGCAATTACATCAAATAGTGGAATATTAAAAATTAAGCATGATATAGGCATATGTTGACGAAATATTAAAGGAACAAATTAAAATTTTAACTTAATGTTCAAATATTAACTAAGTATAACAAAAGATTCAACCATAACTTATTTATAGTAATTAAAAATTAAGCATAGACATACATAAAAAGGAAAGTGATTAAATATACAGCAAATAGTATTAAAAAAATAGGTTCTACTACATTAAAACCAGTCACTCGCACATTCACACGCTGATTCAAGCAATAGGGTAGCGGCGTAGTGGTCATGGTAAGCAGTTGTTACAAAGATGTTTTTCCAGCCTGTACTTAAAGGAAGCTATGGCACCTAGCATCGTACAACTCATGGCTATGGTTATTTTTGCATATACCAAAATCGACGCATAATTTTATATTTTGATTGGCGTTTCATTCAAGCAATTTTTTTAAAACCATAGAAAAATAATCGAATATTTAACAAGTTTGGTACTTTTTTGCTTTATGCTTACACCAGTGGTTCCTTAAAGGTGTTCCATAGAGGATTGCTTGTGTTTGTTGTCTTCACCAGCGGTTCCTTTAAGGCGTTCCATAGAGGAATGCTTATGTTTGTTGTCTACAGCAGCGGTTTCTTAAATGTGTTTCATAGAGGATTGATTTTGTTTGTTGTCTTCACCAGCGGTTCCTTAAAGATGTTCCATAGAGGAATGCTTGAGTTTGTTGTCTACAGCTGTGATTCCTTAAAGGTGTTCCATAGAGGAATACTTGTGTTTGTTGGCAACACCAGCGGTTCCTTAAAGGTGTTCCTTATAGGAATGCTGGTGTTTGTTGTCTACACCAGTGGTTCCTTAAAAGTGTTCCTTAGAGGAATGCTGGTGTTTGTTGTCTACAGCAGGGGTTCCTTAAAGGTGTTCCATAGAGGAATGCTTGTGTTTGTTGTCTACAGCAGCGGTTCCTTAAAGGTGTTCCTTAGAGGAATGCTGGTGTTTGTTGTTTACACCAGTGGTTCCTTAAAGGTGTTCCATAGAGGAATGCTTGTGTTTGTTGGCAACACCAGCGGTTCCTTAAAGGTGTTCCTTAGAGGAATTGTGGTGTTTGTTGTCTACACCAGCGGTTCCTTAAAAGTGTTCCTTAGAGGAATTCTGGTGTTTGTTGTCTACAGCAGGGGTTCCTTAAAGGTGTTCCATAGAGGAATGCTTGTGTTTGTTGTCTACAGCAGGGGTTCCTTAAAGGTGTTCTTTAGAGGAATGCTGGTGTTTGTTGTCTACACCAGTGGTTCCTTAAAGGTGTTCCATAGAGGAATGCTTGTGTTTGTTGGCAACACCAGCGGTTCCTTAAAGGTGTTCCTTAGAGGAATGCTGGTGTTTGTTGTCTACACCAGTGGTTCCTTAAAGGTGTTCCGCGCCAGGGTCACGTGGTTCGCGAGTCTATGGAGCATGTGGAGCGCGCGGCACACGAGACTGCACTGCATCCACCAACGATAAGTACACGTCTTTCTGATATCTAACCCTTAATGCACATTTTCGCATGCTTGCATTAACTTTCTATTGTCATCTGGAATGAAATATCTTTTGATAACGTACTAAATCATCTGCCGAACATCAAAATCAGTGTGTGGCGCATTATCATCGAAAATTACAACATGCGAACAATTAGGTATCAGGGATATTTAACAATAAGGTGTAAATACAATAAATTTGGTTTGTGTGTCCACTATTATTGTCAAATAACTTTCTCTGAGGGAGTTGGGGTTCCGCCAAAAGATAGTCTATTATAGGGGTTTCGTGGCCGAAAAATAAATAATTGGGAACTGCTGGTGTATGCAGTTGCGGGTCGGATGGCTTTAGAAAGCACTTTTCGCTGCTGGCAAGTCCGGATTGAGCGACGGAAGAAGTAGGCGCTCTCTCGCCCGGCCCGGCAACACTGGCGCTGGAGCGAGGGGGTGGGAAGCGGGGTGGCAGTCAGGTCGGGAAAGGTGGCCAGTGGAGCCTGGTCTCGGCCAACTGCCACCCCCGGGTCTCGCCGAGACCTCAGCCGGCGGCGCGCAGTTGTGAAACCCGACCCCGTCGCTCGACGAGCCGAGTTGTAACCCGCGCAGGGAGAGTTACCCCCCCTCCACCAACCCTCCACCTCTTCCGCTCGTTCCGCCGGCCATTTCACGGTCAATCGCACCCCTCGGCCCGGCATAAATTACAACTTTACAACGAGTGTGGGCTGACAGGGATAATTAGGGGGTGGATGGACGGAGGGAGATTTGCGCTACGACCGAGTGGGCTGTTTGCGATAGGTCAGTACAGTCTGTGTCATGTAACTTGTATCAAATTTGAATTGTTTTTGAGGTTATTATTAACTTAATATAAAAGTATATTTAATTTCCAATTTAAAATGTCTGAATTAAATCAGAGTAAATAATAAATTCAACAATTAAAGTAGCAATAATGACCTTATTAATTAAAAAAATAATAATAAATATCCTATCGAATAAATCAATTATACATCGAGAAAAATTCACCTTTTGATTGTGGACTTGATCCTAAATAATCCTCAATTCCGTCTTCACTGAAGTTCTTTTTGATTGTAGTAATCTGACGGAGGGAGTTTTGCGCTACGACATCGATTGCCACAACTGTATCTGCGAACAACTTATTTGTATCACCGTGTGATGTTTTTTAATGGAACATAAATATTTATGTATTCTAAAGCTATTATTATTTTATTTTACATTTACATGAAAACAACTGTCACTACAAAATCGTGTTCGCAGTAATACTGGGTTCAGATTATTACCCGGTAAGTTATGCTTTGTGTTGTCCCAGTACCTCCATTAGTTAAAATGATTAGTGAACCGTTTCCCGAATATATTTTCCAGTATTAACTGCACACATAAAAAGCATGATAAAACAAATTTAAAATGCATATTGAAAAATCGATTATTTTTTCCAATGCTTTGAAAAAATTATGCTGGATAGAAACATCAGTAGAAATATAAAATTATGCGCCAATTTTCGCAATAAATAGTAGGTATTATCGTAAAAAAGTACTTTATGTATGCAAAAATAACCATAGCATTGTTTTGTACAAATTTGCAATACATTTGTCGTAGTATAAAACAAATATTTCTCTGAAACAGTTTCTCAAAGAAACTTTTGTTAATGTACAGATTTTTTTTCTTTGTGTGGTTGTCAGTATTCGCAAACAAACTTCATTTGTTGCTTTACAAGTGACGTTAGGGAAACAGGTGCCGTTTGATAATTTTTTTTTGGCATTTGTCAAATTTGAGATAAGTTACAGGACACAGAACCGACCCGCGCCAACTGGGGAACACAGAAGTCTGCTGGCGAGATTTAAGTGGAGGCTGTCAAGCTCAGACCGTTTGGTCCGGGGTGCTGTCATAACTAAGAAACACACAACGTAGAAACACACAACTAAGAAACACACCACTTAGAAACATACAAGGTAGAATTTTTAAAGATATGACATTTCTAAGTTATGACTCTTCTTAGTTACGACGGTTCAACGTTTTGTGTTTTTAAATTACGCGTTTCTAAGTTATGACAGTTCTAAGTTGATTGTTCCTAATTTTTGACTGTTATAGCCTATGTTATTACTTTCACAGTTATGATGTTTCTAAGTTGTGTTTCAAAGTTATGTGATTCTAAGTTATGATCGTTAAAACTTATGACAGTTCTGAGTTATGTGGTTTCTTTCAAGAATTCTAAGTTATGGTTGTTCTATAATGTGACATTCTAAGTTATGTGGGGATCACGTGTGGTGCCACCAAGGGTTCCCCCCTGGTTGGGTTATTTTCACGACAGGGAAAGCGTTAGTAGTGAAACTTCACAGACAGCTGTAGGGTACTCTAATATATAGAAGGCACGTAATTATCAGTTGAATTCACTAGTGCACATGACTTCAGGAATGCCTATAGGTTTATGATGCCCAAAATATGGTACATAAATTCGCGGTTGAGTTTATCTAAGAATACTATCTGAAAAATATTGGGTCGATAGTGGTTCTAGATCTTGTATTCTATGAAGGTCTATCATATTTCGTTTTCAATCTCCATTCGTCACCCAAGATGTGAATCAGTGGTTGGACTCGTGGGTTGAACCGTGTTTCCAGCGGTCTGTGTCCTCTAGGAGCGGCGGTCAGCAGGTCGAGTGTGTTGCAGAGGAGGTTTACAAACATATTCCAGTTCTGATACGTGATAGCGACCAGTAAACTATTACCCAAAACGTTGAGTGTCGTCATTTGATGACCCGACATTTCTTATTCGAATTAGTATTTGATAAACTTCTAAAAAAACATATACTTGGGAGTTGTAAGTGTAAGTACAAAGTTTCTCAATTTAGACTGAATTAACGTTATTTTTTAAAGAGATAAATTCATTGTTGTTTCAAGCTGAACGGAAAATGCAGCACTGTAGTTTCGCTTCACTAACGTCTGCCCGTGTTTGAAGAGTGGGCTGATCGATGTTCTCCCTCCCCCCCTCTTCCCCCCAACGAGGCTCCACACTTCAGCTTTTAACTTCTCGTCACGTTTTGATGAGTCATCGTATCGACTTGCCCTACCAGCTGTAAAGAGGTTTACTTCAAAAATGTTGAAGCAACGAACATTTAAACATTCAAGCAATATTCATCACACATTGCAACCCTAAGATGCTTAAACACACACAAAAAAAGTGAATGAGTCTCTTAGTAATTGCTAGTGATGTTTTAAGATCTAACCTCAGTAACAAGCAATTTCATGTGTTCTCATGCTTTTCATGAATCGTAAACATTGCTTGCCACGAACCGCAGATATCAATTAGCACAACTAAAAAAAGTCATTTGAAACTATTAAAAAATGCTCTTATTAAACCCCATCTTGGACCTGGTTTTCGACATGACATTTTTTTAAAATAGGTACTAGCCATTTTCGTAAAACTCACTAAACAGTTAAAACAGTAGTATAACGTTTATGTTCATATTATAAATTATGCTTCTATGGCATTATTAAATTTTTAACCTGAAGCATTTTAAATTACATATTATAACACTCAGTATATGTTCGGGTATTTGTTTGTTCCTTAAACATTGAAATCAGTCTGTAATTATTTCCTTCAAACAAACAACCATACTGAGCAGATTGAATATTATTTTAAATTATAATTATATTACCAAAAAAGTAAAAACAAATTCCAGTGACGAGATTTGAACCACGTCCTTTTTGGTCAAAAAAAAGCACTCATTCTACTTCTGTGCTACTTAGTCCATTGGGAATTTCGGAGGAGAAATTTTATTATAAAATGCAATGCCTCATTCCTTTGGTATTTTAAAACTTGTGACTATTGTAGTTTTGCTATCATAAAGTTTCATCGAGCTCACCAGTAATTTTGGTACGTACCGTACATTCCGGTTTATGTTACAGCACATGGGTTCGCAATCTTTTTGTCACATTTCCGTTCAACTTCCGTTCCATTTCTACGAATTTACTCCTACGAAATGTCGTATGCCAATGATAAGATGTTAACACATCATACACTTAAGTATAGTCTTCTCTTGTTTTATAAAAAAAATACCTTTTTTAGTTAAAAGTTGAATTATATAAAATCATTTTAAAGAATTAATAGTGAAAGATTCATGGGATTTTGATTTCCCCCAAAAGGTATCAAACTGCCAGCTATTTATGGTTGTGCAGTATCGTTGCCTGTGCACGTGATCACGGCGTTAAGGCCCCTGCCTACCCGCGCACGCACACGGCGCGCAGAGCTTCAGGAGAAACAACACGATTCCAAAACTGCTCGAGATATCCGAGTGGAGGTCTGCTTACGAAAAGCATTTTAAGAGTTCGCTGAGGGCCGAAAAGTTCATTTTGATTTCGGATCAAGTTTTTAAACGGTATTTTTTAGAAGAGTTAAAAATGGCTAAATAGCATGTTTTCATAGTAAATTTCAGGCGTAAAACAACCTGTGCAAATTCTTTAAATAACTTAAGGGACTTGCATTACACCATTATCATCTTTTCTCCGCAATATAATGTCACGGTCACCGCTCAACTTTCACAGTTGTCCTGTGACGACGAGACGAATGCGCGCCAGTTCAGAGCCTTGCGCTTAGAGGATATACCGCGCTGAAAGCACCAGCGAGCGTCGCGCTTATCATCCCGCCTCACCGACACACATACACCCCAGATGAGGCGGGCCCCTTAATGGCGGGAGTGAGGGGGGGAGGTCTGCCTCCATAAGAGACGGCAGGGGGGAGCGGTGTCGGCCAAGCATTGTCCGGCCTTCTGGACGGCCGACGCAATAATGCCCGCCCCGTCATGAACCGTTTACCCCGGTCCCGCGCGCGCGCACACACACGCACACACGAACACAAACTCGCCGGGAATAACTCAATATTCGCGATATTCACTTACGGGCGATAAACCGCGGGGGCCCAGACCACCTTAATAACCCTCGTAACGACCCGACGAGTGTCCGGGGATAATAACCGAGTGCGGTCGATGCACGAGTGTTGTGTTATCCCACTCATAACACCGTGCCTCGCGCGAGGGGACACGAGTCATAATAACAATCTACTGGAGTGTGTCTGTGATGGCTGGGGTCAGTCGCCTCCCCTCCCCGCCACTCCCCCTGTCCAGACCACCGCGTCCCCTTATGATTGTGAGGCCAGGTACTCGCTAATAACGACCATGACATTTTACTGCTGATTTCCCCCCCCCCCCTTCTTATTCTTGCAAATCCTCTGCAATCACACTAAATCAAAACGTTTGAGTGCAAACATCTTCTCTTGCACAAAAATAAAACATTATCCACTTTCTAGATATTTTAATACCGTGAACAAGTTAACTTTTTTTTTTTTCGTCTAATCGTATTATGCATTCATCTGTGATTTACACCTATTTATTATTCCCTTGAATTAAATTATAAATGACCTTTTTTTAAAATCCGAAAAAAAGTTAGTTGTTTTTAACATAAAATGATTAAAATTTCTATAGCTGAATTATATTGTATGGTCTATTTACAAAAATTATTTTTTTGTTATTTTAGCTATTAAGTATATTTCAAATACATACTACCTATTGTAGCCGTCACCATGGTGCGACTTCCGGAAAATTTTGATATAGTTTTTCGTTTCGTGGTCAATAGACTCCAAAAAATATTGGCAACATAAACTATTGTATTTTTTCACAAATCACTTCCAAACTGATACATAAATTATTATCGTGGAAAATTTTGGTCAAGTTCGTTAATGGGCAATATCCGGCCAAAGGGGTAGAAATGGGGAAGGTTTATCGAAAATCAGACAAATATCTTTAACTCCTATAGTATTGTGAATATGACATTCATGTGAACGTATTATAGGCTGCCTACACACCAAGCTGACGTTTCGTTTTAACATGTGTTAACACGTGTTACACGATAAATACATCCTTCTTTTTATATGGAAGTGCTCACATTGTTCTGCCTTGCAGTGTTAACACGTGTCATTTCGTCCTCTGATGCCAAGCGCGTCACAAAACGCCGTAACACGCATCAGGCGAAGAATTGGACGTCTACATTTTCGTCAGACGTGTTGTGCATCAGACGCTAGAAGCAATGGAGGAACAAGTGATTGAACTAGGGCGTACTTACAAAATTTTGTACGACATTTCAAGCAAGGACTTCAGAAACCAGCAGGCTGGGATGCCATCGGTAGAGAGAATGAAAAGACATGTATGTCTTAACGTACTATTAACTACAACAAATTCCAACAGGTTGTTGTGGTACACTAATTTATCGGTAGATCTCACACAGTAATGTTCACTACACTTAGAAACACACGACGTCGAACCACATAACTTAGAGCTTCATATTACAAGCTATGACAACGGTCGTTTATTGCATTGCTCCGTGTCTAACATAGCACTCGGCTGTGGGAGCCTTCAATGTTTACTAGCCGCAAAATGATGTTGGATTTTCACCTTAAAATACGAAGTACACTGGATAAAAATATTCTTGAGAACTTCATAAACGTAAATATATATTTTCCAATTTCCGAGTATTGATATCGCAGACTTTTAGTATTTAAGCATTAACAGAACCTTCAATTAGGTCCACCTCAAACACAATTCCACCCCCCCCCCCCCCCCCCCCGTTTTTGGCTTCAAGCTATTTCATTAAGTGGCTCTCTTTACACTTCTTGGCGACGTTTATCGCCCGAGACAACCAAAACGACATGATAGCGGTATATTAGTTAACTATCAAAGCTAACGTAATACTTTAATGACGGAGAGCTGCAGAACATTTTATGACAGCGTTTTCAAGCTTTTTTGAGCGTGATTTTACTTTTATTTACAAAAGGTTTCAATGAGTTAGTTTATTACAGGTGGCCTCTATAAAAATTTAATTATATGATAACTATGAATTCTTTTATGTTTCTTAAATAATTATCTCAGTCACATTTAAACTCAAAATGAAACTATTTCTAATAATTTTCATTTATTTTTGAGTTCATTTGAGATCACTGGAATATGTGGACTTTTGGGAATGTGATTGATGTAACGAGACCTATCCTGAATACACAAAAAGAGAACCGAAACTGATCGTATCCAACGCCATCCGTGTACACGCCTTTATATAATACCAGCTAAATAACCCGCGACTTCGCTCGCACAGTTTCTGAGTGTTGTTCAAATCTTACCATTAAATAAATTTATGTGTTTCATTCCAAAAAAAATACTTAATAAATAAACTAAATAAATTGTCAGATACCGAAAATATTTATTTAATAACCTAACATAAATTTTTAAGAAAGCTATATTGGTAGTAGTAATGCATAGGAATTTTTTTATCACAGATTAACAATCTGATTTTAAAACTTCTGTTTCAGAGAGTTAGAAGATATATTTTACCTTGATGAAATCATAGTT
Organism: Bacillus rossius redtenbacheri; assembly: GCF_032445375.1. Lineage (NCBI taxonomy): Eukaryota > Metazoa > Arthropoda > Insecta > Phasmatodea > Bacillidae > Bacillus > Bacillus rossius. The sequence continues at coordinate 6,270,411 of NC_086336.1, read as the reverse complement.
ACCTCCTTTTCATATGATGAGGAAGACAATTAAAAAAAAAGTTATCTCACACTTGAATTATTTTAACTAAGTTTATGCCATCGTTTACACAGGCATTTTAATTTACTATAGTGGGAGTTATTCTTAGTACCAAGTCTTTTCAGTCAATTATAGTCAAACAAATTGCATTTTTCCCCCTGCGTGAATTTCATGCAGCAGAGAAGAAAACAGACGGCTGGCATACAAAAAAGAGCTGTATACAAAAGGCTTGCCGCCAAGAATGGATACACGTGTCACGTTTTTTTTTTCTTTGCTAGATTCATTCGCGGCGGTCCCTTTAGGTCGCGACGCCTACGATAGCGGCAGCAGAGACACAATGTCCCCGTGAATAATAGGCGACCGTAAAAATCGGCAAGTCAATCCAGACACTTCCCCCCTCCCTCCAACCCCGGCCACTTTTTGGAGCGCATCGAGACGGAGTTGGTTTATCGGCAGAAATTGCGTTAAAATTGGTCGTTCTGCGGGTTTCAGTTGGGGCGTTTAGGTGCGAAGGGGGTTGCGTTGTCCTGTGTGCGGTAAGGGATGGGGTTGTTGTTTTTTTTTTTTTTTACTGTTGGAAAGGGGTGCGGGCGGCTGCAGCCATTCAAGGGAGACGCGGGAAAAACACACACGGACACGAGCGAGGAATTTTCGATTCGTTCAAATGGCGAAGGGAAAAAGGAAGGGGTGGAATATGAGCCACGGGTCGCAGGGGCAGAGTGAAAGAATCACGTGAAGGGGGGGGGGGGGGAGAGAAAAAGTTGCAGCGGCGGCGAACAAACACTGAAGAGCAGGAATTTTTTGGCCAGGCCTGTGAGGGAGGGGTGTGTCACCAAAAGGCGGCGAGGGAGGGGAGGTTAGACCTGAGCTCAGGAGACTCATTGTTACACTTCCACTCCCCCCCACCCTTCATTCTACCTTTTCCTTTGCAACGAGCGTTGGTTTACTACAGCTCCGTGGGCCATTTTTGGGGGAAAATATCTTTTGCCTCCGGACTATTTGCGAGAGTTTATATTAATGGCCGCGGAGTCCTAGAGGCGTGTCCATGTTTCTGCTGTGTTTGGATCAGAGCAACTTTTCTCGGCCGCTAAGGCGAGTGAGTGTGAAGTAACCTGGGTTACGGCTGACATGGTACTCAAAAAAAAAGCTTGGCCTCTTAAAAAACATCAACCTAAACAATGTAAAATTTCGTGTGCAAAGGGCCGTTAGCAACACATCTGAAATGCCTAAAATTTTCTACTTTAAAAAAATATAAAAAATAGTTAGTCGTATTTCGGTAAATGCTGTGTAAAAACACTCTACTTATTAAACGAGGGTTTTTGTATCTTTCTATTGGTGTTAAGAAAAAGACATATTAACGCGGTCATTTGTACTTTTCACGCCATCCAATCATGTGTTTACAAATACTGAAATCTGAAAATTACTCTCTTGTATTGAAACGCTTCGAAGAAATATTTTCAATCACAGAAGTACTGAAAAAAAAATTAAAATAAGGTACGCATCGTATTATTTAGTACAAATATTGCAACAGATTTTGTAATAATTTACGAACATCTTCAAAATTACATTCTCTGAAGATAAAATTATGATTAAAATAATAAAAAAAAGCCACGGGGGATAAGGAAGAGACCTTATTACATGTATACCTCTCCAAAAAGAATCGGCTCATTTTCCCAGTGGGGTAAACCGAATTTAAACGAAGCGAAACCACAAGTGTGTCAGAGCACAGCGTGAATTTTAAGTTAAAAGAAACCGTTAAAAGCGATTGCTGTCAAAATGTGCGGCTATAAATATTACGTCATTTCGTCTATTGCCCTCCTTTCATAAAAATGTACTTTATGTACATGTCAATAAAATCTCCAATTTTCTGTCAAACTAAGAAACCAGTGTCCTTTTTAAGCATATTTAAAAAGCGTTTATTAAACACAATTGAAAGTTTCAGGGATATAAATAAATATCGTTATAACATATTTACCCCTTTTTCACCCCTTAAGGTTGTAATCGTGTATTTATAGATAGCTTAGTTTCTAAGTTAGCCAAAGAGCTTTCCAATAAAAAAAAAATCTGTTCAGTAATTTTCGATTGATGCTCGAACAAGCATACAAACAGACAAACGGACAAAAATTTAAAAACTAAATTTCAGAGTTCTAAATATTGTAAGTATATATCCATTTGGAATAGATTTTTTTCATTTTGATAGACTCTAAATATTATTTAGTTTCTGACGGGTGAAGTAAATAAATGCGATGAAATTGAGTGGAAAAAATGAAGTCTATTCGAATTCAAGTCCATAAAACTCACTTGTAAAACTGTAGGAAAACTACTAAAAAAATTAATCAATAATATTTAACTTTTCGAATTCAGAACAGAAAAATATTTAAAAGGACACTAAAGAACACATAGAAATATGTACAATAATCTGTCATTTTATATAATAGTTTAAGTGAACATTTACACTATTTAAAAACTATAAAAGTTACAAATAGTTTTTAAACGAAAATTATAACGTCTCTTAGTTGCATTAATGGCCAAAATTGCAATTTTTTATTTAAAAAAAGTACTGATATTCATACACAATAGGCTACTTCTAATATCCTTTTTGATGCAACGCACTTTAAGTTCCCTGCTTTTTAATAAAGAGTACAATTTTCTTCAACATCATTAAATCCCTAGCTCGAAACCCCCACCGCCAGCGAGTTGACGAATTTTCTCCATCTGCTCTCGCTGCATCACTTTTTAAAGCGACACCGCACAACAGAAATGAACTCGAGTTTTTTTTTTTTTTTTAAAGAGCATGTCGGAATCAAAATCCCGCTTCTCAAATCCCTCCCGCCGCGGCCTGTTGATGGAAGTCAGCGGGCCGGAGGCAGTGCTGCTCCGCGGTGCGGGAGGGTTGTGCCATTGTCGGCAGTTGGTCACTAATGACTGGGGTCTCCTAGCCCCCCCTACCCCCCCAAATATCGGGCCAACTCATGCGGGATCACGGTTAGCCCCCTGCCACCCTCACCCCGACGTGACGAGCCGCCCCCTCCACGGCTAGAGTAATCCCGGCACGACGGAGGAAAAAGAGGGGTTCCCGGGCCCCCCTTGCATTGACGACGTGACAATGGTTCGACACCGCGATTGGCCCTGCCATGCGAGTGGCCCAGCCACCCCCACCCCTGGGGGTGGTTTTGGGGGACGGGAGGGGGTGTCTGGCGTCTCTCCCGGAGGGTGAATGTCATTACCGATACGTACGTGAAAAGAGTTCCCGCGAAATGAGTGAATACTGCGTTGGAGGTGGAGCGGGTGTGCGAGTCCTGTAGTCCTGTAGTCCTGTAGTCCTGTAGCTCTGCGCTGAGCTGGCGCGGCCTGTCTGTAGCGACCGGCACACCGCCCGGGAAAACTTTTCATCCCTCGCATTCTGCGTTCCTACAGCAACGACACGCACAAAACCAATATTTTTTGACGTGGAAACGTCTTTAGAATGGCTTCCATAATTCAAAAAAATGAACGATAACAAAATCGGGGGATACAGTTTATTGTTGCAGCTACATATCCATCATATCCATCCAAAAATTTTTACACCACTGGATAGCTAAAGGATAAAAATATTCGTCACGATAAGTGAGGACTGTGACGCATCGCGCGCGGTGGAGAGGGAAGCGCCGCCATTTTGAAGTCATTTTGCTTGCGTTTCGAGATTTACATTTAGTATAACTTTTGACTCGAAGAAGCTACGACGCTCGTTTGAGTTTCAATCGTCAGCTCTCGTCAAAATCTATCAATTGCATATATAAAACATTAGTATAAAATATATTCAGTGAATATATATGGTGTTAAAATAAAAAGAAGCGTATTTTATATTTTGTAAAGAAAATATTACCCGTTACGTACAAGTATTCACGTACAACACACGGCCGTGTCCATGACACAGCCACACACCATTTTTTAATCTGCTTCTGAGAGTCATTTCCGTCATTGTCGACATCTAAATAAAACATAATTGTAATGAGGAACATACCCAGTCTTACGACTGTTCCAACTGACTCGGTTACAGAGACATCTCTTCTTGTCTGCAACATTTGTGGTTTGAACGACAACAGTAAGCAAAATCAATTTTTTTTTGTGGACCTACATTTAATTACTAAGTTCCTACTTTAGGAGCTAAGTAAACTTAAAAGTTAAAAAAAAAAATCGTTTTTAACTGGTGACAAATCAGTTTACAAGATATTGTTTATTTGATTTGGTTTTCTAGCTGTATTTACTAGTAGTAGTAATAGTACTATCAGTACTTCTCGTAGTAATACTAGTAGTAGAAGTTGGGGGGACGCGGCAGTAGACCGAAAATCACTAGACCGAAAGGCACAAGACCGAAAGGCACAAGACCGAAAAATGAAATATTTCTCTCGCTAGTAATAGGTATGTCTTAACTCTGGCGTCAGGCACAAAACCGAAAATCACAAGACCGAAAGGCACAAGACTAAAATCCACAAGACCAAAAGGCACAAGACCGAAAGGCACAAGACCGAAAGGCACAAGACCGAAAAATGAAATATTTCTCTCGCTAGTAATAGGTATGTCTTAACTCTGGCGTCAGGCACAAAACCGAAAATCACAAGACCGAAAGGCACAAGACTAAAAACCACAAGACCAAAAGGCACAAGACCGAAAGGCACAAGACCGAAAGGCATAAGACCGAAATTTCGGTGTTATGACTTTCGGTCTGGTGACTGGAACCCGAAGCTGGAATGGTCAGACCTTGGTCTTGTTTCCGGGAGATCTGGGTTCGGACCCAGTCGGGCCGTAATGAGTTCCGTGTTTCAGTTTCAACTGGAAACTCGCCAGGCATTTACGTAAAAGCTAATAATGCTCGTAGTCGATTCTTAAACTAACATCTCGATGTGTGCTCGTTTCCGTAGATATATAAAAAAAACTCGGTGTCGTCAAGACACAGGCATTAATCAATTATTATAAAACGGAACCACTGCAAATGTTTATAAAATCATCCACTTTTCTAACTAATTCAAGAACAATAAAAAATAATAAAAAAATAATGAGATAGTAAAAAATTAAAAATATTAATTATAAATACATTTTTATGCTACTTGATGCGTATTTATTTTTAAATAGTCCCTAGTTTACTTTATTTAATATAAACATAATATTTTTATTTTACATTAAGTATTAAACAGCAATTTCACAGAAGCTCAAACCTAAAAACGTCCTTTCAGGCATAGTGGAGGCATGAAACTTGCTTGCAGGGGGTGTACGACTGCCGAGCAGTGTACGCTGATGCAGCTAGGGTGTAATGCCAGCTCCGCGCGAGTAGCCGGGCCGGAGGAGGGAAGGGTGCAGCTGATACAATGAAACAGTCACAATAGTGCGACCCCTGCCGGAGGGGGTGGAACAGGCACAAGGTCTACCCTCAACCCTCAGAAGGGGGCTTGTGTCCCCACTCCACCGGGCGGTTCCACGTACACCTCCCTCCCCCTCCGACACCCGGTTCCGCGATTTTTCGGGGGAAAAGAGAAAGTTGGCCGCGGAGGACGATTCATTCCCGCCGTCAACGCGGCCTGTCGCCCGGACAGAGAGGTCTCGGACAGCCGGGCGCGGGGATCCACGTCGAAGGACAGACCCGGGTGAGCGATGAGCGGCTCCGCGGCGACCTTCTGCGGGCCGGCCAGGGGCGGCTGCCAGGCGTCGCCGGCGGGCGCCTGGGGCGGCCAGGGCTTCGAGCCGGCGTTCTTCGGCTGCGGCGGCGCGCCTCCGGAGCCGCCGGCCGCCTACCAGGGAGGCGGCGGCGGCGGCGGAGCAGGGTCGCCGTGGGCATCCCCGCCGCCGCCGCTCGCCGAGGCGTCGTGCATGGCCGGCCGCTACGCGCCCGCGGCCTTCGACTACCGCGCGGCGCAGGCCTTCGACGGCTACCCGGCCTCGCCCGAGGTGGCCAAGCGGCCGGGCGCGCACTACTCGGGCTTCTTCGGCGCGGAGGGGCCCGCGGCCGCCTCCGGGGGCTACCCCCTGCCGCCCCCGGCCTCCCCCGCCGGCGCTCAGGAGTGCCTGGGGCCCGTCGGCGAGGCAGAGACCCGTCAGCAGCCGGCCATCCCCTTCCTGTACCCGTGGATGAAGACAGGTGAGTGACGACCGCCCGCCCTCCCGGTCACACCCACACGATCCCTGCTGTTTGTAAAATGCCGTGCAAGTTATAAGCTAGGGACACCTCTATTTCGCGAATACTACATTTCGTGTCAAGGTATTTCACAAAATATCTGTATCTTTTCTCCTTTGGTTATTGGCTGAGGTCGGTGAGAGGTGTCGTCCCGCTCTTGACGGGGCCTAATGAGAATGCGGTCACCGTACTGCTGCACCCTCACAATTTGCCATGACTCTTAGAAAAAGCTACATTTTTTTTTTGTGAAATACCTTGACATGAAATGAAATCGCGAAATACAGGTGTCCCTAGTTATAACGTATAATTTAAAAAAAAAAAATTCATACAATATAAAATGGCCAGTTTGTATTCTTAACTCAAATGTTTACGTAACGATTTGTATTTTGTGGCCATTTACAAGAAAACAAAATTTTGGGTTTTCCACAAATTGCCAAACCTACGTAAATACTTCTATAATCAATTTTTTTCACATTTCCTAGTAAAAAAAGATTCTACGTGCGTGAAGCTGAGCTTCGTGGGACCTACATTTAGCATGTGCCATGTAACTTATCTCACTTCAATAGTTTTCAATAGTTTTCTTAATCAATACCCACAAATGCCCATTTCCAACTTTTCGTTTACGAACGCTGACGACCACCTGAGGTTGTTTACAAATACAATGGCCAGAATAACAGCGAGCTGAGGGTTACTTATGCTCTTGGTAATACTTTTAAGAACTGGTCATTTGAGCCAAGTTATATGTTACTGTCACGTGGTGAGATATCGTCAAATTGTTTAACGTGCGATGTAGTCATATTTAAAAACATCGTTCTCTTAAACGAAAAACAGCAGTGTGCACCACGAGAAGAATGATACTAAGAAAATAGTACATTTTTTTTTGTAAATTTTATTTATATCTGTTTTTTTAATGTTTATAACATTAAATCTTAAAAATTTATAACTTTATTTTTACATTTTGGCCAGTCACAATTTGATTTTTGTTTAGAGGGAATAACATGAAAGTGACCAAAAACCAATAAAATATTTTTATATATCAGTAACTAAGGATGACACTGGCCAGAAATAGTGAAACAGGATTCATCCATGGTCTCTACAGAAAGGAACCTTCCCTGCATTGTCCTGGAGTTATTTTGGAAAGCACTGGAAAAATTCAATTTTGGATTATTCGGATCTGGATCCAAACCTGCCTCCTCTGGAATATGGCTCCAGAGCATTAAAACTGTCTCGCAATTTGAAACACCATTTGAAACACTAGCTCTGCATACAGCTGAATTTCCAGGTATGCAGGCGCCTTAAACGAACAGGTAGGTTTTTACGTCACGTGGTTTTCCACAAAAGCTCGAGGAGACACAGCATTGTGGACTCAGGGGCTCCAGGGTGTGGACTAGGGGCTCGTAAATTACAATCGTGCAGCGAAGTCTGGACTCGAACCCACAACCCGCGTCGCGCGATAGCAACGCGTCCGCTTGGACACCCTGACTCGAACCCGCTTAGCAATGTGCAACTGCCTCAGCTAAAAAATAACTTTTAATTTTATAACTTAGAATTTTTTTCAAGGTTATTTACGCTAGGAAAGTGAAACATTGCCAAAATACATCGTGGAAAATCTTTAAATACTTTGCTTTTTTACAATTTTCCAAATATTTTTTTTTGCTCTACAAATTTGTGCACCTAAGTTATGCCAATTAGGCATTGTTTTTATGACAAGTATATTAGCTGCTTAATTAAAGGTTGTTTATAGTAGTTCGCAGATTAATTATAATCCTGGCTGGACTCAAATTTCCTATGCATGATCAGGCAATTTTAGAACCCTTATTGGTCGATATCATGGTCACATAATTTGGCAGGTTATGCGTTTTTGGGTAAATAAACTTTCTCCTTGTGTGTAACTAATAACGGGTCGGCAAGGGCGCACCAAAAGCACTGTAGAACAACCCTCAAAGTGATGTATATGTGTTTCAAGTCTACTTTGCTACGCAATAAATACGTAAAATAATTTTGGTGGAGGTTGTGAAAAATTAGGTGGATCGGAAACAAAATGTACCTATAATAAGGGATACACTGGAGCACCTCAAGAAAACACACCGACTTGGGGAAAACGCATTATGTTTCACAAGTTAAAAAAATCTGTCTTTCGACTTGGCTAGGCTTTGAACACAGACGCCGTGTGTTCAGGCGGGAGACCTCTCCTTTGACCTCTCAAGACATTTCTTGGTACGTCTATGGTCACGTCGACTACACTGCAATTTTTTTTTAATAAAACAGAAATATTAATTTAAAATAACAGATATTTGTCCATGTGTACATTTACATGAAAACAACCGTATCCACTTCAAAATAGGGTTTTCAGTAATACTGGGTTCGGATTCTCTCCCGGGCATTTATGCTGCGTGTTGTCCCAGTACCTCCAATAGTTAAAGTTAATTGTAAACAGTTCCCTGTTTAGCTTTACAGTATTAATTGCACACATTAATAAGCATAATAAAACCAAACAAAGTCTAGCGATTGAATATTCCATTATCGTTCCAGTGGTTTAAATAATTGTGTTTGTTTGAAACATCAATAAAAATATAAAATTATAAGCAGATTTTCGTAAGTAATACTCAGTATTATCTTGAAGAACGCATTTCTTGTATTCTAAAATAATCATAGACATGTGTTGTAGAATGTTCTATCATTCTTGTAGTGTACCAAATTATTTCTTACAAACTGGTTCACATCAGGCCACTAACATAAATTTGTGTTTAATTTTTCCTAGAGTTTTTATTGCATGAGTTAGCTAAACAATAATGTAATTTCATGTCGATTCATTTCAGTTTTAAATGATCGCCGAACATGTTCAAGCATCTTAATATTTTGCTAACTACGTTTGGCAGAGCGAATAAATGCAGTTAAATGGATTGTGTTTACTGCAACGACAGCACGTAAATTATCAGATAATATAAGTCAAACGTATCGTATCTTACAGAGGTATTTAAACGTTTTCACTGCAACACATTAAAAAATGCGTTTTAAGAAGTTTGTGCGGTTTTTTTTTTTCGTAACGGGTAAGGGGGCTATGACGACGCTGTTGGTTGAAAGCGTGTTCCATAGCTGCATGGCAGCGAACAGTTGGCAAGCCCTGGTCGTACACGCAGCCAGCATTCAAATAACATGACCCATGCTTCTTCTTCTTCTTCTTCTTGGTGAAGTTCATTCATGAAAACGTATCAAGGATATGATTTCTTTGGGACTCCTCACTTCCACTCTTCGCTTACTTGGTATGTTTTTTGAACCTCCTAAACGTGATTTACCATTGGGTAACGTTTCGAGGATGAACAGCTCATGATTTAAGATCAAAACTCCCTTTATTCTTTCAAGCTTCTTAAGCCCGTACTATTCATTCATTTAACAACTTCGTAGGTGACGAAGTTAAAGGTGGTATCCCTTATCTTACACTTTATCACATTTGTTAATTAATTACTATTCAAACGCACAAGCATATATATATATTCAGGTATTGTCTGACAAGCCATGCCTATTGTTCATTTTCTCGTCATTTATATTATTGATGGAGATAGGCCTATAACTGTAAATTTAACACGATAACTCTTTTGTTTTCGTTATTATGGCACAAATATTTGAGACAGAACAACAAACTAAAAGGAGGTATCTTGACGGAAATAGCCCTTATAGCAAAGTTCATAGGCATGGAACTGTCGTCACTCCGTGTGAGAACCAAGGTCTCTGTGGTCCTTAAGGTCTCTGACATTAGGTCACAGTAGACGGCAACTCTCGACAGATCTGGTACGCAGACAAGGGAACCAAGGACTATTAAGAAGCTATTCCAGAGTTTGCCTAGAGTTATTTACATAAAGTGTTGATTACTGAAACAATGATCACCAGACAGCGATTCTAACCCAAGTCTTCAGAAATGTGATTCGAGAGAGTTTGTTTGGCTAGTTGCTGTTAAAAATAAAGAAAATAGTTAGAGCTTCTGACTGATTCGATTCCCGGCCGAGACAGGGATTTATTTAATTTACTCACGGCTGGGTTTCGTGTTTGCTATTCACCTACACACTGCAGAAGGCACCGTCAAACCATAGCGTAATGATCTCGTCCAGCACGCTACAGTCACGTATCTGGACGTCTCCAGTGATGTACCAGTTGAATGCAGCATCTAACTGAAGTTATGTAGAAACATTTTTCTCTGTTTCAAATCTTAAAGGTCGCACGTTTACGACAAATTCCTTTTAGGTCGGATGATTGAGGGCCCCGCCTACCTGACCACACACACGGTGCTCAGAGCTTCAGGAAAAACCATGCGATTTAAAAACCACTCAAGATATCCGACTGGGGTCTGTTTACGAAAATCATTTAAGAATTCGCTGAGAGCCGATAAGTAATTTTTGATTTCAGATAAAGTTTTTAAACTGTATTTTTAGAAGAGTTAAAGTGGCTTTAAGACGTGTTTTCAGAGTAATCGTTTGGCGTAAAACAACCGGTACAGAATTCCTGAAAGCACTTAAGGTACTTGATCACATTGTTTTTAATTAATTACTATTCAAACGCACAAACATATACATCTTCAGGCATTGTTTGTCAAGCCATGCACCTTCATTTCACCGCCATATAATGTTACTGTCTCAAATAAAATTTCACAGTTGTCCTATGGTCGACGAGAAGACGATAGCGCACTAGAAGCACCAAGGAGCGTCGCGCTAATCATCCCGCATTATAACACACATACGCCCCCACTAGACGGGCCCCTTAACATCACTTACGTGTTGTCTTTGGTTGTGTCTGACACGCGAAGTCGATTTTTTATTTAATTTTTTTTATTTAAGGACTATTTATAAAATTACTACACGATAATTTCCTTTGTATTGGTTTTTGTGCCACAAATATTTAAAACCGATATTCACTTGGTGAAATGTCTTGGTATAAGAAGTTGAGCAAGTGATAGTTATTACGAAGACTTGTGCGCGTTTTTACACCTGTGATTAGGCTAAGTTAACACCAGTTAAAAATATTAGTGGCAAAATAACAAATGCAAGACCTATAGAGTTCAATTTAAATAGCAGTAAAATAAAAGTAATGACGAAAAATTGAAAGAAAATAATCCAACACGCACCGTAAAAAAATATTTTTTTCTACTTTTTATACCGAAAATCCTTGGAAACTCAATTGCCAACGGTATCACTTATAAAACTGCAAGCTAGAGTATTGTAAAATTTTAAATGGTACAAAGTTCTGACATGCAATTTTACAAGCCATATCGTTGGCATCTGAGTTTCCAAGGATAAGTCTTGTTAAAGTACAAAAATTTTTACACAGTGTGGTGTGAGACCATAAGAGCAACAACTAACCACGCATAGTGGCGATAGAGGCATCGGTGGTTGATCATTCGCCCCTCACTAAGATGACCATGTTCCAATTCCCCAAGTGGAAGAACCTGAAGGTACCTCAAGTGGTGGACATAAGCCGGTGTTTTTTTTTAAAGTACTCCTCCTTCACTGATGTATTCTGAAACTGATCCACCTCACTGTACCATCCAATTTCACTCTCTGTTGCCCTCGATGTCAGCAAGACGCTGAGAAAATTCTGTTCACAAAGTGTAGGTACCTTTTTACTCGTAACTTAGGTCATGGCTAAACCCACCTGGGTGCAGCGCTCTTTCAAGGACCTCTCTTATCGCGGATCCCAAGATCCATCAGACCACCGGTATGTCGGACACTATGTGAAAATACAGAGACATATGTTAGTGTAAAAAAAAAAACTAACATTTGAGAGATTCGTGCTGCCACAAACAGTCATGTAAAGTTACAAAAAGGCTTTACATGCAGCTAACTTTGGTACATGGGTTCATCGTAGGTCATAAGCAGCACTAAGAAAGGGCATTTCACGTCTTTGACTTCTTATGAGCAATGCGAGATTTTCTACCTGTAGACTACTTTCGTAGCGGAGCACGGGTACATCAGGTAATCGTGAGTATTTGCCGGAATTTGTGCACATAGCAGTCCGACGTGTTGGTTCTCAGGCCTCAGCTCTTAGCTGGTGAGCCAAGGGTTTCAGGTTCGATACCCGGCCGGGTCAGGGTTTTAACACTAGAGTGGCTACGGCCGGGTCAGGGTTTGAACACCTGTGGATGTGGCTGGGTCAGGGTTTGAAAACCAGTGGATACGACCGGTTCAGGGTTTGAACACTTGTGAATACGGCCGGGTCAGGGTTTGAACACTAGTGGTTACGGCCGGGTCAGTATTTGAAAACCTGTGGATGTGGCTGGGTCAGGGTTTAAACACCAGTGGATACGACCGGGTCAGGGTTTGAACACTTGTGTATACGGCCGGGTCAGGGTTTGAACACTAGTGGATACGACATGGTCAGTGTTTGAACACCTGTGGATGTGGCTGGGTCAGGGTTTGAACACCAGTGGATACGACCAGGTCAGTGTTTGAACACCTGTGGATACGACCGGGTCAGGGTTTGAACACTAGTGGATACGACATGGTCAGTGTTTGAACACCTGTGGATGTGGCTGGGTCAGGGTTTGAACACCAGTGGATACGACCAGGTCAGTGTTTGAACACCTGTGGATACGACCGGGTCAGTGTTTGAACACTTGTGGATACGGCCGGGTTAGGGTTTGAACACCTGTGGATGTGGCTGGGTCAGTGTTTGAACACCTGTGGATTTAGCTGGGTCAGGGTTTGAACACCAGTGGATACGACAGGGGCAGGGTTTGAACACCTGTGGATACGACCGGGTCAGGTTTTGAACACCTGTGGATGTGGCTGGGTCAGGGTTTGAACACTAGTGGATTAGGTTCCCTCCTGGATTCAGGCATGAGTTTTGTGCTCTTTGCTCGGAAAGCAACGGGAAATGAGATAAGCCTCCTTACCGTACAACTCATCGTCATTACAAATAACAGATAACTTTTAAAATATTCCTACCTGTTAAAACACTAACAACAAAAATAATTTGCGATGCTTGGACAGTGTAACATTCTTAGGGATTACTTATTGTAGTGCAACAAATTAATGATGTGGAAATGCAGTAACCAACATGGAGGGTGGAACTTCTTTTCTTAAGGTCGAGGCCACGTTCACTGAACTGAACCTTGTTGCAGCCATCTTCAAGGACAATTAACAACTGAAAACCCGGTGTTCTGGCAGAGTTTTAAAACAGGGCCATTCACAGCTGAGCTGATGTCGGTTTCTGTGGTTGGCCGTGATTGGAGGATGGTCTGCTTAGTGGGTGAAACAGCCTTGACTGTGGCTAATTCTAGGATAATGGCCGTTCATGACTATCGGGAAACAAAGTATTACAGTTAGGTATTAGTTAAGAGGATGCTTCTCATTTCAGATCATTATGTTTTATTTACTGTAATCACAAATTAACGTGTACACTTTTTAAAATGTTAAACTTAGACATAATTAAAATATATACATCGTATATTTTTTTCATAATTAACAGCCAAAGTTACACCCTTAACGTTTTTGGGTTGTGCAAACAAAAGAATTTTAATGGATTACAGAACTGAAAGTTTTTATATTTAACTGCAATAATACTGGCTTCTTCATGATAAAGTATGCATTTACATAACAAAAACTCGTTTTATGTTGCTTGGCTGTCAAAATCCTGACAATTTTGAAAATTATTTATTTGTCAGGCAAAATTAAAATATTTTCTAAAATACGTTCTAACCATTTATGGAAGTAGCCAGTAAAGTTGCAGTCAAACCTAAAGAAGCAAATCCGGTTTACTTGTTGGTTCTCCGTATTTTTACAGCAAAAAAAAAAGTTCAAAATTAACTTTGGCAGCTAAAAGTATGCGACGTACATTTTTTTTTTTCATTTCTTGAACGTTAAACAAGTTAAAAAGTCTGCAGGTTTATCTGCGATCACTGCATCCTACATATAAAGTCATGACATGAAATGGCAGGCACTCCTAAAGCTGCACCCATATTCCCTGCGCTAGAACACCAGGCATTCTCGAAGACGACTGCAACAAGGCGGGGACGCACCACAACGCCGAAATACCACAACGCCGAACGTACAATAACGCCGAATACCATAACGCCGAATGCCAAATTGACTACAACGCCGACAGCTAGAAAACTGCTGTGTACCACAACGCCTAAATACATTAATGCCGAAAAATGTCATTGCAGGACTGCCACAAAGGTTAGTATAGGTAAGGTTAGGTTAGGTTAGGTAAGGTTAGGTTAGGTTAGGTAAGGCTAGCCTAGGTTAGGTTAGGTTGTGGTACATTTTTCGGCGTTACTGTATTTCGGCGTTGTGGTACACAGCAGTTTTCTAGCTGTCGGCGTTGCGGTGAATTTGGCATTCGGCGTTATGGTATTCGACATTATTGTACGTTCGGCGTTGTGGTATATCGGCGTTGTGGTAACGACCCCAACAAGGCATGTCCAGCCGGGAAGTAGTGAGTGACTGCATGCCGCGACCAGGACGGAGAGTGGTTCGAGACCGGTGCGTTCCTCCGCAGGTCTGCAGGAGAAGCACAAGCGCACCCGGCAGTCCTACTCGCGCTACCAGACGCTGGAGCTGGAGAAGGAGTTCCACTACAACCGCTACCTGACGCGCAAGCGCCGCATCGAGATCGCTCACACGCTCGACCTCACGGAGCGCCAGATCAAGATCTGGTTCCAGAACCGCCGCATGAAGTGGAAGAAGAAGCACTACCAGGTGGGGCGCGCCGCCGCCGAGGGGCCGGCGGGGGCGGGGGCGGTGGGTGGCGGCGCCCATGCGCCGGGAGGCGGCGAAGACGCGGCGTCGCTGGCGCTGAGGCGGCACTTCGACGCCGTGGCCGTCAACTGAGGCCCCCGGGTCTCTCCGGGCGAGAGACCACCCTCAGCCACTACCATCCCCTGAGAGACTACCCTCAGCATCTACCATCCCCTGGGAGACTACCCTCAGCATCTGCCATCCCCTGCTCCGGTCCTGTTCAGCCGAGCAAGTTGTCGCTTGAGACATCGGAAACTTACTTTATTATGTTCGGGCATAATAGGCGGAGACCTGAAAAATTCGCGGATTCATTTCGTGAAACGCTACAATTCAAATAATTATACCTTAGTGCTGCTTCCGACATTGGTTTACTGTTAATCTGGAGGACTGAGGGCCAATTAGAGACCCTCACTCATAGAAGTGTCGAATCACAGGCTGGCTACCCAGTCGAGACGTCTTACAAGTCAACAAACAGCCAATGAACAGTTGGCATTTGCCCGAGTGTGTAGCGAATAGTGGAGCCTATCATGGAGGTCATTGAACTCGCGAATTTTTCCGGTCTCTAATAATAGGTCGTTGACACTGAGGTTGTTGGACACAGTACACAGAACGACATAGAAGTAATATGTAATGAAGAAAGGCATTGGCGTTGATCCCAAAATGGCCTTCTGTATATTTTTTAAGTTTTCTGTTTATTATACGCACATATGCCAACATAAGGGCAGTATACAACATGGGATCACCTTATCCAGAGATGACGTATGTAGTTTAAAACCCTTGCGCAAAACTCTCGGTCGGCGCAGCTCCCCTTGCAAATACCGCAGAGTTGCGCCCCTGAAGGAAGGCGTAGCGATGGCTTGTAGTGAGAGTACGTCCCGGCATTTGACTGAAGTGCTTTCAGGAGACCGTGGGAGAAAAAAAGAAAAGATGGCTCATCTGTGGTTCGAGTCCTGTCTCTTAAGGGGCCCATCACTTCAGGGGTGTATGTGTGTTAGTGAGGCGGGATGATAAGCTCGACGCTCGCTGGTGCTTCTAGCGCGGTATCGCCTCTATGCGTGAGGCTGTGAACTGGCGCGCAGTCTTCTCGTCATCCATAGGACAACTTTGAAATTTGAGTGGAAGTCAAAGTTGTAATGCAAGCACCTTAAGTGCTTTAAAGAATTTGTACCGGTTGTTCTACGCCTAAAAATTACTCTCAAAAATGTCTTTTCAGCCTTTTAACTTTTCTAAAGATATAGTTTAGAATCCTAATCAGAAATCAAAAGAGCTTTTAGGTTCTCGGCGAACTCTTAAATGCTTTTTGTAAAAAGACCTCACTCCGATATCTTGAGTAGTTTTAAGATCGCGTTGTTTTTCCTGAAGCTCTGCGTGTGCCCGGGTAGGCGGGGCCCTTAAAATGGGTCACCTTACTACATGAGGGGCAGGACTTGGGTCTTGGAAGATCCTGTTACGAATCCCAGAAAAGTCATGCTTCTCCGAAGTAACTCCTAGCAAATGCCGGTATGGTAGGCCTACCTATTACTTAAGCTGTGGCTGATTCTTTCCTAAATTTCCTTCTTTAATGATATCACTTTCTACAAGACGTAAATTATAGTACATAAAACACTTAAATAAAAAGGGATTGAAACTTGTATACAGTGGTGACTGATATTCGGTAGTCTTAACAATTAACTACCGAATATCAGCGACACTTGACTGCGCATCGGTTAAAACTAATACACATGGCTGCTATTTGCAGAATTCATTCTTTGATAACTGACACTACTAGCCTAATATTCTAAATAAGTTTCCTTGTTTAGGTGAGAAAACGCCTTATAAGAATCCATTTAATCACAACATTTTGGCATGCTTTATACATATAAGTACATTTCACAAAAATTTTATATATTAATACCTACTTTCTTTATAAGGATTGGTTTTTACGCTTTATTATGAATTGACACTGTTTTATTATCGTAGAATTTTTTTTTTTTTAGAAACTAGGTGAAATGGTCTAAATGCTGTGGATTTGTAAACGTTGCACAAAGGTCAATTATTTGAATTTTTGCCTGCAGCTGGACTGATTAGGATAATTTTACAATAGTTGTGGGGTTAATTGAGCACTTTAAGACAAACTTTAAAGTACAAAAGTAGTGAAATTCAGACTAAACATTGTTTGTCATATATAAACAATCGACACCGAAGAAAAAAATTATTATTTCTATCAAAGTGCGCCCTACAAACTAATAACTAACTTCAAAAGATAGTTTTATTTGGTGTTATGTCCACGTGAATTACAATTAAAATTTAAAAAAATATATATTATTTTATTTTAATCGTTATGACACCGTTTCAAGATATCAATGGATAATTTGAAACACAAGAAGTATTATGGTATCTACAGCGTGTTTGAAATAAAAGTGTTTCTTATTGAAAAATAATATTAATGAAAATTTATGATGAATCATTTATAATTTTGGAAACCCGTGTTCTATTTTGTGGCAAAGAACTTTCTTAAGTCTGCTAGTAATATTCTCTATAAATAAAATATTGAATTTGAGATATAAAATACACACTTACTTTCAGTCTAAAATAAGTGCACTCACTTTTTGGCTTACACTTCTAACAAGTTTTAACTGAACTACTTTGCACTTAGACAAATATGTGAACTTAACTTGTAATTTTTTCCATACTGTATTAATTATATTCATTGTGAACACATCGCAAATTTCAAAGAATTTATTTACGGGATAAACAACGTCAGTATCATAATAAATGTTATTTTCTTAAATAGGCCTGCACTTACATTTTTTCTCACGTGAAGTATAAGATTATTTATTTATTGTATGAGTGAAATTGTGTTTAACATGTAAAAATGTTTAAATATTATTATAACATGGACTGTAAATGTATATTGTCATAAAACACTAGACTATAAGTTTATACTATAAAGAGAAAGCATAAAATCAAAATATTTTGTATGAGTTGTTAGTAGAAATATTTTTCCATACATAGCGTAGTTTTTACTTAAAGTGAATGAATGCTCATGAACACAACATCAGTACACCGTAATTATAAAATCTATGTTAAGACCACAATTTTAAGCTACTATTAACAAAATAAGCAACTATTTATGGGAACATAATTTTAAAACTATGAAGAGTATACTAATTTTTTTTTTAGAAATATTTGGGAATGTAAGTAGGTATTAAATCAGTATCAAAATTGGCTATGTGTAAACAAATAATAGCCCAGCACAATGTAAACGGTTTGGACTTGTTTAAAAACGGTAAAATCTAACTTCTCAAAGAAATGTAATATTTTGACAGAGTCAAAGAAGCACTGAACAGGGAACCTACCTACCTCTATTAGCTTTGTGCCACAGGTGCAAATCCCGTGGGTGGAAGGGTAGGGTATAGAGTTCCAAAACTGTAGGGCCTATATTCGCTTCGCCCAAAACAGAAAACAGGTTTGTTGTATTGATGGGTCGAGAGGGTTTGGTTATTTTTCGCGAAGCAGGGGAGAAAAAAGGAACGAGTTGAAAAGTTCATCACTCACAGGTGAGAACTCGGAGCCAGGTATCCAGGTATCCGGCGGGCAGAACTGACCCGCAGGTCGATTATTCTCGCCGCGTTCGTCGCGCGTCTTCCCTGGGATCTGACCGTTCGGGACGCCTGCTCCTTCTCCCTCCCGTGTTCTCACGGACAGCAATCCCGAACGTTTGTTCTAAACGACAACTGCCAAAGGAACACACTTTGGAAAATTAATGTGACCGTTTGAGTCCACGAGCGACAGAAGTGAAACTTCCTTGCTTATTAGTAGAGACCGGAAAAATTCGCGGTTTCAATGACCTCTAGGATAGGCTCCATGATACTCTATGTACTGGGACAAATTGCACCTGCTCATTGGATACTGACTCGTGACACGCGTCAACTGGAATGCTTGTGATCTGATACGTTTTTTGTTGAAGGTTTTTCATTGGATTAGAGTCTTTCAGATAAACGGTGGTTTAATCGCTGAATCAGCATAAAGGTGTACGAGTTTGGAGTCTAGCCTATCGCGAAATGAACCCGTGAATTATTCCGGTCGTCTCTCCTTATTAGTTATAGATAGAGATAAATTACTAATAATTTTCAACATAAAAAGAGATAATAATTGAGAATAGTAAGGACGCGGCTATGATCTCAAATAAAATATTTTTTTCCACACGAATAAATAATTTGTAGATTCTTTGAATAAAAAAAATATATTAATTTTTTTTTCTCGTACATTTAAATAAAACTTTTATTTTGAATAATTCATAAACTTTCAAATGGCCGATGTCTAGGTAGTTTATGCAGCTTAACTAATTGCCCGAATTGACGTGTGTAATCTGAGGTAGGTATCTGGCATGTGAAAGTGACAACATGGCATACGAATAGGGAAAAGGTTTTCTGCCCATCGAGAGATGTCGCAACTCGTCTGCTCGTGATTTAATAGTTCTTATTTTAAGTTTTTTTTATTTGCTTTGGGACATCCACATAAGTTTTTGGGCCAATCGTGGAAGCAAAGGCGAAATCAAAAATTGTTTCAATTTTATTCTATCTCAAAATGGAGCCACGTATTTTTCAGGTCAACGTGCTCCCCTTTTAAAAAATAACTTTGTGTGTACCTGAGGAAAATTTTCAAACAACAGATCATTATATGTAGATAAGTTAATTTATACTTATATAGATGCCAACCTTACTTACTCTGAACGTGAACTCTTCTTCGCATGTTGACAAACCTTTCAAAAACTGGGTAAGTTCGCAGCAAACACAATCACTCCCTTCCGCGTGAATGATCGCCCTTTTAACAACTGAACACAGAACTCTTTAAAGTCGAAATTTGGCGCAGTTTCAACAAACATCCTATTACGTATTCAGAATGATACCTACTTAATATCATCCCATTATTTGTAACTAAAAATAATCATTCATTTGTTTGAGGTGCATCAAAAAATGCGGTCCTTTCATTGTAATTTCTAACAGATTGCCTTCTTTAATATCCAGACAAGGTGGATCACTGGTAAAATAATTATAATTAACTTGGACGTATGTTCGAATCCCAGTGAAGTCACTAAGCGTCGGTTCATCTCTAGTATGCTGTATCATTACACCGTTAACAATTTTCACCAAATATTTACGAAGAACGTTGGTCTCAAATTATCCAGGGGTCTTCACAAATGTATCGTTATCTCCGTAAATTTTCAGTTAAAAAGTTTATTACTTTGAACACACAAGAATAATCTTGATATGTATCAAAAAATGTACACACAAAAACTCTTTAAGACTCATGCAAAAACACATTTTTTCTTTTACGTGTGCGTTTAACTTTTTTCACCAAAAACCGAATTAGGAAGTAGGAAATACCTTGTAGTTTCTTCCACTTATCTGACACTACGAAGAACCTTTCGATTTATTAGGTAATATCTTCGTTGAAAAGTCCGTACGTTCACTGTAATTTCGAGTATTGTTCAGGCAAGTTCTGGGGTGGTTCCTCACGACAGAAAATGGCCGATTTCAATCCCCATTTTCCTGCAACATCGGCTGTGCACTACTTATTACAAATAACAGTATAGTTACGGACATTTTAACGAATAATTTAATTCAAATAAACGAAGAGTTCTTCGTAATTTAAAATTGCATAATCTATCATACAATCAACAGCGTATTTCGACTTCCAATTAGTATTTTTCGTGTTTTAAAAAAAGGAGGTTGTCTGTAAAGTCTGTTTACGGACGATAATTTTAAAGTGAAAATGTCAATAATAAAACATTGATGAAAAATTGCATACTTTTAAATTTTCAAATATTATTTACAGTTTATGCAAATTTAATTTAAAAAATTTGTTTAAATATAATCACGAGCAATAAGTTATAGAAATAAACTGAAATCAAATCATTGTCAAAAAATTGTTAATTTAAAATGACGAAATTGGACATATAAATCAAATTTTTTATATGGCTGCTTTTAAAAAGCCCGCCTTAAACTGTTTGATATTATAGATTTTCTCACACGGTGGTTGGCCGGTTCTTGCACGCTCAGCTCAGGCGGAACGTGTCATGCTTTTACGTGCGTGCAGCCGGCGTTCATCGATTTATAAGAAGCTATCACGTCAAAAGTTAAACACACGCATAAACAAAAAAAAAAGAGAGTTCTTGTTGAAGACATAACCAGTTTTTGAATGTTTTGTTAATAATACCAAGGCAATTCTTTTGGTTTCATGTCCGAAATAAGTGAATTCAGAGTCCGTAAATTCTGTCACATGCTCTGTCACCACCGGTTTTAATTAAAAATCAATGTTATGAATGCTGTTTTGAGTTTTTAGTGATTAAGAGCACAGCCAATTAAGAAAAACTTTGGAGAACTTAATCCAGGTATTTTTTGAGGGTTCAATTAACTACAGCATAAATTATTACTGTAGTATTTTATCACTAAACATAAGAGTCAAAATTGTATGGTAAAACATGGATAATTCTATTAATTATTAATAACATGAGTAAATTCTTATGCATAAACCCAGCCACGTTAACATTGCATGGCCAGTAGAAATTCCTGATGAGTTGAATTTAGTTTTTTTTTCTTTTATTCATTCTATTTTACTTAACAAGATGATGTTAAGTTTATGATGTGTAACATCTTAGCTCTCGGTATACGGCAGTTGTAGAAGTAATTTCGTGAATGGAAAGGAAGTTGCATGAAACGGAAAAGCGTAAACACGGTGCTGTCATATATGGCGGATAGCGTGAATGAATTTTAAAATTTCCTGTTAAAAATCAGGTCTAATGCCGGGGTTGGGTAATTTTTCAAAGCCTTTTTCACTTTTATTAAAATCATTTCAATATATAGTTTTAAATTTCTGCCTGCAAATCAAATGATTCGAAAGTGGACGTAGCTACTCCGGCAACCAATATAGTGCATGGCAGATCAGGAAACTACATACGTGTGATTCGCGTCAGAACATGTAGTTGAAAACAAAATTTGCGTATACTTATCACGCTCGGCATTATTTAAAAGAATTCTACTTTAAATTTTGTTTCCGAGTTTCGTGTTAGGTATAAGTGTAGCCTATTTTCAAAATGAAAACACATGGTTTTTGCTCTTTACCGAGAAGTGAAATAACACATCTCTGGAAAGTACTAAAAGACAAGCTCAAAATTTTTTTCATTTTTATGGTTTACCTTTTTTTTTAAATGTTTATAATTAAACAGTATAACATTAGCCACCACCTGCGAAATACGTTTGAGATAGTCATGGAACTCACAAATATTTGCTCTCGCACGTGTTACCAGGAATGCTGTTGCGCTCGAGGAGCTACTTGTATGCGCCCCGACTGTACCGCGGACCCTCCTCTCCCAACTGTCGGCGTGACGTAGCACGACGAGCGCGTGAGAAGGGGGAGAGAGGGGGCCAGCCCTCCGCTGCGCCGGGGGCTGACAAAAGACTGCCGGCTGGTCAAAGATGGCGGTGCTCGCGTAAACAACAAACACCGCGCCGCGGAAACTCTCAAAAACAAAAGGGCGCAGTTGCAGATTGCGTCGTGGAAGGGCTCGCAAACACGGCATCTCGCCTGGCAGTTCCAAATACCGCTCGCGGAATGCGTTTTCCAACGCCCGATGGCCGGAGGGAAACTCTAGATTATCGATTGGCGAGCAGCGAGCGGTAAAAATGGCGGCGCTCGTAAGGAGGAAACTGAAGCGCGGTTATGTATCTTCCAGGTAAGGCTGCGGTTGCTCTCTTAAGCACACACATATTTTTAAAGGTTTCACCAAGCTTACTAGAACATTCATAGATGCCAAATATTTTAGTTATTATTCATACACGCGTAAATTATTAAATATTTAAAATCCATCAATAATGTAAACACATTTTAACCGTAGCTGCTTGTTTTATTTTGCAGGCATATAATTTCATTAATTCATTAATTTTTAAAGTGTTTTCATTAACCTACTAAAGCAGAAAATTAAAAAATTAATAATTAATTTTATTGTAATATGGTGTAAAACAAAACTGTAAAATCTTCTGGCTATTGGTTTTAATATGATAGTTTAAATTGCCCTTATTAAAAACTGCACACATCTTTTTTTAATGTATTCTTTGAGTCACATCCAATATATCTGTACCGATATTATTTAACAAAAAATAATATTTAAGTAAGGTAGTTAACATACCGGATGCCATTTGAATAGTTTCAACTTGTTTTTGTAGGTACGTAACACATATACTTTAGTATAATGTAAAAAATATTTATATAGATTTAATAAGTAGTTGATTTTTTTTCATTGGGAACATAGAAATCCCGAACATAGGTGTATAGTACTGTAATCAATGTACTGGTTACGTATATAAAACGGAGTTTTGAAGAAAACTGAGTCTTTATTTGAGGTTAACTCTGTGATTATGATTAATAATATTATAAGTTTATGAATTTCACATTAATAAAACAATCATAAAGACATATATCTATTGAAAAACTTAAAATTCATAATTTTACTAGGTATACGAATATTTTTGAAGAAAATTTTTATAAATGATATATTTGAATTGATTAATTTAAATGTAAAAGTAGGTATATTATATATAATATACACATATATTTAATATATGTATATTATATATAATATACATATATTTAATATATACCTATATAGTATACCTATATATATACTCCCAAAGGTTGTTACTAATCGAAGCTTAAATACCTATAACATGAGAGCAAGATACATACCTACATTACAGTTTTTTTATAAAGTAATCTTTAAGCTACTATTTTCTTCTCTATTATAGCCTAGATTTAAATAATGTAATTGTGTAAAAATTATTTTACGTTAATATCCATTGTATTATTAAAAAATGTTTATCCTTACACTTAAAATAGATTTTAATAGACATCGCCTAATAAGTTTTTTTTTTTTTGTAAAACCGAGAAGCTGCTCTTTTTAGATCATAAATGTTTAACTCTCTAAAAACATAAACATTCCTCTTGCATTAAAAAAAAATATGATTTAAAAACTTAGTTTTTAATTGACACATTGTCGCACTCGAGAAGATGCTGTTAAGAAATTGAATGTATGCCTTTAAACACGAATTTATTTATAATTTTATGCCAAAAACTTGAAGGTTGTTATTTTACCAAATGATACGTATTAAAGCCATACAGTATTGTAGGATAAACATTTGTACAATTGTTACAGTTGAGAAATGAACATTTCGACTACTATAACACGAAGATCAAATAAAAGTGAGTTATTTTTCTACGAAAAAAGATTACCTACGTAATAGAATTCCTACAAATAAAAGTGGGATCAGGATGTAACAATTTCCAAAATTTTAAATGTTACTATTACATTATTCCAAAATGCAATTCTCGTGAATTTGTTTTGCTTAGCTTTGTTTTCATTCCTAACTGCATTTTGCCTAACGATTAGGTGAATCGCCATTAAGGTGAAAAGCAACGCCTCTATACAATCACTCGCCGGAAAATGACATGGTGCTTGTAACTGTAGCTACGATTTCCTGTGGTTGGAATCGACATTTGACCCCCGTCAAAAAAGTGTTACACCTGAGAAATCATGACCATAGAGAAACCTAAAACATATACATTTACTTATGTAAAATTATTCATATATACGTATATATAACACACACATACAAACAATAATTATCTGTTGTCTGGCACAGGAGGTTACATTTAGCTAAGTGCTTGATATTAATTTATTTTTCCTTACAGCTATTTACATGACATTGAAAATTATGTGCGGTGAAACAAGTGTTGATAATCACCCAATTTTCTCATCAAATGTCCTATATGTTTATTACTATAAAGTGGTTTAAGAACTAAGTATCCACAAAATGTAAACATTAAACTACTTTCACAATGTAACAAAGAATATCTCAGTCAGTGTTTGAATTAAATACTTATAAAAATCACAAAGAAATCATCAGTCAATGCGGCAACTGTCTATACCGATGTGGTTAACTAACAGATTAAATATAACATTTTCAACATATTAAATATATTTCATTAGCACACTAAGTTGCTTAAATAATAAAAAAACGAACAACATGTCTAACTATCCAGTTACATCACCTCTTTTTTGAAAACAAAATTAGAAGACCATTAGTTTTATTTAACAATAAGATTATCTATACGAGCTGATCCGATACAATGTTTCCAAACTTTCTTTTTGTATTTACGATACTCTTTCTGATATTAAATATGGCTATTATTTAATAGAATTCGCCTTTTTGAAAATGCTGTCATATATGTAAGAAAGGAGTAAATTTGTCAGTAAATATGTTATTTTTATTAGCAATTTTCTTCACAGTTTTTCTTCTATTTGTTTTTTTACTTACTCTTTCTCTCTGGATACATTTTCGATAAACAAATACTCCTACTCAAACTATGGTTCAAAGTTACACAAAATATACCCAATGATTTTTTTAAGTATCTGAAAAACGTTATTTCAAAGAAAAGAATTTTGTTTTATATAATCAAATATCTTAGATCTGACGAATAATAAAAATGATTAATTCTTTGATAGAATCTCGGTTACAATCACGTTAAAAAAATTTATATTTCCGCAAATTTTGTGGGGAAGAAAATGGAATTTTTATCCAACAACAACATTAAATCACGTGTAGTAAATAATTGTTTAGTATATTTCAAAGAGATACTATCTTGAACTGTCTTTAGCATGGTGAGACTTCCGGATAGTTTGCACCAATATTTGTTTTCGGTTCGTGGACACCAGACCCCAAAACTATCATCAAAACAAATGTTTTTAGCCCTATAGGAATATTCATTAGTATATTTTATGGACACGACAAATGTGGTAATCTGCACAAATTACTTACAGAATGATATATCAAATATGGAGATGTTTGGTCAAGGTTGTAAATGGGCAACATCAGACAAAGGAGGTTGATTTGGAGAAGTTTATATGAAAAATATTTGAGGATATTTGATATTTTTAATATGGTGATTTGTTCATAAAGTTCCAGAATAGCCTTTTCCAAAAAAAAATTTGAATGTTCAAGAATTTACTGAAATGTTCCAAAGGAAACATTAACATCGAAATGTGCCAGCGGCTGTAGGCTGAGCCGGAAAAAAATTTTTTTTTTTAATAATGCAATACATTTTCCAACAAAAGTCTTTCTTCGAGCAAATTATATTGCAGATAAAACCTGCACAGTATTATCTACATAAAATCTTGGTGGTAGAATAAAGAAATTTCAAATTTATCTGTTTCTTGACTCTTGAGTAGGCTGTCATGAAGAATGTGGAGTGAGACAGCAGTTGGGAAAAAGGCACACCGCAAGAAAAAAAAACGCTTGTTAACAGTGTTTTTTCAGCACATACTAATTTATGTCTTAAAATATTCCTACTCACTAGTGGTAGTTGTAGAACCAGTGATTTCATACACCTAACCTCAAAACACAGGCGGTCCTTGGGGTATTTTCAGGCCCCCTAAATTACTAAACTTTATTTTTAATTTACTTTTTTATTAAGTATTCCTAAAAGAGCCAACGGTGAACGTGACTCATTGGGTGATGGTAGCATTTTGATCACATATTAAATTTATGAATGTGAGTGTGTCACCTAATGATCCCTAAACTTCACATTTTAAATGTTTCCGGACATTTTTAGTAATTGTTTTAAAATAATTAAACACATTATTTCAACGGGAGATGGGCATTACTATAAGGGTATTTTTAATGTCTCATGTCCGTATTGTAAAGCGAATATAAAATAAAATGTTTGCCCTAATTATATTTAACTATCTACCAATTTAAGGCGCAGTTAAAATAATTTATCTGACGGGATAACATGATCAAAAATTAATCCCTTTCTTGCTATATAATACTATACTATTCCAAATTCAAAAAATACTTTATTCACAGCTTTTTATCATTAAAAACGAGACAGTGGAATGTTTATTATTTCTACTCTGTCATTTAAGGCAGTGAGACTTAAATTTTCCTTACCTGTTCATAATTTTCACGGTTTAGATTGATAAGTATCAATCCAGCATAAGTATCAAAATATTTTTTATCGGTTTAAATTTCATGGTAGCAAAGTATACAATTTTTTATTTAAATATTGGTTCGCCAGTTATTAAAACGTATACGTCATTTTTAACTTATTAATAAATTATATAGGTAATTAGAAAAAAAATTAGGTCTTGTAGTCAAGCTTGGTTGAATACGTTGTTGATTTAATATTTTTTCACCAAACTGCCCTGAAAGTTTTTCTTGAAATGCCTATTGAGGATTTTAAAAACTTAAAAAAAAAATAAGCATATTCAGGCAGCCCTTATGTGGAAATGATCGAATAACTAATCGTAATTTATAGTCTTACTAGCTGCCCGACCCGGCTTCGCACGGTTGTATTAATGGGGGGGGGGGGGGGGGGAATGAGACCAAATCTCTTATTTACAGTTATAATAAATGAAATAAAATGGAAATTAATTAATTATGACAAAAACTTAATACAACGCTTTGTAATGTACCGAAGAAAAAACGAATAGCACCGATGGTTTCCCGACTCGAGCACGCAACGTTGTCATGGAGACGAAGTACCCACTGTTTCCCGGGCTTAAACACCAATCAACATTGCTAATAGTTTATTATTAATTATAAATTATTAAGACCATTAATCGAAATAAAAACAATCCTATCTCTCAAGTTGGAAAAAATTACACATAATTGCCAATTTTCATCGAAATCGGTTGACTTGGTGAAGAGTTCATTGGAAACAAACATCAGGACACTGGATTTATATATGTTAAGATTAAATTATAAAGTTTTGATCAATGAAGCACAAATAAGTAAAAAACAGGATTAATTTCGCTGTATTATCTTCATTATAATATGAATTCAATTTACACTTCAGTCTAAGTAACATGCTAACACCAAAAATTTAAAAAGTAGCTTATATGACACGTTCGTAGATTTACCATAGCAGCGCCATCTATTGATTACTTACTCAACCCAGTCGAAAGGTATCGACATCTGTTAGAATCATTTGGAGTTAACAGATAATTGTGACTGTCAAATAATAACAGACAAATAAATAGCAATAAATTAAAATTGCGACTATAATTTGAGATTTAAACTATCCTACCTCTCAAGTTGGATCGAACTGCACATGGTGTGCGAATTTTATTATAATCGGTTAAGTGGTTTAGGAGTCCATTGAGGACAAACATTGTGACACGAGATTTATATATATTAAGATTAGTATTTTAATCAATGATGAAATTATTTTAATACAGTTTTTGAAGTTAATAGTTCAATATTATTTAGGCCCCTTTTATAACAAGTTAATGAAACGGTGAACTGGTGTTGTGTTTTTCTATTATATATTATTTCTTAAGGTGTACCTAACTAATTGTTAAAGATTTCACGTGTATTGTAACTGTTAGTTCCTATACAATTTTACGCCAGGCTGTGTGTAACAATAAGCGCAGATATTGAAGACTGCTTACTTTTACTATGTATTCAAACTTGGGATTTTTTATGTTAATTTTTGTCCCACATCGACTGAGTTTGTAAATTGTAGCCGATGTCATTGTTATTTTATAAAATAAGTTATACATAATTAGTAATGAAAAAGGTTCTTGAACATTTTTGTAAGGACTAAGCACAGAATTGGTTTAGTGTTTGAATGCTAGACTTTTTACGCACCACTGTCTTAAATTGAAAAAAAAAAAATGTACGTGGTGAGTTAATCTGCAATTTTTTTTATTCTTTTAAGTTATGAGGAAAAATCACTAACGCGTACTAATGTCTCTAAAACACTTTTATATAAATAAAAATGTTATTACTGATATTTAAGGGTTGGTGCGATTAACAGTAATTAACAGCAAATTGAAACAACTATTGAACGCACAACAACCTGTCAATTTCTAGTCAAGAGTGCTATTGTAAGATAATTTTATATGCATTAATATGAATTTTTGTTAGATATCTTGCATATCAGAATAAAAATTTTTTTGTAGATGCAGATTGTATATTTAGCTATTTATAAGTGTTTCATATCTTTAACTATACTGTATGTAAAATGCATATTATAATTGTTCTCTCTCGCAGTTTTATGCTCTAAAGATTTGTATCAAATGGCGCTTAAGAAAGTGAACTAATTACTGGTCGTCAAAAATATTTTCTCATCGAATTAGTATAGTGTGTAAATAATGTGATCTTTTTACGATTTAATTTACATAATTTTTAAAGTGTAATATTGATGGCTCGTAAATAAAATTATTTTGCCAAAAATAGTTACAATTATTTAGTTATGTTAAATTTTTCCTGGAAACGAAATTTAAAAAAATTAACGAACTCTACAAACGTTTACGCTACTTACGAAACAAGATGTGTATGTTAAGATTCTAGTTTTTATTTAAAATTAGATACACATCATGTTCTCACATTTTATTTAATAAAACTAGGAATAAAATGACAGCATTGTTTTCCTATGGCTGCGAGTGAAAACTTGCACCCTCTAATAGTAAAATGTTCAGACTATATACAGTAATACCTATGTCATTACTCTTAATAGCTCTGTAGTTATGAATAATAATTTTTGGCAATGTCCACCACACCTGATGTAAATATCAGCGCAAAATAGCGAGTAATCATCGAGAGACAACACGATCTGCAGCAATTATATTTCTTTGAGTCAAATTAAGTACAAAAAATGAGAAGAGCTAGGAAGCAGGGTGTAGGCTTTCTGATGCTAGATGGTGTCGAATGGGGATAAGTATTTCGGCGCTTGTTCAGTTCTGTTCAGTTAAATGCGACTGGTGGGCCAAAGCTTCTGGGTTCGTGGCCCGGCTGGGTCGCAGACTGTCCTTCCTGGGTTCAGGACCGGGTGTTTCGCTGTCTCTGCTCTTCCACACGGCAGAAGGCAGCGGCTAACCACCGCAGTTGCACCTGGCCTGGTTCGCCCACATCTCGTTGGCCCCGGAAAGATCACCCCAGCATCGTCAAGCTCAGTCATTTCAGTTTGAAACTCTTTTTGAAAGTCACTTCAACCGACTTGATGATCGACAGTTTTATCTGGAGAGAGAAAAAAAAACCAAGTGCAAAAAAAAACACGTAGGAGAGCCTGCAAAGTTAATTGAAATCACGCGTCAGGCTGGGAAAACGAAAGTTAATTTCTGGATTCATTGGGGCTTATGATGAGGGTGGGATGCTGCGTGAGTCATCTGCCGCCGGACAAATCTCGTGATGTATGGCCGCGCTGACAGACTCCTAGAGTTTGGGGTGGGGGGGGGGGGGGAGGGTTTCGTGTGCGTGTTCGCTGGTGCGTGCGTCATGGGAAAAGACGCCTTTGGCCGCAGGGTGCGAGGGAGGGGGGAAATACTCACCCTCATTTCCCCACAAATACGGTCTCGTGACCCCCCTCCCCCTCCCTCCCTCAATGCAGGGACGTGTGCATTCGGACAGAAAAGTTTTGCAGTCGCGAGGGAAGCTTTTCTTCCCCTTTCTTCGAGAACACTCCCGGAAACTTGCATGCGCGTCGCACACTCGTGCAGAAAGAAAATTTCTGTGGTACAGAAGGGGAAGAATTTAATTTAACAAGAGCTTAGTTTTTTTTTAAAGCATGTGATGCTATTCCTTCAACACACTCTGTGTTGCTGTCACTAAAAATAGGGATCCACACATAACTGAAAAAACACACAACATATAACATAATTCTCGAAAAAAAAAAAAAAAACATAACTTATAACTGTCATAGGTTCGAACGGTCATAACACAGAAACACGTAACTTAGAATCACAATTAAAAAACAAACAACTTAGAAACACACATCGCCAAACCACACGACTTAGAAACATACCTTATATGATCATAATTTATAAATACACAACTTAGAACTGGTATAACTTATAAACACGTAACTTGGGAAACACACAACGTCGAATCACATAACTTATAATAGTCATAATTTTGAAACACGCAACTTAGAATGGGAATAACTTAAAAAATATATATTGTGTGTTTTAAAGTTATATGTTTCTAAGTTGTGTGTTTCCAAGTTATGGCAGCAATTCCTAAAAATCCACCTCCATGTCAATCACATGCGTCGGTCGCTAACGGAGAACGTACTGAGTGAAAAAAGTAAAAAATACTGTAATCTATTGCAGATTTATTTGGAGTAATACCTAGAGGTTAATATTAACTGAAGCTTATACGTAATCGCTTTGCTATAAACAATTTGATCCAGAAATTTTCAGTTTTCATAGAGCATCTTATGTATTTTTTAAATTTTATTTTGAATATACATAACGCAGCAAGCTGTGATATTTTTTATTCTAATCTTAAAGATTAAAGTTCCACTGCTTGAGAGTTACATCGAATTAAGTTGCAAATATACGGTAGTAATGATCATCAGATAATCATTGCTTTGCACGTTTATAGCATGAGCGATAAGCCGTACGATATGCTAGCAAAGGGAAGACGACGTGTTTGAAACTTCAACATACTTACAATACACATATTTGATATACATGCACATGCATACAACCTTTAATAGAACCGTGATGAAAGGCATTCACGAGGGAGACAAGAGTAAGTTCAGAAAACCTACCGTTTTGGTCACAGCCGCTTTATTTTCCGTAATTAACAACTGACAGATGTAGCAGCATGCATATGTAATTTAAGTAACACGAAGGGCTTTTTCCCTTTCTTAGGCAGATAAATTTTTGATTGGTTATTATAAATTTTCAACAATTTTTTTTAATAATTATAAGATTAAGTCCTTACTGATGTACAATCTCACACTTTATTACGACTATGTCAGTACACAATAAATTAGGATTTAAAAAGTCCTACATTATTTATCTTAATGGATGGGTTTTTATAATAAATGGAATATATTTATTTATCTTTAGAACAGTCAATTCCTGATTAATAGAGCATACAGCTGCTAGATTTTTAAAGTTTTTTTTTAAATTTACTCCCAATACACTGTCTCCCTTAACATTTATTGATCATTTGATAAACCACTCTTTCCCACCAAAGTTCTGGCAGACCCTGTAAGCGTGACGAAAATAATGCCTCATCGGAACTAGCGATTGAATCTAACAAATATTTTGAAATAAACTTTAAATAACAATCTTTTCCTGCAACGAAACTATTATTAGCTTTTAGAAACATTAGCTGAACAGAATAAAAGTCTCAAACAATTATTTCATAATTAATGTGTTTATTTTTCTTTCTCCATAACGATAATGCTTATCACTCGGCACATTAGTTCTCAGAATACACAATGGTTGTTATTTACTCGTAAAGCATAGGTACAAAATTAGCACACTGTACTTCTTTTGTTTGCATGGAAACAGATGTTCCCTTTATATGGCCTTCGAACAAACCAAGTATAGTAAGTAGACCCTAAGTATTTGATAGGATATTTTACAAGTAGGCTAATTATTTCCACGTTTAAATATGATTTTTTTGCTGATATAAATTAATGGCTAAGTGTTTGTGGCATTAGTAGGGCACAATGTACGAAATTTCTTTAAAAAGTATACAACACCATCAGTATTACTAGAAACTATTAAATAAGGCCTGCTATAAATTTCGAAACTATTTATTTTAGTTCTACGTAATAACACTTGTTTTTTTTCTTCCAAAAACCATATATTAAATTACCATAATACTATTTGTTTTTGTTATGACCATGCCATTTAAAGACTTATTTGTGAAAAAAACTGCCAACACTATTGTTTAAGTTGTATTGTTTTCGTGAGAGATAAGACTGAACATTTAAAACCAATTTTGGCCTAAATAAATAATATACCACTAAACAAAAAAAAAATGTTTGGATAGCCTACAATATGTTATTTACTAACCAAAATACAAACATTCGTAACATATATGTCAACAAAAAAATTAAGAAGTTTTAAAAGTAAATTTGTAAAAATTTTGTTTAAGAAAAGGTAAAGGCCAAGTTGAAAGTTTATCGCTTACATAATTTTACAATATTTATCTTGTTTTCTACTAATAAAATGTAAGTGCCATGGTTTTGGTTTTTTAAATCTGACTGGTTTAGTTTACATAGAAAACAGATATTCAATTTTTTTTAAAGAATTTTTTTTTTTCAGTTTTTGGACAAATTTTCAAAGTACTTTTCGGATGTAAATGTTCCATTTCGTTTGGGTTATCTACATCGACTGCATTTTATACCTTTTACTATTTATATTAACACATTGAACATCATTTATAGAAGATATATATACTATGCCAGAGCAACATATAAGTATATAATAATAATAATAATAATAATCGTATGGATTAAAAGCCTGATCGGTGTTTATTTTTTTTTACATCGGCAGTAAGAAAAAATTTACAAAAAATGACAAAATATAAGGGAGGTGTTTTAGCTCGTCAAGTTACAATATGTTTAACTTCAATCCTAACCTCAAATAATAGTGTTGTTCTTTTCTAATACATAGTTTAAAAACAGTTAAATGTAGTCTTAATCTTTGGATACGGTTGCGTATAGGCCTTTATAAACCACAAATCCCACGAATCGTTCCGGACAGTGTTGCAGGCGAGGGCTCGCGCAGTTGAAATGAAAGATTTCAATGACCTGAAATATCCTCATCATACCTAGTTAAGCTCATCACAAGATGTTTGTAATGCTTCCCCTCGTATCTGAATGCTGTCAGGATAACCGCCACGTCACTGCTCGCCACGGAGCGCGCACAGCGAGTCGACCCAGCGTTGCCACGAGTCCACAATCGCTTCATTAGGGATTATTTTTTCTCTCGCCATCCTCGTGCGCGATACCATCTATCTCCCCGCGCACACCGGATGTCCATCATCGGCTCTGTTCTACCCTGCACGCCTACGACGGCGGGGACGCACCACAACGCCGAAATGCCACAATGCCGAAATGCCCAATTGACCACAACGCCGACAGCTAGAAAACCGCTGTGTACCACAACGCCTAATTACCACAACGCCGAAATACACTAACGCCGAAAAATGTCATTGCAGGACTGCCACAAAGGTTAGGTTAGGTTAGACTAGGTTAGGTTAGACTAGGTTAGGTTGGACTAGATTCGGTTAGACTAGGTTAGCTTAGGCTAGGCTAGGCTAGGTTAAGTTAGGTTAGGTTATAGGTATTACGCTAGGTTAGGTTATAGGTATTACGCTAGGTTAGGTTAGGTTAGGTAAGGTTAGGTTTGATTGTGGTATTTCGGCGTTTAGGTACATTTAAGAAACACACACAAATTCATTCAGTTGCTATTTTGGCGTTGTGGTACACAGCAGTTTTCTAGCTGTCGGCGTTGTGGTCAATTTTGACATTCAGCGTTATGGTATTTCGGCGTTGTGGTAACGACCCGCCCACGGCTACGAACAGCGTCAAAACATACTTCTACACACAAAGTGGTTTTGTATGTTTTGCAAACTATTTTTTCGCAAAACATTTGACATGGAATTTCATTAACTTACCACTTCAGGAAAAAATACTATATATTTTAACAATATAGATATTATAACGTATTGAAAATCGCTGGATTTCACGACAATTGTCTGCATTTTCTTGGCTTCTGGTGTAGACCATGTCAGGTAGTTGTCTTGCAACGTTTCGGCAGTCATTGCAGCTGCCATCATCAGGTAGACTAAGCCAAGCCAAGAAAATATTATAACGTAGCTAACCATGGAGACTCAAAGCTATCCGTTCATGTTTATTGTAAACATAATAAGAATAACTTTTTGATTATTAATTTTAATTTTACATATTTTACAGCAGTAAATACTATTTTCCCAATTTATTATTGTCCCACTGCAGGAAAAAAAATATTTTGTTAAATCATTTCCAAAGCCTAAAACTATTTTCAAAGGTGCATTAATCTTTTAAGTGTGAAGAAACATTTGTGAAACAATTAAAATCGTTTTTTCCGTGAATTCAAGTGGGAATATTCAGGGTATGCCATTAAGATAGCAATAAAATACAGAAAATTCACGATAAATACAGCCACAATGGTTTTAAAATTAATATCATCAATGGCATTATGTTATTTTAAAGAGGAATTGATAATTCTAGCATAAGTATATATAAGTAGACTACATATCAAACACAAAAAAAATTCATGTAACTTTTACATAACATATTCAAGATAATCAGTCTCAATTATTCCTTTTCACCATCCGGAGAGCAAAACATTTTTTTTATATCAATTAAGTTGCAACTCAACCATACTGTTGTGTTGTTAACATCTTCGGTTTCAGCAATACTGTCTTCATGAGGGCATGTTTACTCCTACAGTTTGTTATTACTAACTAGAGAGGCTTTAACTTTACAAAATACAACTAAATGGCTGCTTCAACAACATACCTAATCAAAAATAAGTAGGATGAATTCGCAAGGAAAGTCCTTGTCCGACTGACGAGGCGATGCGAGGAAAGAGTTCCAGGTTGGCGCAGTCGGTCCCACCGGCGGCCATCTTGGCGCGGCGCGCAGCTGGGGATGCGCAGTAGCCGTCTGCGCAGGCTGTCCTGGAAGCAGGGCGGCCGAGGCGAGATCTCATTGGCTCCAGCGACGCGGTGGGTCGGCGGCCATTTGCACGGCGGCTCGGCGTCCACGCACAGTAAGGCACTGCACGTACCTAGGCTGCTGTTCGTGCCATCTTCGTGTTTACTTATATGAAGAGACCTAAACAATTCGCGGGTTCATTTCGTGTTATGCTAAAATTCAAATAATTATACCTTAGTGCTGCTCCTGTCATTGGTTCACTGTTTATCTGATGAACTGTGGGGCCAATAAGAGACCCTCACTCATAGAAGTGTCGAATCACAGGCCACCCAGTCGAGACGTCTCACAAGTCAACAGCCAATGAACAGTTGGCATTTGTCCGAGTGTGTAGAGGATATTGGAGTCTATCCTGGAGGTCATTGAACCCACGAATTTTTCCTGTCTCTAATACTTATATGCATCCTTGGGACCGACAACATATGATATCCATAAGCCTATTTGTAGGTTTGAGAATCAATACTTCCAACTAGAGACCGGAAATATTCGCGAATTCATTTCGCGATAGGCTTAAATACAAATAGTTATTCCTCAGTGCTGCCTCTGTTATTGGCTCACAACTCACCTGGATGACTCTGGGCCAATTAGAAACACCCAACCAAAGCTTTATCGAATCACAGGCTGCTACGTTGGGACGTCTCACAAGACAGCAGCCAATGAGTGGGTGGCATGTGACCGAGTGTACGTATAACTATGGAGTTCATCCTGGAGGTCATTGAACCCGCGAATTTTTCCGGTCCCTACTTCCAACATATTGAGAAGTCTAGGATCTTCCCAAAATTCTTCCCCTCTTTTGGACTTCAAGAAACTGTTTTAGATTGTAGAAATAATGAACTAAAATACATGTTTAACAGCAGATTAGCATTTTCCAATATCATCAGTCTGTTTATCTATATACCTAGTTAAGTATTTAAAAGGTTTTTAACTGCATAATTTATTACCATGCCAATACTACTACATAATGGTGTGTGTTGTGTCGGTCTTACGTTTTACAGCCATGACCCATGATTATTATAATCGTGTAACATAGTCCTAGTTTTGGACAAGCATGCATTTAGAATAAGTAGGTATATTTTTCATGCAAATTCACTATATGTAAGTTTTCAATTTAATACTTTATTTTAATGAAATTTGTGATGTCTTAACATACAAGCAAATGAAAAGTGTCTTATTCTAAAACCACCTAATAGATTTTAACAATTTCCTTATGTTATATAATTCGTATCGGTTTTGTTATTAAAGTGATTGTGTACCGAAGCATCTGATGTTTCTCAGAACCAAAAACTATTCCTGTTTACATTATATTAAGTCAACTACGTATGATTAATGGTCTGTCCACCTTCCTGACAAGTCAAATGTGCTGGGTTTGATTTCCGGTAAAGTCGGGAATTTTCCGATTGTAGAAAAATTTCCTTTACGAGATTCATAACTATATTATCTTCCCGCGGAAGGCAGTGGTAAGCGACAGTAGAATTACTTCGTCTATAGTCTTCTCTGGCTACCTTTGTGCTCTTAATGGCCAAATCAAATATTTAGGTTTTGGTTAATTTAAAAAGTATAAATTTTACCTAATATAAGGCCTAAGTGTGATGGGAGTACATGTGAAATTGTTGAGTATTTTTGACGTCAATATGGGAGATACGGGCAAAGTGGCCAAATGAGGTTCGCTCATATTTTAACTGACTTGCAACGGATATATATCATCAAAATTAATGATTACCATACTTCAACTAATCTAGTACATAATATATTTTTTCAATCACCCTAGTAATAAGTCAAGTGCATGA
The DNA here is from genome assembly GCF_032445375.1 of Bacillus rossius redtenbacheri. Classification (NCBI taxonomy): domain Eukaryota; kingdom Metazoa; phylum Arthropoda; class Insecta; order Phasmatodea; family Bacillidae; genus Bacillus; species Bacillus rossius. Next base: position 6,233,182 of record NC_086336.1, on the reverse strand, counting down.
AAAAATTTCTTTTACAAAAAATTAACCAAATGGACACTTTTCTCAACGTTGTCGAGCAAAGTAGCCACTTAATTTTAAAGTCAAAATAAGTAATAGAAAACTGTTAAACTTAGAAAATAATTTATTATTATATTATTATTATTATTATTATTATTATTATTATTATAAAGTTACGGAAATTCACAACACTTGTCATAATAACTTGGAATAAAAAAAAGTCTTTAAGATGCTATGGAGGATGCTGGAAAGTTAAAAATGATAATTAAGAAAGCCTAAATAAAAAAATTTCTAAATTACAAACAAGTTATCTAAGTTACAAAACTTTGAAAAAGGCAATCCTTCAAATAAAAATTAGCCTACTTGCAACTATCGCAAATGAAATATTTTTTTTCTTCTTCAATTCCAGCACAGAGCTTGCGGGCCCAAAACTAACACATTTGACACGTGATACATCATTCTAGTGATCTTGAAACTGAAAATCTTTCGTTTCAGTAGATAAATTCTAGGCCTTCTTTTTTTATCATAGTCATCATCTTTAAGTAACACTATTTTTGGGTTAGTCATGCACTTAGTGATTTACTTTCTATCCTTGTTTTCATTTTTATTCTCATCTGCAGCTTTAGCTACTTGTCAGCCGCCCCATTTTCCTTTTTTTTTTTTTTTTTTTTTTGCTTCTCTTTCATCTTTTGCAGCTTCAATTATATTTTCATATGGACTTGATGTCAATATCTCCAATCTCCGGGATCCTTTCTTTCGGACTTTTTTTTTGTTCTTTTGGTACTGTTAGGCCTTCGTGAGGGCACAGTAACAATGCCCCTTATGGTTCACTTAAAAAGAAGTTCCCAGTCTTCGTTTTTTTTAGGGGGGGGGGGTAGGGTAGTGGTTGCACGGTATGAGATGGCTGCACAGGTATAGCTGACGATAGTGCAACATAGGCTATAGACGGAGGCGAAAGTCTGCTGTCACCTGAGAGCAATAAAATATTCATATTTGAATATGTCTGTGCCAAGTAGCTCAATGCATTTTGAAATATCAATAGTACTCCAATTGATTATGAATTGTTATTATAATTGTTATTGTCGCTTAATATTCAAATGATAATAAAACATGTGCTCAAATTCGTTTTTTAAAATGGGGACTGGTGATAATACCTATGCCTACAGAAAAAGAAAAAATCTGATTGAAGCCATGACTATTCTTCGCTGCTATGTTAACTCTAGACTGTAAATAGTTAAGTTGGACCCAGGTAGGTAAATCACTTTTAGGCACAGGAAAAACCCTGCTCTTAGTCATTGATGATTGGACCAAAGTGGTCATGACATTTCCTTAAAGACCCCGTGCAGATATGACCTAGGTGAAGTCGCTACCCAATTACTTGTAACATGCCAAAAGACTAAAAGGCTTAAATGCTTAATTATATAGGCATGTTCAGTCTAGCCTGGAGTGAAATGGATCTGCGAATAAATAGTGGGTATAGTTTTTGAACACACGTTACAAAAAAAAAAAAGATTTTTATGCATTGTTCTAAGCGTATTAAAACTTTTTTTTGCTGGTAAGGTGTTATAGAAGGCCTAATGTAATTCATAAATTTAAAAAAATTCAGGGTCGCAAATAAATTGGCGAGCTTGCAGCTCAACAGGCGCTCTTTGTAATCGACCTAAGGCCTGGAGGCGAAACGAGCTTGTAAGCGCTGAGTGAGGGAGTTGTAAGCAAGGGTCTCGGGAGAGAAGTGGTGGGTGGGAGGGGAGCTGAACAGAATGTCAGGTCGGGGATTGGGTGCCGCCTGAAGTGGCCCGCCTAACTAGACACTCGCCAGATGACGTGGAGGCTGGTAGCACACCGGGCGAGGGGTGCGGGGTGGGGTCAGGCTGGTCACGAGTGTTGGCCCGCGCCTCCAACAGGGGGAGGGGGAGGTAACGAGCTCTGACGAAGAACACGGCCGCTGTCTTCCTCCGGTACACTCTGCTACCGGGAAAAAATTATTATTTTACAAGTATGTGTTCTTTTAAACGGAACCAAGTAACATTAATTAGTAGAGACCGGAAAAATTCGTGAATTCATTTCGCGATAGGCTAAAATACAAATATTTATACCTCAGTGCTGCCTCTGTTATTGGCTCACAACTCACCTGGATGACTCTGGGCCATTGAGAAACACCCAACTGAAACTTTAACGAATCACAGGCTGCTACGTTGGGACGTTTCACAAGACAGCAGCCAATGAGTGGGTGGCATTTGACCGAGTGTGGGTAGAACTATGGAGTTCATCCTGGAGGTCATTAAACCCACGAATTTTTCCGGTCCCTATTAATTAGTGACAAACATTCATACATTTGCTGAGTCCAAACGAGAATCAAATTTACGATACATACACACGCTCTTGGGAAATGAAATACCAAAACCAAGAAGCAGCTGTGTTAGATTTTCGAACTTTGGGTGGCGTGATTGCACTTGTTTAAGGTAAGGCCTATTCAAATTTGAGAGATACTTGATGAAGAGTGGTGCTAGTTTGTTTTAAATACAACCTGTTCACTTCGTGAGCGTTAGTCACCACCCGGTGTTGACGATGTGAGTTAGGTGTACAATAACTAATTTATAAGGTGTTTTCCACGTGATTTTAAGGAGAAGAACAAGGCAAAATCAGCAGCTTACTGAGTTTGATAGAGACCGTGAAATAGGGCTACGAGAGAGTAGAGGTTCTCTCCGCGATATCGCAGAAAGACTTGGCAGGCATGTACACACATTGTATCGGTGTTAGCAACAATGGTCATGGGAAGGTCTCGGTGGTCTCAAGGAGACCACGTTTAAGGTTAATTTTTAACTTAAAGTCAAGTGATCGTTTGTCAGAGTATTATTATGGCCACCTTGGTTGGTTACGACTTCACGAAATACGGATTTTAAATTGCTTAACACTTGTTTCTAAAAGTTTGAAAAATTTATCCCGGATTAGTTGTGCCGCCGACTGGTCTCGTCAAGTGATACCCGCTCGAGATGGGACCTTGAACTGTGTGTCGCCGCCACAAGACGCAGCACCTCGACTGGAACAGACTCCTGCAGAGTTGCTAGGCTCGGAGACTCTCCCAGTTCAAACCCCAGGTTGCGACATACACTGTTCAATGTCGCCAGTGTTTCCACTACCACAGCCGCTTATGTGCATGCGTAATGCTTGTGACAACCTGTATATCTGCTGTATTCATGGTTTAAGTTCTTTTAGTTTTTAATGTTATAAACTTTTTTTTTTGTTAATTTTCTTTAGTAGTGTAAATGTCAGGATTTTAGTTCCTAAACAATTAGTTTAGTATTATAAGTTTATGAATTATGATTTTTGTTTAGTTGTGTAGTACCATGGTTAAGCTTAAGAGAAGGCTAAAAGCCTTAACTTCGCCATTAAGTCAATAAATAAGTAAATCAATAAGGTCCAGCCGCACACGGACCACCAGGAAGAGGGAAGAACGCCGCATGGCTGTGGTGGATCCAACTTCATCTGCAGCAGCCATTGGAGCTTCAATTGGCACCAGAGTGACACAGCGAATGAGAACCAATATGTTTCTCGAGGGGCAACTCCAAGCCAGAGGTCCTGCAGGGTTCATGTCACTAACTCCGAATTACTGCCATCGGTGGCTTGAGTGGTGTCGAGCTGGAGCTCATTGTAGGGTGGGGCGGAGATCTGCTGTGTTCTCAGATGAGAGCCGTTTCTGACTTGGTGTCAGTGAGGCCAGACGAGCGCTTGGAATCAGGGGCGCAACAACATGGTATTTTGGCCCCCTCTGAAACCTTGAAGTGGGGGCAAACGGGGGCAAAGAAAGTGCTGTGTAATCAATTTTTAGATAGTAAAACTGCATAAATAGCACCATTTCCACCTTGAAATACAAATTTTGCCGGGGGAGGACCCCCGGACCCCCCCGCTACAATAGGGGGGATCGATGATTCTTTATAAAAAGGTATATTGCCCCCCCCCCCCCCCTTTTGGATATTTTGTTGTTGCGCCCCTGCTTGGAACCAAGTTGCCTGCAGCGTCGACACACTGGACCTGCATCAGGAGTCATGGTCTGGGAAGCGAATTCCTTTCGGCAGCAAGAAGACATTCGTCATCATCATCCCAAGAATCTTCACAGCGGTTTCGTACGTCAGACTGGTGATCGAACCGGTTGTACTGCCATTCATTCGCTGTGTTCAATGGGGTTGTTTTCCAACAGGACGCTGCTGTCTCTCGACATGCCCTACAGAGTGTCGACCAGTTGCCTTGTCAAGAACCTTTTCTCCCCACTGAGCACGCATGGGACATTATGGGAAGACAAATTGAGTGTCGCCCAATACCAGAACTAACCGTTTCTGATTTACCTGTCCTAGTGTAACAGAAGTGGAGCTCCATCCCACAAAGTGACATACGGCACATGTACAACAAAATTCATGCGCGTTTGCATGCTCGCATTCAAAATAGTTGCGACTACAGCGGTTATTAATGTTCCATCATGTCAATTCTCTTTTTGATCATACTTGAAACTGTAACCTGAAAACTTTTTTTATAGAAAAAATACGTTGCCTGGACATTTGCTTAGTCTAGATTATATTCCTCTGAACTAATGACATCTTGGTGTTAGGATTTAATTTTCCGCCAGTGTATTTATTAACATAAAACAGCTATAACTTACAGCATGTTTTGATTTGATTTGGTATTCCATGCCTCAGCAGGTTAATGTTCAGAATAGCTGCTTATTAAAAAAATTATTTAGCGAATCTGTTTTTGAAATTATTTTCACAAGTTTTAAATTAGTTTTTACTGCTGGAGAATTAAAGGGTGAAAACAGCAAGTTGTTCTTTTTTTAACTTCTGACAACTTTCAACAAATATGAACGTTCCTTTTGTTTGAACCATCAGGATAAAACTTAATTAAAAAAAAACTTAAAACACGAACAGCAAACAGTCTATTGTTATTTCCAGCAGAAAATAAAGATAATCAAAATAAAACACACACAATATGAGTCGGAATTTTACCGACCATCATCAGCTTCATCCTCATCATGAAAAATTAAGGTGCAAATCATAAAAAGCCTTCAACACTTGTGGTCTAAAGTGCTTCCCAAGACTCGTATGTATAAGCGTTTGAAGTTATATCTGAGAAGAGTTTTATATCAAGCAATACAATTTTTTTTATTTAGAAAGTAAGAGTCTGCGTAAGATTTAATTTATCAAATTTCTTCAACAATCACGTAAATTGTAGTTGCCGTAAAAAGATTTCGTTGTTAGTTATTTGGGGGGGGGGGGGGGGGCTTTTTACATTATTTTCCATACTTTTTCTGCAAGTGGTTGAGTGGTCACATGACTTGCCTCCCAACAAAGATATCCGGGTTTGGTTCCCAGCGAGTTGGACCAGGAATATTCGTGGAAGTTGCAAGCGAGCTGGCTATGTTCACCCTCGGCAGCGAACAGCAAGTTTGCACGAAGACCACTGGTTGCCCTGGCAGCAGATGAGCCGTTCGCAAGAATATTCAAACGCTTTCAAGAGAAGTTCCCATGGTGCATTTCAATTATTAACAATGAAAAAAAAAGATAATTTCTTACAAAATAATTCAAACAATAGTATGTGAGTTTTTAAGTTACATAATTTCAAAGTACAGCCCCTTGTTTCCAAAAACCCTTTGACGGTGAATTCTCAGGATGGCCATCCTATTTGTTGTTCATGTATATAGCATGTATTTTTTTTTTCTCCACTTCGAAAAGAGGGTAGCTGCCTCTCCACCTCCCCCCGTCAACATTATCAGCCCCCTGGATGTGCGCTTTGGTCATTGTAGTTTCTTCATACAATGGCCTAGCAGGTGAGACACATTGATGTGTGTGCCAGTCTATATTGTTACAGGAGCCCGAAGGTTTTATTCCTCTCCATAACTTGAAGTTTTTATAGCTATAGATGCCAGGGTGACTCGTTAGGAGTAGCATGCTACACAGAAAATAAAATTTCCTTAATTTTACAAAATATTCTTCCGGAAAACAGTTGCCGAAAAGTAGTTTGTAATACTACAATAAATATATTGCCGTGTGTGCAACACATGGCTATGGGGTTATTTTTGCACATATTATATACGTTTTACGAGATAACACTGGGTATTTCTTACAGAAATTGAATGACTGGTGTTTTATTCAAGCATGTATTCTATTAAACCATGGAATATTCAACAACTTGACTTAATTTGGTATTGTTAACACGTTAACGCTTTAATTTTTAATAATGCTTATTATGTGCGCAGTTAATACTGGAAAGCTATTCGGGGAACGGTTTACAAATAACTAACTATTGGAGGTACTGGGAAAACACAAACCATAAATCCCCGGATAAGAATACCAAATTTTCAAATATCTTAAATGATACATAATTTGTTATGTTCCATTAACAAAAAAAAATTACATTGCAGTCACGTGTACGTTGCGGAAAGCTACGAGGCAAACACGAGTATTTCGAATAAATAAGTCAGCTAAATAAAAATAGCTCTCACACTGCTTACAAAATCCGTTTCAGCTCGTCATTTTGTGTTACCCGTCCACCCCAACCTGCATTACGCTATTAGAAAGTTATGTTGTTTCCGCGGATCGGACACCTACCCACAGCTCGTGTTTTGACATTTCCTGGGAAAATGACTGGCGGCGTCGTTAAGGTGGTCCGGGCGCCTGAATATTTAATGCGTGGTGCTATAACGCACTTTTAATGATCATGGAGTGGCCCGACAGCCAAACGCACACACGTTCTCTGCCACGAGTTCATGGCAACAGCTGTGGAACTGCCTCTCTTGCTAAGCAGCCAGCCCACATGTGCCAAGCAAGTATTTATGCGAAATACATTAAAAAATAAATAGAATCCACATCCCAATTTTAAAAAGTTATTAATACCTACAAACTTAATAGTTTGGCGAAATAATATAAAAATCATAATACAGTCAAGTCAACACATCAATTACAGTTTTAAGCTCAGTAGCTACCGATTTTTAAATGTAAAACCAGGAATATCTCTGTAATATCACGTATCATTTATATGTCTACATATTTGTCGGTTAAAAAACTAAGTGATTTGTAGTAGCTTGGCTTCTGGGTTGTAGTCGTGTCCTTGGCGAAGAATTCACCGAGGTTTCTGTCGACATTGCGATCGCCATCATCAGGGAGCAGTTACCTAGTCGGTGAATTATTCGCCAAGGACACGGCTACAATCCAGAAGCCAATCTATTTCAGACAATGGCTGTGAAAGCCTGCGAACATTATTAAGTGATTTGTATTAATTTACTTTTGAAATTTCACAATAGAGTACCAAATACCAACATTGTTATATATAGGTCTAGTAGTATTTTCCCAAATTCACTTTGGATAAAAAAATTAAATATAAAGTTTTGATATTAGTTATTTATTTTTTATAAATGAAATCTTGGGCTCTAATTAAGGTACATATGATGATTTAACAGTAGATAAAAAAATCGCTATCGATGAAACAAAACAAAATTTTTGTAAAAGTAATTAGTCAAATTAAGTTTCTTCTTTAAATAGAAACAACAAAAAATAGTGCAAAATAGTTGGTTTCAACGAACAATGGTTAATTCATAGGTTTAGAGTTTCGCTCCAAACGTTTTTCTAACAAAAATAAACAATTTTTAGACTAAGGATAAACCCCTTTAAAGTATACTCTAACTTTTTGCCGAAAGGGTTTTGATATGTTAACATTTAAGGGCTCGGTATACGGCATTTGGTAGAAGTGATTTCGTAAAAATGAAACGTAAGTCGACGAACGGAAATGTGTAACCAAGATGGCTAACCCACGCGTATCAACATAATTCAGTAGGTACATAATAGACTAACTTTCGTAAACATTAGGGTACAAATCCAACGTATTGGTGTCCTAATGAGTTTTTATGATGATTAAACTACCCTGAAATATATTTGGTAATCTAAAATAGTGATAGTACAGCGGTAGAGCGCACGTTTAAAAACCTGAAGGTTCCGTACAGAAATGCAGCATTTCGTTAAATCACGAGTCACTTGCACCCTTTACGTTGCGACAGCCATATTATATCCTATTAATGTTGCATGTTTCGTTACGGTTGCCATCTTGAAAATCCGTAATTTCAATTCTAGAAATTCCGAAAAAATTCCAAAAAATATTTAAAAAATTGCCTACTTCAAATGTTTAGTTATTTAAACGATTTCGGTCCTGGGTTCGATTTCCGGCGAGAGTAAGCCAGTAATGTATTAATGTATTAAAACAATTCTCAATAAAAATTAATAAAAACATCTTACCCCACACCCGACATTTTGAATTATGTCACCACTGTAGGTATCAATTATCGTCACGGACGACATATAGAAAATCTTTATTTATTATCATCGTACATCATCCTTCCAGGTGTGCTCCATTAGTAGAAAAGTGATGTGGCTTAACCAGTCAATTGCTCTTTACACCATTTTATGTCTATCTTTTCCTGCCAAATGATTAATTTGTATGATAGAAAATCAAAATTACCTGAAAATTGAATGCTCAAATTTGTAAACGGAAAAAATTACTGCTGAATTTATTATTTTTTTGACGTGATAATGTCTTATAAATCGATTAACGCCGGCTGCACGCACGAAAAAGCATGACTCATTTTCACGTTCCGCCTGAGCCGAGCGTGCAAGAACCGACCAACCACCGTGCGAGAAAATCTTCTATAATATCAAACAGGTTAAGGTATGCAATTTTTCATCAATGTTTTCTTATGACGTTATCACGTAAAATTATCGTCCGTAAACCGACTTTGCAGACAAACCCCCCCCCCCCCCTTTTTTTTTTCACCAGGTTGTGTTAGGTCAAAATAATTTGCATACATTTTCACGGCTACACTATTAACATTGTTAATCCTAAATCTACGAAGAACGCGGGTTACAAATTATCCAAAGACCTTCGTAAGTTTACTGTTTATCTTCGAAAATTTATGGTACTGAGTTAATCTATTTCGAAAAAAAATCAACAATTAATTTAACAGAACATTTAGAATCTCGTTGACGTATAAAACAAGAACCTAAAAACAAAAAATTTCCTTCCACGGTAGTGTTTACCGTGATTACAACGAAACACTCAACTCATAAAGTCGGATGTAGGCATAGTTTCAACGAAGATCCTGTTATTTGAGATCACGGAACCCTTCGTTTACGACAGGTTACTTCTTCGTTGAAAAACCCGTAAATTTACTGTAACTTAAAATGAGAAGAACATTATTGTTCAACAATACCTACTTTATAAAAAAAATTGTAAGGTAACTAACTACCTCCATGAGATTTAAAAAAAAAACACATATCTTAAAGCATTCTACCGGTAAACATGAATTAAAGAGGCACAATTAATTTTACAAAAAAGAGGAAATGTACTGCTGAATGCAGCCTTGGAAGTGAACGATCCTGCTGCTGAGCCTGTATCGGTAAAGGACACGTCACGACCGCTGCGAACAGCGGGCATCGGTTGTTGTCTCGGTGGACACAGCTCGTGGCTGGCAGACCGGGGTCTCGGGTTCGACTGCCCGCTAGTGTCAGGGCTCGTTCTTGCTTCCTTTGCCGAGTCCCGGGCAGGTGGTCGTGCTGTCCCTTCAGCTCAACCTCTCGACCAAGCCGTGCGCTCTCCAGTAACATGCTGCGATTGTAAATGGCGAATCTATTTCCCGGTACTCGGAACCCATGTTAGTCACTGGTAACAGTGACTGGCATGTAAAAGACCCATCATTCTCCTAACCAGGATCACGCCCTAACTGGATTATATGCCTGGGGGAGTATTGATGAATATATGTGGTGTGAACCTAATTTCATGTCCCTTCAGCTCGTCTCGAGTAAAAAGATAGTAACACATTTAGGGCGTACGGGCTAATTGCTGCCTTCCGACCGGGAAAGGGGGGGGGAACCTTCAGGCACCTTCTCCAGCCGGACCTCCATAGAGATTTCCAAGTCCGGATCCGAATCCAAAATTCAAATTAACGTAAACAATTAAATAAATCACTAACCTACGGCAGATGGCAAAAGTAAATTTAAAAAATTAATAAATCAATAAACAACTTTGTTTTTTTTTTCTCTCATTTGATTTTAAATAAATAATAAATACTTCAAAATCTTCAGAAATTTAAAACCCCGGAGGGCTCAGGCTATGAGGGGTCCAGGATTATTCTTTCTTTCAAGCCTGACACTTTCTTTCTTGTCCCTTCAGCACTGTGGGAGAACGGGGTAGGCGCCAGCAATGCTGAACTCGTCTATAGGGCTTTGGACGCAGCCACTTGTCTGGTTAGCTGAGTGAGGTAGTGTCTACCTGGGATGGGTAGCCTCACCCTCTGGACATAGCTTGATATCTAACACCTCTCCTGTTTCGCGTATACGGAGTATACCGTATCCACGCCCGTGGGGGCCCCAGACCAGCATGGCCTAGCGGCTAAGAGGGCTGGGTTAACAAATAAAAAGGGGAGCAATCCCGTTGACATTCGTGTTCCTTCAGCACTATGCTGCGGAAGTCGCTGGCGTACCAATACAGCTTCGTCTGACTTTTCCTAGTCGGTTACAGTTCAGTATTCAGGCCAATCACCTAATGTTGAGGGTCTGCATATGCTTTGTCCTTTTTTTTTTACTGGCTTTAGAGTTTTCTTAATCGGTAATTTGTTTTTGTTTGTGAATTTGTGAAAAGTCGCGATGAATTTGCGCTCAGTGAAAGTAGATAGGCGGCAAGGGCAATGGTTGACAATGGGGTTGAAAGGAATAGGTTCTGTCTGCTTCTGAAGTGGTGAAAATAAAAAGTAAAAAAAAAATTATGCTTGTGGAGTCCACGCGTGACAGAAGTGAAACTTCTTTCTTCTTATTTTATTAGGTATAGGAAACATAATTAATTCTCTTTAAGCTTAATTCAATTAAGCATGTGTGCAAGTGTAAAGAGTGCAAGTATGCAAGTGTGCAAATATGCAAATGTGCATGTATGCAAGTGTCCCGTCTCCTCCTCCCTCGGTCTCCCACCACGTACCTAACTATTCCCCTTCATGAGATCAGAATTTTCGTAAAACTCGAAAATTGTAGCCCCTTCAGCAAAGAAGTTTCACTTCAAAAATGCAAACAACCAATTTCTGAAAAATCCAACAATTTGGTTGTTAATATTTAAACAGTACCTATGAAAGAAGCTAATTAAGAAAAAAACGAGACACTGCTTATCTATTTTTTTAAAGTTGGTCACCATTGACCCTGCTCTCAAAAATTGTTCAGTTTTTGAGCTGTGTACTCCCGTAGTTTGCCTCTCACTATCCCCCCCCCCCCATCCCTAGGTCGCGTGTCACTCCCATGTTAACTTACCGAGAGTCAGAAAGGCTGGCAGCTTGGGAAGTAGTCACTTCTGTAGACAGTTCCGTATTCAGTGTAGTCTGTACGATCACTAGAGACCTGCAACTTAAGCGTTATTTCCTAGAGCCTGGCTAGAATACACAAATGTATGCCAAATTATCATTTCCACGATTTTACTGGCTGCTGCCTCATTTAAACTTCTCTCCTGGCCACGCGGGATTCGGGCAGATATTTTCCTAGTTGTTTCCCATTGGCTTCTATAGTCATTGACGACGTGTCATGTAACTCACAATAACTTTGGACTGTCGCCAAACATTAAGACAATTTTTGTATATATTTTATTTTATATAATTGTGTAATATATATGTAAAAAAATCAATATTTGTTACTTTGCACACTTGACCTTCTAAACAAGGGGAATATCACTGTCTAGGTGATATTTCGATAAAACCAACTACTGAAGCAGAAATGAATTATTTTTGATTAAATTTCGTTCTTTTATTGGTTGACGCTTTATTCCTCTGCATGGCAACAGGCTTTTTCATTGTTGATGCCTTCTGCGTATCCATGGCAATTTAATATGACGCGTGAATAGTATCGGATACTTACCAGTAAGTATTTTATAACAGTTCCTCTTTTCTATGATAGCACGCGAGTCGAGAGAGATAAATATAGAGAAATATAGAGAGACAGAGTGACAAAAAGTGAGACCGATAAATAGTGAGAGATAGAAAGACATACAGAGATAGAGGTAAATATGGACAGGGAGAGGATAGAGAGATAGTGCTATGGAGAGATATATGGTTGTAGAGATATTGTTAGATAAATGGAGAGATTTACACGGAGGGTTAGAGCTATATAGATAGATATAGAGATATAGTGAGGACTAGAGAGAGATATATAGAAATGCTTTGTGTATATGTAATTACCCACTTTAAACTAATTACAAAAAAAGAAAATAGAATGAGCGCATTGTAACGCATGCTGAACATTAATTAGATAGTTTTATATACTTACAACATGGGCTAAAAAATTCCGTACGTAATTCTAAGTTTTTGGTTTAAATGTTGGATCTTTTATGATGTAATCATTATAACTTCACTTAATATGGTTTTGACGTGACAACTTCTATTAAATCGATGAACGCCGGCTGCACGCACGAAAAAGTGTCCCGTAACGCACATTGTCCCGTTACGCTGTGTCCCGTTACACTCATTCTACGCTTGCGCCGCAATTATTTCTCTTCCACTCGATTGGAACAACCATCGATTTGACCTTTTCGAGGCACATTAAACTTGAAACACTCCCATTCGATTCCTACTTTTCCTATCATCGTCCTATCCTTAACAGAATAACACAGATTGGAAAAAGTTAAATAGCAAACATGTATAAAAGTTATAGTTAAAATAATCTCTTCGTTAAAGTAGTTAACATATTTGAATTAATGAGTACAAATAAAAGTAAATTTATCAATTAAATGGTAGATTTAATTTCACTCCTTCTTTGTGTCCATACAAAAGAGTGATACTTCAGTAAAAATTATTCAATTTTATTCATAAAAGTATGCAATTATTTCATCACTGTTTTGTTATGACGTTGTCACGTTAAACTATCGTGCGTAAACCGACTTTACAGACAACCAATTTTTTAGTTCTCTGCAAGATAAAGATGAGACGTCAGCTGTTCACACCGGGGACGCTATGGAAGCACGAGGGAGACTCGGTTCGACGACTGGCCGGACCGCTGTGGGCTGTGGGCGCTCGTGTGCTCGACCCGCAGACACGACACAGATGCGCTCTGTGTGCTCGGCGCAGTTCGGCACACAGCACATGGGCAGTCACGCAGCACAGCAATGCTGCGCCGGAAGCTCTGCTTTATCCCCTTCGAGCGCTGACTTCATTCCGCGAGGAGTGACAATGACCGAGCGTTCAGGACCGAATGACCATCTGCAGCAACTCGCGGACAGAGACCCAGAATGGAAAAAAAAAAAAATTGGTTGTCTGTAAAGTCGGTTTACGGACGATAGTTTTACGTGACAACGTCATAACAAAACATTGATGAAATGATTGGATACTTTTATGAATAAAATTGAATCATTTTTATTGAATTATCACTCTTTTGTATGGATACAAAGAAGGAGTGAAATGAAATCTACAATTTAACTGATAAATTTACTTTTATTTGCACTCATTAATTCAAATATGTTTATTACTTTAACGCAGAGATTATTTTAACTATAACTTTTATACTTGTTTCCTATTTAACTTCTTCCAATCTGTGTTATTCTGTTAAGGATAGGACGATGATAGGAAAAGTAGGAAACGAATGGGAGTGTTTAAAGTTTAATGCGCCTCGAAAAAGTCAAATCGATGGTTGTTCCAATCGAGTGGAAGAGAGATAGATGTGGCGCAAGCGTACAATGAGTGTAACGGGACACAGAGTAACCGGACAATGTGCGCAACGGGACACTTTTTCGTGCATGCAGCCGGCGTTCGTCAATTCATTAGACGTTGTCACGTAAAAAAAAAAGATGTAATGGATGATCCACCCATGTGGCAATGAAAAACGTATTCAATGCAGCCACTACATTCGTCTACATTATCATCAGCGTGTGTTGTTTTAACCTTGGTTTAATTGCAGAAAGTGAACGCCTATACTTAATTTCTAATAATATGTATACACTTTATTAATTTCTATTTTAAGATTCAAGTAGTGTTGAAGGTTGTTTTCCAGCGTATTACCTACTTTATCGTGTGCTATGTATCTTTGATATGATAAATTATTGATATTGAATAACTCATAGAATGGAAGTTACATTTTAAATGTAATTAGTTGTAAATAAAAAAAGATTATCGTCTTAACGTCACCACCTACGAAGACGCTAACTAAATAAATGAAGGTAGCAAAATTTAAAACAATTAAAAATTAAAATAATAACTAATCTGTACCTTACCATAGGCTAGGTATAAAATCTAACACAGCTGTGAGACAAATGTGTAAGATTTTTATTTTTCTTAACAGACGTAAAAACGTAGAAAATAAATAAGGAAAATTTACACTTACCCGCATGAATTTTAATCCAGGCATTATATGTTGGTTTTTTTTTAAATAATTTACCTGAATTTCTTAACACCTTATTTGCAAAGCTCTCCAAAGTTTTACCCTTGAAGAGAAATAACATCTACAAACCCTGTAATTTATTGGGTGAGAAATGAAAAAACTGTAGGGACTATACGAACTTTTATACAAAATACCCTTAGATCGGTTTTGCTCTTATCCTCCTGAGCCTGCGCTTCTTTAAACGATACACCACGTGGGATTCTAAGGAAGACCGTGTATTCCAAACGAAAAAAATGTATGGTTTTGGTCTAGATTCCCCCTTTTCACCACCACCCTATGCACGCACAGATTCGCCGTACAAACAAACATCCGAGGCATTGTATTTCATCTACGCACGCCCCCTCCATCCTTTTTCTCTCTCTCGCCCTTCTGGATAGCGCGCAATAATATGTCAGGTTCACAAATAGTCCCGGGTATACTAGACATGGGCGCGCGCACGCACCAACACGCACGCGGCCTGATTGTTTTGACTGGTCGCCATGGTGACGAGATCCGCCTGCTCCCTGTGCAGGATGTTGACACTGGACCAGCGGAGAGCCAATCCGCTCTCCTCCCCTCCTCACCTCTTCTACATCACGTGACTTCTGGGTAGCGCGCATCTCCCGAGTTGCACTTACACGGCGCCAACTGTCTGCGTGTCCATTTGTGGACAAGTCCATGGCGGACTTTCAGTGTCGGGTAGGGAACATTTCGCAACAACCTCACCGATTAATAGAACGCGATAATAATTTACCACGCATTAAAGAGGGGAGACAAAACAGTCTGACACCATTATCTTTGAAAGATTTGTGCAGTGGGAGTGCATGACTTGATGTAAACTTTTGGACATACGCCATTACTAAACACATGTATGTCTGTATAAGAAAACTACAAAAAACAAAATGACAAAGACACAAATTAAGCGAAAAATTGCTGTTGTCAACAGGATATATACACCACATAATATTACACCACATAATATTTTTTGCTTAATTTGTGTTTTTTGTCTTTGTTTTTTGTAGTTTTCTTGTACAGACATACATGTGTTTAGCAATGGCGTATGTCCAAAAGTTTACATCAAGTCTGACGCCATTCTGATTTCAACTTTTTTTAAAGACATTATATTTGCGCGGTTTTGTTCAGCATCCGTCGAGAGCTCATCATTACAACAGCCATCCAATGAATATTTAAGGGTTACATCATACGATTTCGAACAGGAATAAACATTATTTTACTACAATTTTGGTCTTGAATTATTTAACAAAAGCATTGTCACGTCGTGGTCTACGTTTCAGTGCTTTTTAAATGTCAAGTATCAACTGCCAGGCAAAGAAAAAAATCCATGGCAACTGCAGATGGCGTAATAGTTGTGCTAGACCACAAACGTCGATTCCAAAAAGTGTCGACAAATATGTCCTGCTAATTTTCGAGCCATAATGTGGCATACGTAATATGTGCTGCAAGGTGCGGCTGATATTTAAATTAATCCGTGAAGGCATGAGTTTATTCTTCTTAATGCAATGGACCTTCAATGTTACAGTCGGAACCGAAAAAGTAGGGTACTCACAAAATGTGTGTACATAAATTTCATTTGTTGCCAGGAGACCAGGATCGAAGCCAAAACTTGATAATGACATCGCTTCACGCGCTAGGGTTCTCAACTCTGCAGCGGTAGGACTTGATTCTCACCAACCAACTGCAATGTTGAACTCCATAGAATCCAACACAGGGATGGATTCAAGTACGAGGGAAACGGAGCAGACGTTGCCGTATTGACGGGTCTGTTCTTTGGTCGGCGCCCCGACATTCACTAAGCGTGCGCGTCACTTATTATAAGAGCAAAATACGATAATTCCTGATGGTAATACATGAATAGAAGTATAAAAACATATAATTTTTAGGGCTGTCACTTAAATGTTTTATTAGTTCAATTCAAATTTAATTTTTTAGTCTAATGTATAAAATATGACGCAATATGTTATATACCATTATGTTGTTTTTAAGAACACATAAAATGCCACGAATACTGCAGAAAAAAAATTCGGCAAAGTTTCTGAACATTTAACGTTAGTTTTTAACCCTTTACGTTCTATAGAAAATTTTCACTACAACTATGGTAAATTTCGTATGCATTTAACATTTTTCTACAATAATCCGTACTAATACTATAAAGGCGAAAGTAACTCTATCTGTTACCTTTTCACGCCTAAAACAGAGAACCGATTTTGATGAATTTTGGTACGTAAAAACACTGGGCCATGGAGAAGGACATAGGCTACTTTTTGTCGTGAAAATAAAATTTGAAGGGGTGAAATAGGGGATGAAAGTCTGTGTGAGGAATCAATTTTTTTTTTTTTTACTCTTTCACGCCGGAACCCCTCAACAGAGTTGAGTGATATTTGGCACACAGCTACCTAATATCCTGGATTAAGACAAAGGCTTCATGTAACTATGAAATTCCATCATTAAGGGAAGTAAACGAGGTAAATTAAGATTTATAATAGAAAATAATAGAAGGTAGGTAATAGAGTTACTATCAGTGAGTATGTATTATTTCTCTATATCTGCCACACGGTCATGTACAACCATCTCCTTGATAAGTTTTCTTGAGGGCCGATAGATCGTACTGGGTGACACACGCCTGTTGCCATGGAGGCAAATCATCAACAATGCTTGATTTTTTTTTTAGTTTGATTTGCTGTATTTTTGTTGTGTGTTTAACCTCTAAAATTAGAAATTTTGATTTTATCGTCATTATGGTCAGGACTTTAGGACGTAGTTAAACTTTACAAAAAATAATTTTGTTCATTTGTTGTAGTTTTCATATATGTAGGAAGATAGGTAAAGTACTAAAGTAAAGTACTCATTTAATTTTTAGTCTGATTATTTTTATGTACTTAAGTTAGTCCTACCTAGTGGGTAGATCAGAAATTTCCGTGAAACGTTAGTTAGCTTCATCGTAGGGGAAAAATAATATTTTGACGCTTATTTTTGTTCTTTTCAAGGTACCTCCTGCTGCTGATATGCCTCGCAAGAGTAAATCTAATCTAGCACGTAGCTCTAGCAAAGCTCGAGCTGCCGAAATTGCTGGAAACCCAAGAACCTGAGGATCAGACTCGGACCCGGCAGATTTTAGATGCCGAGCGTCGCGCAGCTCAAAGGGCTGCACATTTGTTGTAATAATTTAGGGGTGGGCAAGGATAGGGTTGGTCCACGGGGGTGTTAAATATCAAAATTCCAGTTTTCTCAACAATAAGTTGTGCACAATTTAATATTTATTCTTATTTCGACGCCGTGGCAACGGCTATTGCATTGTGATATATGTAATTGTTTATTTTACTCTAAGAAGCCTTTTCACGATGTGTTTAGCCCAGGCAACGCCAGGTACTTCAGCTAGTATAGGTACCTATAAAAACACGGATTCATGGTATTGTAGTTTTAAATAACAGACTGGCAGCTTTGTTCGCATAAGATCGATGGAAATGATAAGTAGTGGATTTTGTGAGAATTGTTTCAAAGGACAGTTTAACATGTTATGTGTGTTTTAAATATGTTTCTATTAGTAATTATTGTTTGATACGACATGTATGTTTTATCATGCAAGATTGATTGATGAGATTGGGTAAAAAAAATTGGTGGGAAAGTAAAACAGGAAAATCTCAGGTAATCTCGCCGCCGTAACACGAGAAGTGCAGTGCGCACCTGGGTCGCCGCTTCCCCTCCCTCCAGCCCTCAGCTCCCGGCGCGGCGCTGTTAGTTTGACATCTGAAACCTGATAGCTGCGGAGTTACGCGAGCCACCGACACGTGTTTCGAGAGATTGCTGCCGTCGGGACGGCGCGGAATGACGCGACTGGCCCCAGCCGCACTCGGGAGTTCTGGAAGGTGACTGGGCCGATATATACGTGCCCGGGACGCCGGCCTGAGGTAAGTGAGTGAGTGAGTGAGCGAGCGAGTTCAGTTCAGTTCAGTGGAGTCAGGAGTTCTCCCGCGGCGGAGTTTCCGGGGCGATAGTGCCGCGGGTGCGGCAGAGTGGCGAAGTCCTTGGACGAAGGTTCCAGGGCAGGGAGTGAGTCAGTTCAGTGAAGTCGGGAGTTTTCCCGCGGCGAAGTTCCGAGCGAAGTTACGAGCTAGGCGACGAGCGGATCCTCGGCGAAGGCAAGTGCGACGGCGGCGGCGGAGTGCGGCGACGGAGTCCCGCGGCGGAGATCCACGAGGGGCGCTGCGGCGAGAGTTGCGCCAGAGGTGCGGCCCAGCGAGGTGTGCAGTGTGTGAATACGAGTGACTGGGGAAGCAACATTTGTTTTTAGTGCAATTGATTATTTGGCAATTTTATAAGGTTAATTGTAAGTGACATAAGTAGTGGCCATCAATAAAACTGTGTGTGATAAAATATATTAATTGGGCTATCCTTTACGAACCCACGGTAAATTTAAAAAATTATGTTAGCTCTCTGGAATAGGTAGGTAGGCGTGTTATTTCCTTGTAATGTTCCCGGTTTACGTAATTACAATTACCCTGGTGCGTATGTTTAGAACATACACTATACTACAACGGCAATCTTAAGACCCATTCTACAATCGCACGGAAACGAAGACGGACCCGTGCGGATTAGCTCGGCAGTGCTGAGCTCTTCCCTTAGCGTAGCTCCGTGCGACCAATAAAAGCCGAGTATTTGGTTGTGGTGGTGGTAGCCATGTTTTTTTATGTTACAAATACGTTAGAAACTGTCGCAAGTACAAGTTGGTACTTCGTAATTGATACTTAGTATTTATGTGAATTATTATTTCTGTGCTTTGATTTCTTAGCATTATATATATTTTTATATATATATATATATATATATATATAGAGAGAGAGAGAGAGAGAGAGAGACACATACACACACACTACCTACTTGTACTTGTAACAGTAGTTTCTAACGTATTATGAACGTAAATGAACATGGCTACTACCACCACACAGCCATATATATACATATATATATATACACACATATATATAAAGTAGCCTTAAAACGTAAACGCATTGGTTGTCATTTGTTACGTTTCCGTGCGCTGTGTAAGCAACAGACGCGATAAGTGAAAGGTTTTCGTGAGATCCGTGCCATTGTAGGACGGACCTAAGCACTGTGTTCGCAAGCAAACAAATTGGGGGGGGGGGGGGGGGGGTGATTGAAGCGGGGAACGGGCTTGGAGGAATGTTAGATCCGAGACTAAGCAACACGACGCCGAGAGAACTCTCGGTATTCCGCGCGGACGGGGGCTCTGGCAGAGGCGAAATGGCGGAGCCCGAAAGTGTTTCGCGGCCGTCGCACGCCAATCCCCTCGCTCCAGCCGCCCCCAGGAGGCACTGACCCTCTCCAACAACCCTGCGCTGCCTTTCAGGGTCGCCCCCTGCCACACCCCTCCGCGCGCACAAAGTGCTGCCTCCCCCCACCCTCTTCACTCCTTGGTCCACCGCGGGAGGGGAGGGATCTGCCCGGCCATTCTTATCTGGCTCCCCCCCCCCCTCCACGTACCCAGAACATGCTGTCGAGCATGGATGTAGTGCACCCTCATGATTGATGACGTGTTGGAACGTAAGTAAACCAGATCCCACAATTCTGGGGGGAAAAATATATTACATTCATAAATTTTTTTTATTAAAAATAACTGTGTACATACATACAATCGAAACTTTAACTGAGCCCTAATCCACTTAAGACATTTCTTTTTTTTTTTGTAGTTAAATGTACTTACTCAAGTGAATATTATTTATTATTTAATTATTTACTGACTTAAAGGTGAAGTTGAGGCTTTTAGCCTACTCTTAACATGAACATAGTAGCTACTACACAAATACAGGAAAAAAATCAATCTTCATAAACTCATAATAGTAAACTAACCTAAACCAACAGCTTAGGAACTAATATGTAGACATTAATTTGCACTACTAAAGAACATTAACAAACAAAAGTTAATATCATTAAAAATTTAAAGAACATAAACAAAACAATAATTAGAGACCTGAAAAATTCTTGGGTTCATTTTGTGTTATGCTAAAAGGCAAATAATTATACCTTAGTGCTGCTTCTGCCAATTAGAGACCCTCACTAATAGAAGTGTCGAATCACAGGTTACCCAGTCGAGACGACTCACAAGTCAGCAGATAATGTACAGTTGGCATTTGCCCGAGTGTAAAGGATATTGGAGTCTATCCTGAAGTTCATTGAACCCGCGAATTTTTCCGGTCTCTAACAATAATACAGCAGGTATACAGGTTGTTACAAGCATTACACATGCACAAAAGCGCCTGTGGTAGTGGAAACACTGGCGACATTGAACAGTGTATGTCGCAACCTGGGGTTTAAACTGGGAGAGTCTCCGAGCCTCGCAACTCTGCAGGAGTCTGTTCCAGTCGAGGAGCTGCGTCTTGTGGCGGCGACACACAGTTCAAGGTCACATTTCGAGCGGGTATCACTTGACGAGACCAGTCGGTGCACAAATAATCCGGGATAGAATCCGCGAGAAGAATTCCGCCAGACCGTTCAGGCGGCCAGTGGGTCGGAAGGTTCCGTGATCGACTCCGGGTTGGTTCCCGCGCGTGAAGACATCTTCCCTCGAGTTGAGGACTGATGGTCGGGTATAGTCACTGCACTCGCACACTGGCCACCTTGCCCGGCCGTGAAGATCTCAAATGTAGTTTCCAACACCACGCCGCTACTTCTCCTCCGCCTGCCCTTTTCCGTCATGGTATTACAGGAGTAACGACTCATCATTATCATTAGAGACCGGAAAAATTCGTGAGTTCATTTCGCGATAGGCTAAAATACAAATAGTTATACCTCAGTGCTGCCTCTGCTATTGGCTCGCAACTCACCTGGATGACGCTGGGCCAATGAGAAACACCCGACCAAAGCTTTATCGAATCACAGGCTGCTACGTTGGGACGTCTCACAAGGCAGCAGCCAATGAGTGGGTGGCATTTGACCGAGTCTACGTAGAACTATGGATTTCATCCTGTAGGTCATTGAACCCGCGAATTTTTCCGGTCCCTACTCATCATGTACAAGAATAATAGGATAATTTGTTTTCAAAACTTTAAAAATGACGTTCAGTCGGAGACAAACATACCTACTCGTAGTAGTTCTTAATTTAAACAAAAAAAAATTAATTTTGTCTATATTGACATCCACTATGTGTTCTGTAATGATGACAAAATTGTGTAGACTAAATAATACTATTCTTTAATGACACTACAGTTATTATAGTTTTCAATGAAAAATATTTTATGTGGTGTTTATTGAAAAACTGTTTTGTGAGAGCCACAAAAACTATTTTTTTTTCACGGTAGGCCTTAGAGCTGAAGTAGTCATATCAGAATGAAAGTTGTTTTCCTGATTGTATACTACACAGAGATTAAAAATTTATGTACTTTTACAATTAAAATCTTCTGGAAACCAGATGCCAAGAAATAGTTTTTAAAACTTCAAGAAAGATTTTGTAACTTTATGCAACACATGGATATGGTAATTTTTGCATTATATTAAATACTTTGTCGATATAATTATGAGTATTTCTTACGAAAATTGGCAAATAGTTTTATTGTTTAATTGATGTTTCATTCAGGCTTTGAATAAACCATGGAAAATATAAACGAAAGTTCAATAATTTGATTTTATTCTGTTTTATTATGCTTATGTGTGTATTTAATACTAAAAACCTATTCGAGGAACGGTTGAAAAATAACTTTAACTATTGGAAGAACTGGGACAACACAAAGCATAAATGTCCTGGTAAGAATTCTAACCCAGTATTACTGCGAACATTATTTTGTAGGAACACAGTTGTTTTCACGTGATTGTTCAAATTTACGAACATCTGTAATTTCACATTAATATTTCTGTTCCATTTGCAAAAAAAAATTGCTTGTCTGTAAAGTCGGTTTACGGACGATAGCTTAACGTGACAACGTCATAACAAAATATTGATGAAATGATTGCATACTTTTATGAATAAAATTGAATCATTTTTATTGAATTATCGCTATTTTGTATGGATACAAAGAAGGAGTGAAATGAAATCTACAATTTAATTGATAAATTTACTTTTATTTGTATTCATTAATTCAAATATTTTTATTACTTTAACGAACAGATTATTTTAACTATAACTTTTAAACGTGTTTTCTATTTAACTTCTTCCAATCTGTGTTATTCTGTTGAGGATAGGACGATGATAGGAAAAGTAGGAAACGAATGGGAGTGTTTCAAGTTTAATGTGTCTCGAAAAAGTCAAATCGATGGTTGTTCCAATCGAGTGGAAGAGAGATAGATGCGGTGCAAGCGTAAAATGAGCGTAGCGGGACACATCGTAACGGGACAATGTGCGTAACGGGACACTTATTTGTGCGTGCAGCCGGCGTTCATCGATTTATTAGATGTTGTCACGTCAAAAATGATTGTGTGTTACAAGAAGTGAACCCACAGAACTGCTGTACGTACACGCCTCCGAAATGCCCGAGGACTCTAGGCATACGGCAGAATAGAGGTAGTCTTACAATAATATGAAGATCGATTGGAATGGAGTCGGACGCATGAACAGCTCTGGACGCATCTGGTGTTCGCTGCTCACTCGTAGACCTACAACTGCGTGGTCTGAATTATATATGTATACAATTTGGCCAGAATAATCCTTTCTTTCAATTTTAGACTACTTAAAAATTATCTGACCTAATATAAACCAATCTTTATATTTAGTTACGAATACGACAAGCGAAAATCTATCCTCCCCGAAAAAAATATTTAAAAAAGGACCAATATGTGGCAAGAATTAATTTTAATACCTTCAAAATGATTTTACGTATTATGTACGTAACTGACCTATAAAAAAATATTCGTTTTAAGTATGTGCACTTAAACGTGCAAAAATCAGGAAAAAAAATTAAAAATGATTTTTGCGAGAGTTCGGGATTATGTAACACGCTTACCTAGCATACTTTTACTTTCAGGGCTCCTTTTGGCTGGTGCGAAAACTAGCTGTAGTGTAAACAGCATGTCGTCCTTGCTCGGAGCTGCCTGGAGACACGGGAAGTGTAGCTTACCTCCTTCCAAGTGATAACAACCCTCCCTTCTCCGGCACAAGGTACGCTCTCTCCACCCCGCCCCCCTCCCCCCAAGAAGTACTGCTGACCTCGAGTCGACCCCCCCGCTCTTCTTCTCCCTCAGTTCACCGTAGTTGGAGCGCCATTCCCTCTTTGTGTTGCAGTTCTGCGAGATACGTGTTCATGTGGTTAGACACGGTACATCAGTTTCACAGACAACAGTGACCGCGTGCGTAAAGGTCATTCTTTCGGAATCACCACTGTCTTGGAAACTTAGGCCTGAACGCACTTGCGATGGGGAATATCGATTAAAAACATAGTGGACACATACACCATTGATAGTTTACACTGTATGTCGTAGAGAAACCTCAAGAACGGCCCGAACAAAGATGAAGACACAAACAGTAAGACGAATATTCCTGACTTGATGTAAGCTTTTGGACATACGCTATTGCTAAGCAAATGTATGTCTGTAGAAGAAAACTACAAAAACCAAAAGAAAAAAAACACAAATTAAGCACTAATTGCTGTTGTCAATAGGATATATACACCACATGATATTCCATAACAGTAATATGGTCAACAAACAAAGAAAAACAAAGAAAAATGGACTAATAGAATGAAAAAAAAAACACAAATGATGAATTGAACCCCAAAAAAATTCAGCACAACAGTTGAAACGAGACAAAAACACAACAAAACGAAAAGACGATACGAACACAATAGTTTTCCAAAACATAAACAAGCGACGTTTCGGGAACTGCTATCTGCTCCCGTCCTCAGGCAGAGACGCACATGGTTCGAAAACACAGGTGCGACTCAGACACACATGTGCTTAGCAATGGCGTATGTCCAAAACTTACATCAAGTCATGCACCCCCATTGTACAAATCTTTCAAAGATAAAATATTCCGGAAATGCACGAACGGGAGCCTTACTGTCGGAGAGAAACGAAGGTTCCTCGCCAATCAGTGCCCGTGGCGAGCGAGGTCCGAGGTTAGTCGCTCTCAGCCAATAAAAGGCGGAAACGCCTTCATCACGCCAGTTCTTTTCTCTTAAATTATTGACGTGATAACGTCTTATAAATCGATGAACGCCGGCTACAGGCACGAAAAGGTATCACGTTCCGCCTGAGCCAAGCGTGCAAGAACCGGCCAACCACCGTGCGAGAAAATCTTCTATAATATCAAACAGGTTAAGGCGGGCTTTTTAACTAATTGTTCAATATTATATATAAACAAATTTTTAAAATTAAATTTGCAAAAACTGTAAATTATATTTGAAAATTAAAAAGTATGCAATTTTTCATCAATGTTTTCATATGACGTTATCACGTAAAATTATCTTCCGTAATCCGACTTTACAGACAACCCCCCTTTTTTATTATCACGTGGCTTCGACCCAAAAGCAAACTATGCGAAATCTATACTAACAATAAATCAGTTCTTGGTAAAACGTCTGTACATTAAATGAAATTTTGAAGAAAAAAGTATTGAAAATGGCTACTAAAATTATTCAGATCTCAAAAGCACAGTTTTTTTTTAATATTTGTCTGTTCCGTCACTACTCGAACACTGCTAGACGGATTTTGATGCAATGTTTGTATTAGTACGGACTTTGACTAACTTGATCACTTGGCTGTACATAATTAAAAATTCCACCTCTTAATCTGTGATTTATGGTTTAATATGTTTTCAAGATTTTGTTTGCAAAGATAAGAAAAGACATTCGGTACCGATAATTTACATCCCGAAAACCCCAACCACAATTGAACCATTTTGCAAAAATACGGGTGAAAATGGGTAAAAATGGTTTAAATATAGTTAATTATGTCTCAAAAGCTATACAAGCATAAAATATACTGAGTACTTATAATTAAGATACCTAAACAACCAACAACAATTTTATTCCTTTTCTACCCCTTATAAAAAGTCATAGGCTATCTCCCAAGAAATAAAAGTACGAGGTAAGCAAATGAGCAGTAATAACTTAATTAAATTTAACTACTTTTCACCCACTTAGGGATTAAATTATTTTTCGTAATTCAACCATAAAGGGGTGAAAAAGTTAATATAATGTTTAAATATAAATCAAAATATCTTTGATCCTGATCAAGCATACTATTTAATTGGAAATTATGATGTCGGAAAAAATACTATTTGTAACTATTTTCATGTTGCTGAATTTCTGACATTAGATCTGATAGAATTATTTTCTTAAAACAAAACTTACCTTTTTAATATCCCATAGGATTGTAATCTCGCTAAGGGGTGAAGAAAGTAATTTATTATTTTTACTATTCTTACAAAATATTTTTCGTCTTACTCTAATGGTTTCGGAGATAAATTTTTTTAAATAAATCAAAATTTACTCATTTTCTCCCCCTTAAAAGACGAATATCAATAAAAAGAAAAAATAATATATCGGAAGATTTTTCTTTTTAAAACCTTACTTATCATACTTACCGAAATCCGGCGAATATTTTTTGATTGATGCTTGAACAAACCAACAGAAAACAGAAGAACCGACAAAAAATTTAAAAACTACATTTTTGTGTTCAAAATAATTGAAGTAGCATGTCTAAAAGTTTTTCATCACGTTATCCAATGAACAGACTTGTAACCTCGAACTGTTTCATTATTATAACTTGAAATACCGGGGGTAAAACAAGTCAGAAAAATGAATGGGAAATAATGGTGTTATCACTAATTACCTATTTAAAGAAATCATTTAATGCCTGAAAAAGATTTTACTGTAATTGTATGATTATATTTAAATAAACATTATGCAAACGCTATGAGTTCCATATTACTTTGTGTATAATTTTCAGTAAAAAAATTCCTGTTATTCTCCAACTCAAGACCTTATATTAGCCTTGAAAACACCTATGACTAAAGACCTGCAAAATTCGCGGTTTCATTCGGTGATATGCTAGAATTCCAAAACATATACCTCTTAGAAAATTTTGCTATTGGCTTACTTTTCATCTGGACGAATCACAACCAGTTATAAACCCTCAACCAAAGAAGGATCGAATCACAGACAAACCAGCTGAGATGACTTACAAGTTGGCAGCCAATGAACTTGCGTTATTTACCCGAGTGTACAGGGGTATGTGCAGTCTATCCTGAAGGCCATCGAAACCGCGAATTTTGCAGGTCTCTACCTATGACGTTAATTCATCTAGGGTACCTGTCGAGGGTATCTGCGATTGAATAATTCTTAATCATACTGTTCACTAAAGAGATAACAAATTTCGTGTAGGCCACACTTTGTGCCAGAGGGAATATTTGCGGACACCTTACGAGCTAATTAATACCACAAACATTTCTTCATAAAGTGTGACTCGAATACACGACTCTAGCGAACATCCGTCACACTGACCCCAAAAACAACCAAAGGCTGAAAAGAAGAATAAAATAAGTTAATTAAATTCATGAAATTTATAAATACATTTTTAAGTTAATGTCAGGGGCATTAATATTTTTTTTTTCGTGATTCAAATATCCAGCAATTTTAACAATGATATAAACGAAGAAAGAAAAATACGGTCCAAATTGAGATCCTTAATCAAAAAGTGGAAATTACCTGTAGATCTGAAGCTTTGAAGGTCGTTCCAAGAAACAAGTACACAATAAGCAACAAACTATTTACAACAAACTTAAATACAGTACACTCTTAAAGAAACAACTCGAGGGCTACGAAATATACAACTAACACTGTTATGGCGTGAAGCAATATAGGCTATATGAAAAACTTATTTAAAATACATATACTTTTGAAACAATTTTTTTTGTTCGAAATAAAACATTACAGAGGCTGCTATGAACAAAAAATTATTAAAAAAAACTATTACAATGTATTTAAGAATGAAAACGTTTTCAATTTCTTTCTAGATTTGAGTAACACATAACATTAAAAAAAATAATGAAAAGGAAAGGCTGAAAACTACGAGAAGAATGTGACATAAAGAGAGAGGTTCGCACAGCAGTTGTACCGATTTTAACTCGCATATTCTGATTTCATAGTATTTGTATAAGAAAACGTAAGCACTTAGTTCTGAAAGGCTGTATGGGCATTTATAAAAAAACCAATCACTTTATATGTATATTGGTTAAAGAAAGTTATTTACTGTCGATAAATCACAAGAAAAAATTGTGTCTGTATTTGAAATTTATTTTGTTTATAAGAAAATCAAATTTGTTCCGTTATCCCTCACAGCTCATGCTTAATTTCAGCTTACTACTTGTAAACAGGCGAAAAAACTTAATTTGCAGTAAACAGTCGCATGTAAATAATTTGAAGTATTTTAAACTCTTGACCCAATAATATGTCACGAAGTTTAGGCATCTTCTAAATGATGAGTTAACGTTAAATTTTTCATTCCGCAAATAAGGCACATAAAATAAATCACTGGCTGGTCACTAAATCTTCAGATCCAAAAGACCCTAAGTATTGTGCATAATTATAAAGGCTAACTATGAAATCAAAAACTCACTCACACAGTCACACGTCACTGTATCTCTAAGGGATGATAAAAAAAGGTAACATATGTTCCTCCTAGGTTTTAAAGTACCAATACGAAGGGATATCTTAGACCCTTAATGTATAATGAGAAGAGCGATAGTGTTCTGCGTGTAGAGCTACTTAGTGGGGAAGCCTAAGATGTCCCATCAAGATCTGTCCCTGCCCGATTACACCCGAACAATTCACCTTCGGCCAACCTCGGGTTTATTTATATATATTTATATTTCTCTGTTTATTTTAATGTAGCTATACTAACCTAACTAACCGTCCATAGTGTTTTAAAGTGTTTTAATGTAGCTAACCTAACCGACCACTTTTAATATTTGAATTCATTTTTCCTGCGCAAAAATAAAACAAATCCCGAAGTTGGCCGGAGGTGAATTGTTCGGGTGTAATCGGGATTGGCAGAACTTGATGTGCATCTTAGGTCTCCCTTCTTAGCGAGGCACGGGCACATCAGTTGGTGTAGGTACATCGGAGACATCTCCGAAGAATAATAAAACAATGAGGTTTACGGAGTGAAAAAAAAAAAATGAAATTCGGATTTTAATTCCGGGGGCCGGGGCTGGTAAACAGCGCGGAGTACGTTGTTTACGGCAAGTGTTGAAGAGGCAGTGTAATCAAGGCGGTCGTGTGAACTGAGGAGACATCTCCTCGCCTGCCACATGTGGCGGATCCTGAGGGATGCTGCGAGGGCTTCCCCGCCGACAGGCTGTCATCTCGTCGCCGTGGGGGCTGGCGGGGAGGGGGGGGGGGCCGCAGCCCCTGCCTTGTCACGTGTCTGTCCGTGCCCGCAGCACGGATTAGCGCTAACAATTATTATTAGTGCCGGGGAAGCCTGGCTTGTTGTGTTGCGCTCTGTGGCGAGTGACGCTGCGCCTGAAGAAGAATAAAACTCGAGGCGCAGAGAAAAATGCTGCGGTTGACGAGGGTGGGACGGACGGAAAGGGAAGTTTGTCAACGGGGAGACTGCACTTGGTGACAACACTATTTGGAAGAATCGACGCCTTAATGCTTGCTTGCTTGCTTGCGTTAGCGTCTTTCCGTTGACGGAATGTATCAAGCGTCAATACACAGTTTCAGACACCGCTCAGGTCTCTGCTTATTTAATAACTTGCGTTAAAAACCAAGGTCATTATTGACTTCTATTTTTTTTTTGTTTTATCCAAAGTCGATCATGTGAAACGTACAAATAAACCTCATTTCATTTTGCTGACAGTGAAATACCTTTCTGTATTCCCAAATTAATTATTTGAAAACTAGTTGCTAATAATTATTTTGTTAAAAAAAATTCCAATAAAAGTATTTTTTAATAAATTCCAGCGAAATATACAAAATTAATAGTTTATCCAAACCATCAAATATTTTTTCCCCAAATTATAAGAATTTTGCGAAAATAATTTCTGTTCACAGAAATTGTTTCAAAACGCTCAATATTTTACTTGTAGCAAGACAATAAAATAAGTTTAAGACTAAAAATTTCCTTGTAAACGTAAAAAAAATTATATATGTACTTTTATTCTTATTAAATGTGTTTTGATCAATAATTAGATTTTTTTAGTGGCCAGAATTTAAAGTTTTTAATTTGTTGCTACTGTTTATGCATGATTGTATTTTTTACAATATTATCTTAAAGAAACTCACGTAGTTTAAATGCTTTCTTATTCACTTTAATTTACTCTGTTGACCTTTACCCCAGTGTGTTTTAGTCGCATATGTTATAACTCGGCTGCGTTCCACTTTTGTTTTGTACTTGTTGAGTGGTTCTTGTCTATCATGGGGAGAAATTCATATAGTGTTCTCAATTATATTTCCTTTACTATGATATATTGAACTAATATAAATTTAGAGACATACAAACTTCACTTTATTCTCTAGTTCCAGGCTAGAATCCACAAACATGTGAGTTATCAGGTAGATGTCACTTGCTTATTGGCTGGTGCCACATTCCACCTTCTCTACGGGCCGCGCATGGTTCAGTAGGCTGTTTTTCCAGGTGTTTTTAATTGTCATGTAGTCCTTCAGGGCGTGTCGAATAACAAGTGGTCCAATAACCAGGGAGTTTCATATATACAACATCTTTTTTTTTACTGACTACAATTAACAGCGCGAATTTTGGCAGGTCCCTATTTTTTTTATTTTAACTGTTTACGATTTTTTTTTTTGCCGGATGAAACCCGCGAAGATTGTGTGGTGTCGGCCTCGGTAGCGTAGTTGCCAATACACCAGGCTCCGGGATGCGGGCTCTGGGTTCAATCCCGGGTAATTCATGGACGTAATTTGTGTTTTATTAATCATCTCCTTGGCAACAAAGACTCGGGGTTACAAAAAAATGAATGAAAAAAATTGATTGTCTGTAAAGTCGGTTTACGGACGATAGTTTAACGTGACAACGTCATAACAAAACATTGATGAAATGATTGCATACTTTATGAATAAAATTGAATCATTTTTATTTTAATAATAAAAGAATAAATACTCGAAATTATACTAGTAATCAGATTTTTAAAATGCAAGAATAATTAACCTTTATTGCCGAAATTGTTGTTGTAATAAGCAATGAAAACCATATTAACATTTCACTTCACTTTATAACCAGTCGACGAAACAGTTCACGTGTAGATGTAAGTTATGTGCTGCCGCTGTCTTTCTTCTCCTCGGACGCATAGGCCAATTGAGTGGAAGAGAGATAGATGCGGCGCAAGCGTACAATGAGCGTAACGGGACACAGAGTAACGGAACAATGTGCGTAATGGGACACTTTTTCGTGCGTGCAGCCGGCGTTCATTGATTTATTAGACGTTGTCACGTAAAAAAAACATTTTGAAAAGGGGAGGGGGTGGTTGGCTCACCTGTGAGACTCAAACTTGCCAGTGTGTCACTAATATTAAAAAAAAAAAGTGATTTGCGTACTCGTCTTCCAGTCAAGAAGATGCGGGTTCGATTCCCGCAGGATGGAACCCTGGAAATTCGCATTTTTTTTTTTTTTTTTTTTAAAGGTGAACTTTGCCTTTTAACCTGTGGGTTTCTTGTGTGCAGACCCGCCCCGCTCAAACATGCAACACATTAATGCTACATTCTCATTTCCCTCTCCCCCATCCTTCTAGGCCTCCAATGGTGCCACGATATCGACAATACTTTAAACGCTTAATTGTTCACTCATTCATAGAGACCTGTAAAATTCGCGGATTCATTTCGCAGTAGGATAGAGTCCAAATACTTTTGACATTATTTTGCTTCAGTGATTGGGCCACAGTTTATCTGAAGGACTCTGGACCAATGAAAAATCTTTAACAGAAGAATTAGCGAATTACGATCATTCCAGTCATCAGGTGTTACGAGTCGGTAACCAATTAGCAGATGTAATTTGCACGGAGTCTATCCTTTAGGGATTTGAAATCGCGTATTTTACAGGTCTCTACTCATTCATTACAAATTTTTTTACAATCGCAGATGTGACATTTATTCAGTTTTAACCAAGGGAAAAGAAAACAATATTTGTAATTGTATTGTAGTTTGTAATGAATCAATTTTGTTATGCTTGTTTTAGGTTGAGATGGGAGGCGAGTTAGAGGAGAGAAAAAACGATCAAGATCAATATGCACGCTGACATTATGCTGGAAGCATGGATGTATTTACCATTGTAAATACTCCCAAATGTTTTAGTATTTTTTCTGTGGGTGAATAATATAGTGTATTTGTCTTTTCCGCATAGCTTAAAAGGTGTGAAAAACTTGGCATTAAGAATGCTTTATACTATTTTCACCTTCTGTAGTCCTATATTCTTTTTGCTCCTTTCATCTGGTCCCTCTCTCCTAGATATTTCCTTCCGAAGTTTCTCTTTCTGATAAGATTTGGTGGAAAGAGTGTGTAGAGTGTGTGTTAATTTCCAGTATTATTTATACATCAATAAAGTTATTATTTCGTACATGATACTAGAACTGAATTATTTAGTTAATAGGCTATATCAATTACTTAACAATTTAATGTTTTTTAAGTATTGTATATTAACATATTATATCACTTTATATAATAAAATATTATTTTTGTTTTAGTTTATTCAAATTGATTTCATATCTTAAATTTTTTTTAAATGAAGTTTGGTTTCCTAAAGAGTTTGGAAATATTTTCAGATATATTAATTTGTATAAAGAACTAGGAAAATAAATATAACAGAAAACTCAGACTGAAAAAACCAGAAAATATCAAGAATATAGTAAATAATAACGATAAATGCCACATGATATGTAGTTGTGAAACAAAGTTTTGTAGTACATGTATCCTTCACTGATATAAATCCTTCACTACTGTGTTTGGATCTACTAGTTTTTTTATGTGTTTGGTTAATTCTTAAACACGCTAAAGATTTTTCCTGATGATTTCAGTTTTTTTTCTTATTTTTTAAGTATCCTACTGCAAAGCGTGGACTAACACTCAAATAATCTGAAGCCAAACTAGAAACTACATTTCAAATTCAGAAATCTTTTAATTCTTAAAACTCAAAACTAGTTTCATAGTGTATTAAATTCACTACATATATTCTGTTAAATGATTGATTATTTCTTACCTCACGCCACTTATCTCGTGCAAATATTTTAATATTTTAAGAAAGGTATGTGATAAATGATCATCTTTCTAAAGTTAAGCAATATAGGTACACAATACAATTTCTTGATACGGTTTTATTCATTCAAACCATTCAGAGTTAAAATTTCAAAAGATGTATTCTCGTAACCATATATTTTATATAGATGTATTTTGAGTGTGTCAATATCTTAGTTGCCGTTTGAATACTAAAGACTAATAATCAGTAAGAGGAACATAAAAATAAATTAACTTATAATAAACAAACGGCACTTTACCTTTTGGCAACTTACGACAAGAAACTTTTTTTAATACATTGCAAGAACTGTAATGAAAACGTAAACAACACGCTGCTATCAGGCACAAAAAGAAATGCTGTTTCTGAACCAGCTGACATCGAGTCTGAGGTAAACTCAAAGTGAAAAGTTAAAGATCTGCATTTTTTTATTTCTTGCAAACACATATATTTTTATTTATGTTTTACTTAGTTAAAAAAGTTTTTGAGAGCTGGTTTCCAAAAAAAAATACTGCTAAATTTAATAAATATAAACCGAAGAAAAAAACACGAATTTAAACTTACAAGCTAACGAACTCACGCTTTTTTATTTGTTATCATATATTAATTACTCTTGAAATTTTTTTTTAAATTCTATAAGAAAATTGGCATTGCAGCAACAGAGCTGCATTATGAAGAGATCGTTACAGATATATGAATTTTCTTCAACTATATTTTTTAATTCACTTAAATAAATAGTAAGGATTGGTTCATTCAATTGCCTCCACAGTATAAAAATATATATAAGTTAAATAAATAAGTCTTCGTAAAACCTATACTACAGACAACTTTTAATTTGCTATATTTTGGAATGCATAGATAGAGATGGAATGCACATTCAGTTGAATAATACGTGTTGTCTGCTGGCAAGTTTAACAACCAAAAAAACCTTGTTTTTTAGTGAGTGACTCTTTACAGTACTCGAAATATTTTCTTCATTTTCGTTTTTATAATCATACCTAACAATTGTCCAATATTGTTTTCCGTAAAATGTAGTACAGTTCCGGAAATAAAATCATAAAAATTAATTTTTTACATGAGTTAATAAATTGTTCAGAAAAAATCAATTAGGGCGAGAAAATTAAAAAAATGTAATAACATACATTGCAATTTGACTAATAAATACGGACTTATTACCTGCCTAGCTTCGCATTTTTATTTAATTCATAGTTTGCATTACCTAGTTAACTTATTACATGACAAACAAAAAAATCAGAACCAGTAAAGACCCTTTTAAAGGCTTCTTCATTGTTATGTTAGTAAATAATGTACCCAAAAACACTGATAAGTACAATAACTTTTGGTTTATATCAGGCACTCACCAGCTTTAAAATGTAATATATAGATTTTTTTTTAGTCTTGATAGAGCGCCACACACAACCCAAACGCTAACCTCAAAGGCTAAGTTATTCGAGTAATTGTCAATTGCGGAGTAAATCACGGGATTGTGTTGAGATACAAAACAGTCTGATGCCAGCCCGACGTTCGCCTATTGTGAAGTCTTGCGAAGTGCGCGCGGATCTTCACTGAACACGACTCAGCAAGAGCGGCCCTGCTTGGATAACTAGCAAGAATGAAGGTAAGTGAACCCAATAAGTGCTGCCTCGTGTATCACGAGCTGGAGAAATTAACGTGAATAAAAAAGGTGCCTGTCTGTAAAGTCGGTTTACGGACGATAATTTTACGTGATAACGTCATAAGAAAACATTGATGAAAAATTGCATACTTTTTAATTTTCAAATATTATTTACAGTTTTTGCAAATTTAATTTAAATATTATTTGTTTAAATATAATCACGATCAATTAGTTTAAAAGCCCGCCTTAACCTGTTTGATATTATAGAAGATTTTCTCGCACGGTGGTTGGCCGGTTCTTGCACGCTCGGCTCAGGAGGTACGTGACAATTTTTCCGTGCGTGCAGCCGGCGTTCATCGATTTATAAGACGTTATCATGTCATATTTCCCATATATATATATATATATATATATATATATATATAGGTATATATTTTTAAATTATGGGTCCCCGAAGATTATCCACAAATAATTTGTAAGGATAACTGAGTGAAAATCTGTCATCACACGGAAACAAGTACTTCATGCGTTTCTGCCGCTCCAGTTAACACGGGTGCGTTTTGACCAAGTGAGTAGTACGTGTCGCACTTAGGTTCTTTAAATGATTCGTGCTATTGGGAATCTTGATTTAATTCAGTTTTTTTTGGACATATGCCATTGCAGTTTTGCACTGCATAATTACCAAAGTAAAACCAGCCATATAGATAAGTTTCACTGTCAGAACTGTTATCAAATCAATTCCCCTGCGAATGTGGTTGTATGAACGTAGGAGAAACTGACAGGGCCCTTCCAACACGCATTAAGGAGCACAAAAATAATATAAAAAGGGCGAAACTCAAAAATCTAGACTTGCCGAACATGCCTGGGACAATATAGCCTCCATAGAATACTCTGGGACAGTGTTGCTCCACTCATACAGGAAGAACACCCAATAAAATGACATTTGTATTATAACTCCTGTTTTGTTTTTACCACTAGCAGTAGTGGTTCGTCTTAATTTAAATTGTTTCAAACAAAAGTTTTAGATAATGTTAAAAAGGGCTTTCAATAACATTTTACGGACATGGTATTTTGCCTACTAGAGAATGTATAAATTATTTAGTCCTTCTACCCCCTGTTTTTTGCACACGTTGCAGTAATAGTTGGTCTTATCAAAAATCAATCTACAAAAAAAAATTCCCTGTATTACTCTTACGAGGTATAATACCTTAAATCTAATCGATATATTTTTGGCATTAAGAGAGCTCAAGCAATTAAGGCTGTTTTTTTTTTAAACTTCCCCATTTTTACCTCTTTGTTCCGATTTTGCCCAATAACGAACTCGACCGAGCTTTCCGATCACTTATTTTATGAAAAAGCTTCGAAGTTATTTTTTTTAAGTAATGCTAATTATAGTTTCCAAAGAAAAATTATGTACATATGTATGTTTACAATTTTAAGATGACGATGGATTTGAGATCAATGAACCATAAATCGAAAATCTATTTACATTTTCCGGAAGTCGCATCATGGTAACAGCTACAATAGGTGGTATTCCTTCTAAATCTACCAAACAAAAAGAGAAGCGATTAGAAACTGCATAAACAAGATAAAAGTTTTTTTTAAACGAATTTTCTTTAAATATGGCAGGATGACTCAAGGCAATTAATTAATCATAATAGCATAACGTATAATGAAAATTGCAACTATACAACTATAAGATTCTTTGCATGTTTAGGTTACTTGCTCGTTCGCATACAATGTAAAAAATGTTTGTACTTTGTATAAGGTTAAATACTTGGAAACACAGTTGTCAACGATAACACTCGTAAAAGTAAAACTGCAAGTCAGAGCTTTGTAAAATTAAGAATGGGGACAAATCTCTGCCTTATAGTTTTACAAGTGACATCTTTGGCAACTGGGTTTTCAAAATCTTTCCTTGTAAAAGTACAAACATTCTTTACATTTTTTTTTGCTTCTGCGTATACTGCTGCAATAGGGTACTTCCCCAAATTATTATGCACTCCTATACCATTAAACTCGCTTATGAGCTTGTATATGTGGACACTTAATCATATTTGTCTATAAAATTCCAAACCCTCTATCTGTGTAGTTTCACTTCTAACTGAATATGTGAAAATTATACTATAGATTTAACAATAATTGTCTGGTATTTCGTTTTAAGTTGCAAAACTTACAATTCACAAATAAAAATAAATAATAATTGTATAAGCGCTAATGTAATTAAAATGGGGGATTTTTTCTGAAATATATTTTACTAGCGACCCACCCCGGCTTCGCACGGATGCAATGCTGATACTAAAAATACTACAGAATGTCTTTATATACAACGTTTACAGCTTTTTTGTCATTAGACAATACAAACATGTTTTCTTTAGAGGTTACTCTTGAAAGAGCGACATATAATTGGCCATGTGAAAAACACTCAACGCTCAAATCTAAGCCTGCAACGTTGAAAGTTTGACCCTGCGATTTATTTATGGTCACTGCAAAAAAATATCTTAGGATTAATGCTGTATTGCTTAAAATCGCTTCGTAAATAAGCCATTATTTGTCGTAAAATGTAAAGGATAACAAATGGTTATTGTGGGTTATCCCTAAGAGATAGACATATACCATCGCGGACTTTTTTGTAGACCTTTTTGAGGTGTACAATACTGTAGTACATTATTTTGATCTATCTCGTAGGGTTCAGCCAGCGTTTAATGTAAGCGCAAAAAATGTGTACATTTACATTACATTAGAAACCTCTAAAATTATCAGTGTTTCTCTACTATATTATGCATGTATTATACATATAAACTTTTCTCTTGAATCATTCTATATATTAAAAAAACTGAATCAATATCCATTGCGTAGTTTTAAAGATTAAGCATACATAGGGACAGACAGACAGCGGGAAGCGACTTTGTTTTATACTACGTAGTAATTGATTTTATCAGCATTTGACAAACACCCATTAAAAAAATGTCCAAATGTGGATTATGGTATCAATATGTATAACTTATTTCAATACAGATATGAAATCGAAAATGCTTTATGTGGACTATTTATTTTGCAAAATTTCTATGTGAAAAAATGTTTTTTTTTTTAAATTAAATTAGCATATAGTAGTTTGAACTGGGCTTTTCAGAGAAATGATACTCCTTATTAGAGCAGAGACATCCTTGTCTTGTGTTATTCAGGAAGACGCAAATTTTCTCGTGAAAAATATTGATGTCATTTTACGCTAGCATAGCTGGCAGATGTGCCTACACCGATGTAGGTGTATTTTTACCTACACATGTCTATGTAAAAATGTTTTTTTCTCACAAAGTGATAATAACAAAATAAGCAGTGTCAGGTAATTTAACCATGTACCATTAAAAATCACGTATAGGTAATATAATTGTGCGTTATTTCACATGAGTAATTATACTAATTTTAAATTCAATTTACACATTGTTTATGTAAAAATATTTGCTAGTGTAAAATCATACATCTTTGTAGAACTACATTGCATGTATGTGTTTCTATCATTCATCTAGTAAAATAATATAGATACATACTAATTATACAATTTACCATTTGGAATGACGTCACAGAAGTTTGCGAACTCTGATACTAGTTGTCGTTAGTGTAGGTTTTTTTTTATTAAAATGTTTATAAATTTCCGAATGCTGTAGCAAATATTCATCTCGTGCTCCGAAAACAAAGAATTTTAACGTCAGGACTAAGGAATAAATATGAAAATAAGGAATAAATGAAGGTTTATATCAATACGAACATTTGTTCCAAATTATAGAGAAGTCCCTTTGAAGCTATAGTGATTACTGGCAACAGCTGTAAGGGCTACTGATGTTTGACTCACTCTCGTTATTTAAATTACTATTGTTCCAATCGCAATTTTAACTTTCCAGAACTAACAGGTAGGGGCGTTAGTGTCACCTGTTTAAGTACTAGCTATTACAGGTTATGTCAAAAAATAATTTCAATAGGTTTAGTGTAATTTTCTCCAACATAGGAAGAAGTATTAAATAACTCTTTGATGAGTAATTTTACACAATCAAACATTTAAAGTAACAACAATATTGCAACTGTATTACTAAACGAATGTCTATGTAAAATTAAACAATATTTATTTTATACATATGAAACTTTTTTTTATTTTCATATCCACATTCATGTAAAAGCACACAGACGGTGTCTTTAATTATTGTATGAGAGGCTAAGAAAAAACCCAGGTAGATAAGCGAAATTAAAATAAAACAACTAATAAAGAACAATTTTTATATGCAAAGTAAGTATATTGAACAGAGAACACTGTTTCAGTGCGACAAGTGTAATAAACAATTTGGAAGCCACGATAACTTGAAAAGGCATCTTATAACCTGCAGTAGGTCTCGGACATTGTCTTGGAAGACATATAAGTGTAGCAAATGCGATTAATATTTTTTTTATCGCAACAGTCTGGGTAGCCACAAGTTGTGTACAGGAATGCAAACAAATGCTAGTATGCCTCAATACACCATCAGGCATTAACATTTATTGCTTTCCCTGAGTCGATATTCAACAAAAGAGCAGTAGTCTATTGCTTAACCTTGTACGATAATTTTTTTTAAAATTTAAATGGAGTATTTTGGCAATATATGTTGAGGGAAGTTATCAAAATCGTATTAATAAGAGGTATTATGCCATGGAGAAGTAGTACGACTTTAGTGACCTGGGCTATCCACCGCCATTAAATCAGATAAAACTTTTTGAGGAAAATAATCCTGAAGTGCCAGTAAATGTGTATGCGCTAAATGATGATAATAAGGCCTCACAGTGCTTTGAAATGCACAAATTGAAATGTGTAAATAAATGTTGAACAAAATTGTTCTCTTTATTTTTTTATATTTTGTTTTTTTGGTATTTGTAGTAGAGTAGAAATTATGTAATAAAAATTTTATTTGTAAAAATTGTGTCGTTTTAATTTATTGAACCTGCCATTCCTACGTAATACTGAGTTCTATTGAAAGCATGTCCAAATGTTTGCATTGTGTGTCACGTGTGTGTATAGCATTGTACATTAACCATCTGGAAGGTATTCCATTCATGGAATAATTAGACTTCCATGGTAGGCACATCAACAACATATTATTTTCGTCGGACAGGTATCTTATATAGAGTTGTTTTGTTTTTTTCGTAGATAGAATGATTAATAAACTCTACGAATGGTGATGGGAAACATAGTTTAATTTATTGTAAGTTTTAGTTACTCTTATCACTGGCCGAAAATGAACCAAGGACGGAAATCGATAGAATCAATAATTATTTCAACAAGATATATTTTTTGTTATTAATTTTATATTTTTTTTCCTAATTTATAGCTTAAAAATACGAATTTTTAAGATGGCGGACAAATTAAAAAATTGTGAGCACCCTGGCAATAAACGGATGCACTCGAGATGGTAAAAATGAAAATACATAGGTATATAGCGTTGACGCACTCTAGCAGACGAAAACTATTGTGGGCAGTGGCCTCCAGCAGTTGAAAACAAGATGGCTGCAATTATGTTACACTGGGTGACATAATTTGCCTTGGTATAAGTGGTGGGAGGCTGGACTGCCCGTGGCTTTCGTGGAAGAAGGATTAATCGCCTTTGAAAAAAAAGAAGTTTAGTTTTACCATGTTAATTTGTTCTAACCGTAGTTTTAAGGCCCTTTATTAGTTAAAACAAAACTCAAACTATTTTTGACCTCTTTAATGGTCACATTTTGACAAATGGAAAAAAAATAGAATTTGTAGGTAACTCTACTCACATGTTGTTCGGTCTAAGTTTCTTATCTCTAGTTCTAATAGATTCGGAAGCCGGCTTTTTTCTTCTTGAAATAAAATCCACCCCTTTTATACCATTCAGGTTTAAAATTTCACAAAAATGATAAAATAAGTTTGTAATTTTGGTATGTTTATCATTGATTATCTCATCTTCTGCTTGAATAAATTGTAAGATATAATTAATTATTTTAAAACGACATTTACCATATTTTCACTTATTAACGTTGAATTTGAAATTAAATATAACCTTGTGTTTTAGTAGGTCAAAGTCTTTACTAAGAAAAACGTTTTTCATCAAAATCCGTTCAGTAGTTTTTGAGTGATTGCAAATAGTAGTTTCCAATAGTTTTATCAGAATAACATTCAATGTATAGACGTTTTAACCTGAGCAGTTTTATTATTAGTACAGACACTTTAAAATTCGTTAAATAATCAGCATAAAAATAATCTTCTTCCACTTAATTGTTTACTTTATTCACATTGAAAAATCTGTGAAAATATAAGTAACCCTTAGTTTGTTTAAGGTAAAATCATGGTCGAAAAGTCTCAACCATAATTTCTAACAGTAGCCTATTCATGTAACGTGCATCTGAGTTCAGGTTGCCAGTCTATTACTCCAGCCATGTCATAATCAGCATTCTGGCACAAAGTGGAAACGTAAGTGAACACCAGATAAAGATACCATATATAGGTCAATATAACTTTAAATATATATCTTAAAGGAGGCAGACCTGTAACATTAGCGATATTAGCGATGTTATTGGGCGAAAGTCTAGAATGCATGTGTCCATTCACTTGAACGTCCCTGGATAGCATGTCATGACTCACCCTGAAGGACCAGTAGCCAATGGAAAAACACGTGGAACACACCTAACCAAATCACGCACGACCCGAACAGAAGATGAAACGTGGAAGCAGCCCATGAACACGAGACATCGATTTGTGGATTCCAGCCTGGCACAGGATAATAACGCGACGTTTTCTTGTCACTATAAACGATAACCACCACCCCCCCCCCCCCTTTTTTGACGTGACAACGTCTAATAAATCGATGAACGCCGGCTGCACGCACAAAAAAGTGTCCCGTTAAATAACATTGTCCCGTTACGCTGTGTCCCGTTATGCTCATGGTACGCTTGCGCCGCATCTATCTCTCTTCGACTCGATTGGAACAACCATCGATTTGACATTTTCGAGGCACATTAAACTTGAATCACTCCCATTCGTTTCCTACTATTCCTATCATCGTCCTATCCTTAACAGAATAACACGGATTGGAAGAAGTTAAATAGCAAACATGTATAAAAGTTATAGTTAAAATAATTTCTTCGTTAAAGTAATAAACATATTTGAATTAATGAGTACAAATAAAAGTAAATTTATCAATTAAATTGTAGATTTCATTTCACTCCTTCTTTGTATCGATACAAAATAGTGATAATTCAATAAAAATGATTCAATTTTATTCATAAAAGTTTGCAATCATTTCATCAATGTTTTGTTAAGACGTTTTCACGTTAAACTATCGTCCGTAAAATACTTTACAGACAACCAATTTTTATTAATTTAAATTATAATAATGTTTTGGTAAATTGTGATTTTTTTTGTCACCAATAGGCAGACCACCAGACTTTATTTATTGGTATTGGCTGTTTTAAAATTTTTATTTTCACATTTCCACTGATTTCGACCAATACGTGACCAATTGAAAGGACACAGCATACACCTCGGCTGGTGACGCAGCTCAGAACCCACCAATCAAACGTCGACGTGCATTCAATGGTGCTGCGAAGGTCGGCATCGCACATGGTGTATTTTTTTAACCAGGTGTAAGTCCGTCGCTGCATATGGCGGAGAGGTTAATAACCACTCAAAATAAAACATGGAATTCGAATGATTCATACAACCGAGAGTTGAAGACGGAAATGTTTCGGAAGAGCTGACACAGCGTTGATGGTAGGTATAGCTTACAGTAACAAAGTGTCCACAAAATTTGAATAACTGTGTTTTGTGCGTAAGTTATTGTGGAGTTTGTGTGTAATGTCTTCGGTTTCGTGGCCATTTACTTTACGTAGAATATTTTTTTTTAAAGGTAAGAAGAATCTTTTTCATATAGTTTAACTTTTTTTTTTCTCGGGCCAAGTGAGTAATTTAAGTTGAGGTTTTAGTTCCCATGTTCACACCTGTGTAGCTGAGGAAAAGAAAAATAAATATGACTGGGCAGGATACGTTAGGTTATTTTTCTATTAAATTGTTCATTTATAATAAACTAAAATGTTGTGAAGTTCGTTAAGAGTAATTTACGGTAGTGAAAATTTAAAGATGCAATTTACATTAAAGTTAAATTGAGAATAAATTACTAAAAAACATATGTTGACAGCATTGCTTCCATAAGGTGGGGTGTTAAAAGTATGTTGGCCTAGGCTATATGTAAAGTTATGCTCTAGATACTTATTATGTGCGCGTGTTCGTTTTTATTATGTATACAATTATATAATTTATGATTATGAGGTCAAAATATATTTTATGGTCAGTATGATAATTTAAAACATAAATAATCAAGTTGCTGCAAAATAACTGCAAAAACATTACAAGCAATATTGTTAAGCGGTTAATTATAAAAACACATCTTACAGGGGAAGACCCTTACCACGACAATAATTAGTGACAAAAAAAGTTAATTACAACTTGGGTTTTAAGTAAATTTTTTAAAGCTTATTTACAGAAAAAAAATTATACGATAAGTAGGCCTTTTTTTACAACTATGCGATTTTAAATATTACTATGCAACCATTTTGTTACAAAATATGTTAGTAATTATAATATTTTACTACCTAAAAACTTTAGCAAAATGTGATAGCAATTTGTCTTACCCGTAGGATATTAATGGGAGCATATTCGAGTAGTTGAGAATTTTATTATTTCCGCCCATAACATAGAATTTTTTTATTGTAGTGCTGTTTCACTTCCAGAAAAACCAATATAAGATATCCCTAACATATACCTACTGCATATTATATTCATATTATTATTATTTTAAATCTCTTTTTAAGCGTATTTATGTTTTACCAGTAAGCACAATTTATACAGTAGATTACAAGCATTCGATTTTCTTCTGAAGCAAAATAGCATTAAATTAAACTTGGTAAAATAGCAAATGTTTACAAAATTACTCTTGGACTTTCCACATTTATGAATTAAGAAATAAAAATTTTAAAATTTAATTTTTAACTTTACTTTTATGAGTACGAATCGGTTAATGTTCTAGTGTGATTCTAGGTATCGGGAAAAACTGTAGTTAAATCATAAAAAATTACAGAAGTATGTACGATATTGTCAATTAGCACTCTGAATACCTCTAATCATCTGTCTCAATGTTCTGAAGATCTTTGTTATTATTTTACATGCTTTGAAAACAAAATTACGAGAATACAACTTTTGTCTCATTAATAAGAAGGGGGGAGGTTTGTCCAGTAAAATGTCTGCTACATAATAACTGTTTATTGAAGAGAAAATCATACTCATACACTGACATTAGTTCTACATATGTAGGTAGTAATGTCAAATAAACACATAAAAAGTTAAGTTAAGTTGATTCAATAACCCACTTTCAATGTACGAATAGTTATAAAAATTTAATTGTGTGTTTTCTCGTGACGCAGTCGTCTATTTTTTTTCCATTGAAAACATATACTTGAACTTTAAATAAAGTAATATGTACTCTCATAATAACTATTTTTTTTACTAGCTGTGACTGGCACATCGTTGAAAACACATATTTCAAATTTATACTTTTATTGATTTATATTTCGGTTCATTCACCGCAACATGCTTTTCAGCAAAGTTCGTGGCATAGCGTCCTGTATTCATGGTATAATTTCGGGAAATCGTGAAAATGATGCTGTAAACATAAACAGATTTAAATATTATTTATTTAAAATTTTGCTTTAGTGTATGTAACGTAAATAAATAATTAATTTTTTTTTTAAGTTAAGTGTTGTGTAGTTTGAGGAAGACATATTGCTGAGATTGCAGGAGCAGTCGAGAAGAAGAAACAATTAACAATTATAATTATAATTTCATGCTACATTTTTACTTTACTTTTAATAGGCAATACAAAGTACTGGATATATAGCTAACAACATATGAAGAGTAGATAAAAGTTTTACATACCTAGTCATAGGTAGCTCGTAGGTAGTAATCTACTCATGTGGAAATGTCTTTCGGTACCACAGATATTCTTTCTTCTGTGTTACTGAAGATCACATTTAAAATTAAAGTACCTCACTAAGTATTAAAAGACATGAAATATGAACATGTAGTCCAGTTCACTGATTACACTTAATTTATGTTGCAGAATTGCATTCAACAAAAAATAATTATGCAGTTATGCAGCGTGGGGATGAAATTGATGTCCATCTTTTACTTAAAATTTTAAGTTATATCAAGATACTTTTGTTTATATTATATTTATTTTATTTGCATTTACTGTATTTATTTTTAAGTGATGTGAAAGTCGCTTGTTTTGATTCAATTCACACTGACCCTAGCACTGACCAGAATTAAATGGGTATTTGGGCTGAATA
The DNA here is from genome assembly GCF_032445375.1 of Bacillus rossius redtenbacheri. Taxonomy (NCBI): domain Eukaryota; kingdom Metazoa; phylum Arthropoda; class Insecta; order Phasmatodea; family Bacillidae; genus Bacillus; species Bacillus rossius. Next base: position 6,188,560 of record NC_086336.1, on the reverse strand, counting down.
CCTTCCATGGATACTTAATTACTTCTTACAGTTTGTGTACGTGGCAATTTTTCCTTTTAGTTTATTTTCAAAGTTTTATAAACTTATGACTTTGTTCAGTTTTCTAAGTCTTATGTAGATCCTTACTTTTGCTAAACACAAAATAACTTCAAAAGGAACTATCAGTCTAACAGTTTCAAGAATATTTACGACAGTTTTTTTAGCGAGTTTGTCAAATAAAAGATCTGTATTCAAAAGATTTTTTTAATGAAACCTATAAAATTCTTTTTCAATCTGGGTTGTAACTTTCATAATCTATTCACATAATATAATGCATTTCCTCGTAATATGTAATGGAGCCAGCCTGTTAGTTCATTTTCACCGATTTGGTTAGCAGATTTTACACCAAGATTGGAATTTTTATCCTGAAAGCGATACGCAATGTAACCTGCAATATATTTTAAACCTTCATTAGTGTCTATTACTTTTTGTTAAAAATTTCCCATCAAACTTTCCAGTTCTGTTGTAATATCATGACTTCAAGTTTACTGGTTCCCAGATTGTCATCTAAAGAAAAATCACATGCTTCGGGCATGTCTTCATTCAAGAGTGTTAACATTTTCTGTTTTATGCAGATTTCGATGATTTTATCCAAAGACTCTACTAATTTTTTTTTGCATTTGATTCTATATTCTTGTTCTGTGTGAATACAGCATAAGAGATTTTTTCCAAGAATATACTAACTTAGCCTGTATTTTAAGTCAAGGGGTGAGGGGGGGGAAAGAAATTTTCTAATGTGTCCTGAATGTGTCTGAATGTCAACAAATACTCAATGCCATAGCGAGATTGTAAATAGGCAAACATTTCCAGCAAAGAAGTGTTGCTGAGTATAATTTCTTTTTGGAACTGTATCAAGGACTTATGGTTACCCATTTACATAGCAGACACTACTTGACTAACTTCATTCACAAGGGTAGTTTGGTTGACAGTATCTTTTCCAAAAGCAATGCACCCAACATGATTCCCGAATTTTTGTTTTTGAATTGAAGAGATCAAATCAGCCTTTGAAATATTTAAAACATTTTGAGGTTGCTTTCCAGTAAACTTATTTTAGAAATCCGTTAGCTCCACAGTACTCAAATGCTTTTCAGATAGTGTTGGAGAGTAACTGGTCAGCAGGTTTCACGTTTTGTCTATCAGTTCCTTTTAAATCCAGGCGGTACTTGCTAATTTTGTGTTCCAGTGTTATTTCAGTACTGGAAGCTGTCGGTAAAAATTCAAAACATCCTTTGTCAACTGTTGCGTCATCAATAACAACACCGTTATCAAGTAAGTGATTTCTTAGCAGTTTCAGTACATTGGAACGTCAGTAAAGAAGATTTTCAAACATTTGTCTCGTGAATGTTAAATGTAGCACTTGCTGTTATGTTAAATACAAAGTTGTGACCACAAACTCATACATCCTACTCCCATGGCGCAAGTTTTCCAACAACTATATAACATGCATCAAAAAAATTTGTTGTCAAGTCTGAAATTATGTTATAATTTATTGGTTGGTAAAAATGATAGTAAATTGGTCTTCTCCATTGGCCAATTAATAAATCTTCGAGCCATTACGATCTGGCAGCATTTGTGGGGTCCTGAAATTTGTTAATTTTTTTTTTGTCAATGCAAATCTTATTTGAAATGTGGATCTCATAAAAAGTTAAATTCTTCAAACGCTGTAAAACTTTTGTTTCAAAGGATTTGCTTTTCAAGAGATTGAGGAATCTATTCAGAGATCCAGGACTCAACTGCAGAGTTGTAGCCCATTCTCGTAGTGTTGAAAGTTCTGGCAACAGAATATTATTCGCTCTTAAATAACGATAAGCTTTTGGACTTAAACTTCTTAAGAAAATGGCAGCTGTAATATCATTTGAAATTAATTTCACTTGACGTTTTGCTAGATTTCGTAACATGTTTATTTGACCTGGTGTGAAAACTCTACATAAAATATTTTTCAATTGCTCTTTGGTCTTGTTTACTGTGACAAGATTTTGCAATGATTCTGATTTTTCTCGTGATAGCTGTTCAACCCTCAGTTTTAAGTCACAATTTTCCTTTCCCAAAATTTAGATTTTATTTTTCAAGTCTTGTATTTCAATTTAATGTGTCACTAATGACTATGAAATTGTGATTTTGGGTTCAGGCTCACGTTCGGTAACACGAAATTTGTCAGAGATGTTACATTTTTCAGACATGTAGTCTCTTTCTGTAATGTAAACTCATTCAGACATGCTACAAGTTTCAGGCATGTGAATAACGTCTGGCGTTAGCATTTCAATGATGGTCTTCACTTCATTTTTGCGGTACCGTCTTTCGATTCGACTCTATCTTTCAATGTTTGATAACTTATTTATTTTGTAGCGAAAGTTTTACAAATTTTTATCTAGGTTTAAATTTCTTACATTTCTTCGTGTGTAAGTATATAAAGAGTCGTTGTTGCATTGGAATTTGATAAAAATCTCTCGTGGAAATTAACTGAAAATATGCGATCTGAAATTAAATAAAAAGTGCACTTATTAAAATCACAATAAAAAATTACCTCAGAAACATCTTTTAAATACACAGTTAAATTTCAACTGATAGCTGAAGTACTGGTTGAATTATGTTTAAAATTTTTATAGTAAGATAATGCCTAAAACAAACTTAATTTGGATTAAAATCAGCCGGGTAATTTTATGTATATTATGTGACCAAGAATTTCTTCATACAATTTTTATGTACATATTGTTTTGTTGTTTTATTGTAATCTAATTTTAATAACAAAGACTAGTTTTTTCCTATATTTGTGTTTAAATTTAAGTAAATAATAATTTGTTTTGTATGTGCATAAGATTATATTAAACTTTCTATGTCCTGGAGTATTTGGCTACATATGGTATCCACAGAACAAAAATAATTAAAAAAACTAATTGAAATGTTTAATTATATTTGGTCCTTTAATCCCATAATTTGCCTAGACATGAATGGGGTGGAAGCATTGTGTGTGTGACCTAAAAGCATTCAAAAAAAATCAGAATATCAATCTACTTTAGTATGTGTTTCATCATAATGTTATTTCATAACTGTTCTTCTTTGGCCACGTATTTATTGGTCATGCACATAGGGTTGCAGGATTAATGGCTTAACTCAAAAATCCCTGCATTAACCCGTCATTGGTTGCGTGTTACACTGTTACACTATTGGTCGTGCCTCGTGTGTAAGAAATTTCTTAAATTCGCTTCTTTCGTTATAAAAGCATATTTAATTAAATAAAAGAAAACCTTTAGATTACTTGTTATTTATACTGTAATTATTTTGTGCTTGAAAATTGCTTTATAACAACATAAGTGTTAAAAATCAGCAAAACATATATAAATATTATTAATTTCCTTTTAATTTCTCAGATTCTCAGAACTGTGCCTAAGAATAGATTTAATCCCTTAAAAAATTATATAGTACGAAATAATTAGGTATGATTATAAGTGATGTTTTTTAACCACGCAGAATTTTTGTGTTAGTTGGTTGGGCATGTATAAGTAGAAACATCTGCTCAGATGTGTGCCACACATGTGTACACTCTTGTAATTTTTTCAGTTTTTTCCTCCAAGAGTATTTTTAACAGATCTAATTTAAAGAAATATGTTTCAGCACTACTGCAAAAAAAAAGGTTAACTCAATCTGCAGTGTCGCAATGATAATATTCATAACTGTTTTCTCAGGTTTCACAAACGTGACTGGATGTGAAATGAGGAAAGTTCTTACATGCCATGCACGCCAGTAAATAGAGACTTGTCTCAAGGTCAACAATGCATAATTAATCGCAACCAACCAACTGGGCTGTTATCCAACGAAAGTTGTAAATTTAACTTAACACAGGGTTCCTCCGACTATTCTTCAAAAATAAAAAATGAAATAAACATATATTGGTCATGCTAATAGATGACCAATGACTGGTTAAGTTGATAAGTGATCAAAAAATAAAATATTTTCACTGGTGTAGCACTCAGTTCTACATAAGGAATCTAATACGTATCTACTTGGAAGGAATCATAAAACAGAAAATGTCTACAGCACTTTAGTTTTAAAGACACTGGAAATAGTTCCCTTGATACTATATAAGACACCCGACCAAAAATATCGTCTCTCGCTAAGGAGCATTTAAATAATCTATTAAATGAATTTAAATGAATTGTTTGTTTCACAGAATATGCAGATGGGTTGTGGAGTTTGTGCAGAACAAGAAAAAGTTACACATTTCAGGTACATATATTAAATATAAGTGGCAGCCCTTAATCCTTGTAGGAGAGGCTGCTTACGTTACTTAATACAAAAGCAAGGAAGCACCAAGGTAATGAAAGCAGCGTACTCCTCGAGTGTCCGTTTTCCTCTGCATGTAAGATAGTGAATTGGTGTTCTTTACATAGTGTTGCATACAACAAGGAGCTACAAGTGGTGACTATCATTTAATGACACACACATAAAATATGAAATGGTACCCCTTTGGTAATTCAGATATGCATTGCATAGCAGTTTACATTACAAACAGTAATACTTAAAACACATGTTGTAACAACTTAAAAAGTAAAGAAAAAAATGTTTTAATATTGTATGAAATGCTTTTTAGTAAGACACACCACTAATACTTACATCTTCAGTAAATTAATAATTTTACACATTTGAAAGCCTACGAAAGGTTAATAGATTTTGCCGTTACATAGTGTTGTCATGGTGTTAGAGCAATCAGATCACTTGCTGTTCAATACGAAGTAGGAACCGTGGTAGACATTATAATGTGTCATCCATCTATTCTTTAAATCAGTCTTCTCCTCTCATCACACGTTTTTACCTCTAACAAAGACCTAATAATTAAAACTTTTTAATAATGGAATATTTCCTTCCTGAAGGACATGGTCGTGTTGTCCTTTATTATGCGGAAGGTAACGGTAAACCATTGCAGGTTCAACCTTCCAACGGAATATGGTGTGGTCTGTGGCTTCCTCACCACGCCACTGCATGACGTCACCATTATGAATGAAACTGAGCTGATCGTCAGGGCGACAACAGGTTTTCTCAGTAGATGTATGTCATAATATTGAAACTATATTTTCTATTAAATGTTTATTATTATTATTTAAGACTCGCCCTATATCTTTCCAAAATTGTAAAAGATAAAGATCTACTGGATGCATCACTAGACAAAAAAAATGTAATTTTTTTTTTTTAATAAATCAGTTCTCTATGGAGCTCAGGGAGATTAAGAAATTATTTATTAATTTTTTATATTTTCTGTAAACTTGCTACAAAATTACAATTGTTATTATTATTTTGATGTACTTGTTAGTTGAAGCGACAGGCATAGGTAAGTACCGATGGAGAAATCATCTTAGGCTTTGTATATTGCAAACTATGTTCTCAAATTGGAAGTGTCAATGTTACAACTGAAGCAGAGCCTAGCTGTAATCATCACGATGAAACGAGTGATTGTAATACATTTACCTACATTTTAGCTTGTACTATTTATGTTATTAAGGGAGTTTCAACATACCAATTCATCCACTGAAGCACGTAACAGGTTAAATTAGGAGTCTACTTGATTTTTGAAGAGAAATAGTAAAAACCTTTTGTGGTTTCTGAACCACCAAGGTACCGACTGAGTTTCCAGAATTTGAGTTATGCTGTGTTTTTTATAAAAACTTTTATTGCCTAATTAATGTGAATTATTAGTTTGGACTGCCATTAAGGATCACTTTTTGCAGCATACAAATGTATGAATAAACATAGGTACATCCAGTAGTGGATCCATGATTTTGGTTTGGGAGGGGCTTGACCCAGCTGAGGGCATTCTTATAAAAATGAATTTTTTTTAAATATACTATGACTACTTAAAATGGATTAAGTAATTATACGTTAAGAAAATTGTACTGTTAGTAGTGTAGTACTAAGAAGGTAGGATAATATTAAATGTAATTTGAGATTTGTCAGGGGAGGACCCACAATCTTTGCCCCCCCCCCTCCCCCCCCCCCTTGAGCACAATAACCCCGTGCTAAACCCCCTCCTGGATCCACCACTGGATACACCACCATCAATTAAAAAAAGGTATGAGGGATCATTCAGTGTGATTGTTGTCAACAGTCTATTGCATTAAGGCATCATTCAGCTGTAGCAAATTTTTTTCAAGAGAGCCATTTTGGAAGCAGAGCTCAATTTATTGCTAGAGACAAACTGAGGTGCTAAACCTATTAAAAAAATTGTTACTAAAAGTAACATATTATTTAACACGCTAATTTTTGCTTTTAAAAATGTACTATTATCTGGAAAGACAATCCTGAGTTTTTTAAAAAGAGTTTTTATTGTATCCCCTACATGCTAACATATTAATGCAGGCATATGTAATATTTTTAATTTTTGCATATCTGTAGAATATTGCAATTAGTGAAACAAATTCGCTTGGGGGAATGCACGTTTCTAACCTAAACGTAGCAGCATAATTGATAATATGCTAGGATAATGCTTAAAACTATACAAGTAAACATCGACATACATAATACAGCCAGCTAAATAACAAGCTATGTTAGTTAAGTAATACGTTGCAAACATTAATAAAAATGATTGGTTAGGCCTATAAAATTCAAATCTTAACTAACGGTAAAGAGTATATCGTTTATAACTACTAAAAGATTTATCTTAAATAGAAATTTATTGTGTTTATTTGTAAAGTCTATACACAAACTATTTCTCGAGTAGTAAAATTTGCTGTCGTTTACCATTGTTAAAATTTATTTGATCTTTGCTTTTCAACGCATGTTCCCAAATTTGATCTAGATCCTCATTTTTGGGGAAACTATAATACTTTATTTCGTTCCCTTTCGATCTTCTATTGTGATTCGGGCAATCATATACAGCAAAATTGGGCATTTTTACTTTTCAAATATTCAAATTTCCGTTAGATACCATGCTAATCCAGCGCCAATATAATCTGCAGTATACGTGAAGTATGTGCGCAGAACGAGAAGAAGAAAAAAGGGGGGATTGTCTGTAAAGTCGATTTACGGATAATAATTTTACGTGATAACGTCATAAGAAAACAATGATGAAAAAATTGCATACTTTTTATCATTTTCAAATATAATTGACAGTTTTTGCAAATTTAATTATAAATTAATTTGTTCAAATATAATCACGAGGAATTAGTTTAAAAAAAGCCCGCCTCAACCTGTTCGATATCATAGAAGATTTATTCGCACGGTGGTTGGCCGGTTCTTAAACACACACTCGGCTCAGGCGGAACGTGACAATTTTTTCGTGCGTGCAGCCGGCGTTCATCGATTTTGTAAGACGTTATCACGTCAAATAATGCCCGCGGATGTGGCGGGCCTGTGTGTTACTTAGTCCGTGATCAGCTCTGTGGCTCCGTGCCACTTCACTCCCGACACCTCCCCTCCCCCTCCAGGGTTGACGTGGTGGGAGGGGAAGTGGCACCGCTAGAGGTGGGGGGGGGGATGGCGCCGGAGGGGAAGTGAAGACCCGGAGCGCCGCGACAGGAACACTGCGCTGCTGCCATCTGGCGGGCACATGTGATACTACCAGCGCGCCGCGGCCCGCGACAGAGACGGAGGAAACACTCCTCTCCTAGAGGAGAGGGGGATAAGGAGAGAGAGAGAGAGAGAGACGCCGCCCATGTGGGGGTATTGGGAGGGTCCCTCCCATAAAGCAATCTGCCTGCTACCCGCTATTTAGTTTGACCGCGAGTTTTACGTGATTATGACATAGCACCCGTCGGCCCGACAGTGGGGAATGCGAGAGAGACAGAGAGAGACACAGAGACGGGAAGTGTAAACATAACGGCGTGGAAGGAAAGAAGAGTTGCATCTTATTGAGTCTAATACGATAAAGGTAAAATTCCGTCCGAATGTTCGTAATAGTTTTGGTTGCTAACAATCCGAAATTAAGCGAACCAGAACAATTTTTTTTTTTTTTGTTAAATCTAGTTTCAGGTTAGTCCGCGGAAATGTAAATAAATTTGCAAGGGTTGTATTTCGAGGACTTGACGAGAGGTTTGTTTTTTCACGACGCCACCTTCTTCAGCGACTTTGATAGCAAATAATTAATATGTTATCCTCTCGTTTCGTTCGACCGCCCCCTTGAAAAAAAAAACTTCCCCCCCCCCCTCCTTTCCCAATCTTTTCAAGAACAACTCCCGCCCCTCCCCCCGCTGGTTCCCCTCCCTTAAGAGCGCGCCTCCCCTCCCTCGCGGCAACACGCCTCTCTCCCCCTCCCCTCCCACCAAGGGGGCCGCGCCGTTCTTCAAGAGTTTCTACATATGTCTGTAAATATCGGCTGCAGTTAAGCGCGCGTGAGTTACGAGCGCGACTGCCCGCCCGCCGCTGTGTCTAAGTTATTGCGCTCTGAGCGACCGCGCGCTCTTTACGACCGCTGGCCGCGGCAATTACCCGCACCGGAACAATCGCGCGACTCGCCGATACCGTAATTAATACCCCTTCGCAGCCCCCTTGTTGTTCTTTTTTTTTTTATTTCACACTCTCTTCCTCACCCATTCTATTTTTTTTTTCTCTCCCTCACGCGTGTGTGTTGTGTGCTACGTGTTCATCAAGCGCTACGTGCGAATGATTTATCGCGCGGTCGTCTGAGTGGGACGATTCCAGGACTGGGGCAAGTCCGTCGCAGCCAAGGTAAATATGGCACCATGTGTAACTTTCAGTTTTCTGAATCACCCACCATTTTACCCACTACGAATGCAGAGAGCTGCGTTTTTTTTTTTAAATTAAACATAACATTTAAGTTAAAAAATAACTAATTTTCAAAGTGTTAATATTTATTTATCTTATTTAAATGTAGGTTGTAAAAAAATTTATATGCGAGTTTTCACAGTTTTAGAATCGGCATAATTAAAAAAAAAATCCTATAAAATTAAAAAAAAAATGTAATTAGAGTTTTAACGTGTGAAGAAAAGTACTTTGGCAAAACTTACGCAGATCCTTGATTTGTATGTTATTACCTAATGGTTACTGCCAGGATTTTATTCCTATTGTTTTATTCAGTTGGTTCAAATTTCCCGCGTAGCTCGAAAGTAAAAGTCATGTGGTTGGTTTGCGGTTTTTTCCCTTCAACTACACGCAATATAGTTTTATGTTTTAAAAAAAACATTCATTAACTGATATGTTTTCTCTTTTTCCTCTATTTTAATTGTAATCACAAATAAGTTTAATAGGTTTTTAATAAAATATTATATTCGTACGAATGGTTTAGCTAAAACATATATTTCGGGTGTTTATTTTTTTTAGTAGTAAACCAGGGGAAAAATTCAACTTTTATAATGTACTGATTAGTTTTAACAATTGCAGCGATACTACAGCGTATTCCTGCGTAAAATTGGTTTAATCTAATTAATAAACCCTTTAGATATAGCAATTAATAAATGCAAAATAACCCAAACATTATGTTGCCACATATATAGATAAATCTAAGTATCATGTTTTACAATTTAGTGCTCAAAATAAATGGTTAAGTTTTCTCAACGTGTTAAATAAAGACTTTTAGTAGCATCGCAGCTTACTGGAAACGTCACAATAGATTGATTCGGTAGTTATTTTGTATTATACTCAGACACTGGGATTTAAATGTACGTAAGGATTACGAGTAAAAAACTAACGTAATTAATTGGATATAAGATTTCGGCGCAAATTTAAACATTGTAACCCTCTTGAGCCGTGGCATAACTTTAGCTCCTTTAACACCTTGCCAAGGTCATTCAAAGATGTAAACTTTATTTCGGGGGGTTGGGAGCGATCAACCCCCGAAAAAAAAAAAAAATATATATATATATATATATATTTCCTTGAAAGGCCAAAATTTCCTTTATTTACATTTTGTGAAACCTTCGACGTAGTCTCGGAGAGCCTAACAAGCCGGGAGGAGGGCTAAGGGTAGGAGAAGGAAGTCAGGGCGCTCATAAATTTCATCTCTCCCCTGCCTTTGCGCCGCCTCGGGGAAGAAAAGAAGGGAAGCAAAAAAAAAATAATGCAGAAACAAAACCGTGAATACTTGTTGCTGCAACCTTTATAGCGGTTTCGAGGAGGGGAGGTAGGAATGCATCGTGTTCGTGGCCTTAATTTATGCTGAACCTCTTTAGCTGCGGAAGGGAAAGCAATCGAGGAATTTCGGAACTTGTAATTATTGCGTCCACCGTCGCTGCTGGTATTGCTGGTATGTGGATAGTGCGACATCCTCTTGTTTCCCTCCTTTTTTTTTTTTCCTTCCAGGAGGGGCCACCCCTTTCTCCTCCGCCACTTCAGAGGCCAGCCCAAGGTTCATGCCACCCCTCGAATGACATACCTACCCCCTAGTGTCGTGCTTGCCTGACGAATACGCGGCAGCCCTCGGGCGCATGCGCGAACCTCCCAGGGAGACAAGGGCGCACTAGAACAGCTGAGGAGACAGAGGTACAAGACTTTTTAACCTGCCCTTCCCCCCCCCCCCCCCCTATCCCTGCCACCTTTTCGCGTCACCGTCAACCCCTACCTCCTTCCCTTGCACCCCTGGAATATTTTTTTCCATGGAGAAACTTCCCCTCCGCGCGCGCGCGTGTATGTAACATTCGACAAGCACGGGGTGGGCCGGGGATAGCCTCCCTCGGAAGTCGCGATAGTAGGCAATCAACTGTTGACGCCTCCGGTTGGTCTGTCCCCTCGCAGGTCTCGACACGCTAGGACAGGCCACAGCTGGAATGGGCGTCGACGGCGGAGGTCGCGGGCTGCCCCCGCTGGCCGGCAGGTCTGCAGCCACCGCCGCACCCGTCGACGGCCCCTGGTGAGGACCTCCCAGCTCGCCCGCACGCAGTGAAGCTCGGCGCAGAGGCGCAGGACTCGTAGCAACTTCTCTCGCCGCAGTACCGGGACCCTCCCGAGCCAAGCCGCCAAGCTGGATGCCATGAGCTCGTACCAGTTCGTCAACTCGCTGGCGTCGTGCTACGCGAACCAGCCGCCCCAGGGCCCGCAGCAGCGCGCGGGGCCGTCCCCGGTGGGGCAGGGGGCGGCCGACTACTACAACCCCAACACCGCCGCCGGCTACCCGCCGTCCTGCTACTCGCCCCAGCAGGTCCACTACCAGCAGCACGCGTACCAGCAGACCCAGCACCTGCAGAACGGTGCCATGATGGACTACACGCAGCTGCACCCTTCCACGCACCACCAGAGGCACCACCTGCAGCACCCGAGCCCCGGGCCCGTCACGCCGCCGCTGGGGGCGGCGCCCCAGATGCTGGCCGCCGCCGCCGGGGGCAGCAGCTGCAAGTACGCCGCCGCCGAGCCGGCGCCCTCCTCGGTCAGCTCGCCGCAGGACCTGAGCACTTCGTCGGCGGCGGCGGCGCCGCCCCCGCGCGCCAGTCCGGGGCCGTCGCAGCAGCAGCCGCCGCCGGCCAAAGGCGCCGCCCCCGCCGCCGCCACGGCGTCGCCCGCCGCCGCCGTGTCGCAGAGTTCCTCGTCGCCGGCGTCGTCCACCTCGTCGGCGTCCAGCACCGCCGGCTCCAACACCGGCGCCGCCGCCGGGGGCGGCAGTGGCGGCAAGCAAGGGGCGGCCGCCGCCCCCGCAGGCAACCCGCCGCAGATCTACCCCTGGATGAAGCGCGTGCACCTCGGACAGAGTGAGTACCTCGACTGTCTTTCCTCCTCTCTGTGGCCTCTGTGGCCTCTGTGGCCTCTGTGGCCTCTGGCTCCCGGTGTTGCACGTGTTTTCACTAGCGAGTAGGTAGGTCACGCCAAACACTATTGTCAAATATAGCCTTACCGAAGTAAATTAATCTAGCCTTTCAATGGGAATATGTTTAAACATTTTGTAATGTCCTGTAGGATAAACATCAGTTTTTTTGAGTCTTGAAAATTATTGATCTCTGTTCGATTTATGTATGGTTTTACCTGTCTCAAATATTTATAATTTGCTAATCTTATAAAGCGTTTACTAATAATAATTAAATTTCTCATATTAATGATGATCGATTTAAATTACCTAATATTACTTGCTGGTTGTTAAATAATACACATAGGTACTGTTAAACTGTTTGTTATTTAATGCTATGAAATATTGTATTGATGGTAATAATTATTAATACCATGAGTAATCTTTTGGAAAAAATTTCTTGCTGATGATTTCTAACGTGTTTAATTAAAAAAAAAAAATTTGTAAATATTTAATTTTGAGCAGTGAAAATGAAATAGTGATAATTTGTGTACAAAACATTAATTTAATTTATTAATTATTTATAATATTTAATTTAATTTATATAAATGACTAACTTGTGAATTTATTGCACGGAATAATTAAATTTTACTTGTTCCCTTAAATTTGGTCCCCAATCGAATATACATTGCAAACACGAAATTTTTATCAAAGTTTTAGTTTCCGAATAAACAGATTGTTTTAAATAATATTATCTAACTAGGATTTGCATTAGTTATTCAGAATTAAATATTGACGAACAAACTTCAAATAAAAACTTTCTAGTTCACTTCCTTAGACATAAGTTCCAAAGTCAACTCAAGAGTCCAAAGATTTAATTGCTGACATATATCAAGAACAGCTGCGTGAACATAGGACATATCTTTGGGTCACGGCATAAAATACTCAGCTTTCTTTCAAGATACATTAACAATAAATACGCTTAATAAACCTTTAGCCTAAGTTAATCATCACAGTGGTTCTGGTAAGTTATATAACAATCGAATTGTTTTGCGCTGCACTGCAGTAGTTGTGTCCTTGACGAAATATTAGTTTTTATTTACTTCTAAATGTATTTTTGTAGAACGTTCTGCTTGTGGCAAGAAAGATATTTCTTAACGAGTACTAAGCATGCTATTTGTGAGTACTGACTTGTTGAATGGTTTGGATGCATATACAAAATTCATACATACTATCTGTATATGTGAGTGTGTGTGTGGCATAAAAATGGGGGGGGGGGGGGGGGGAAGAAGTAATTAAAATGTTGGTACAGTGAGTCTAAACACGTTTATTATAAATGGTCGAAGCAAAACAATACAAATAAATCTGTAATCATTTAAAATTAATTGGTGGTTAAATTATAACTTTTTTAAGCTCTAGTTCCAACAAACAGTTTGTTCTTCAGCCAAATTTGGGGGGGGGGGGGGGGAGATACAGTTTAATTGGTATAGTGCAGTGTTGTAAAATTGTATACTTATATTTAAAAAAAATAATTTGTTCGTACTATTATACTAATGTGAAAAAAATTGTAAATAAATTTATATTAGTGATAGCCTATTTCAATAACATTGATTAGATGATAACAAGTTTGGATTAAAATTGAGGTTATATTTTAGCCACAACCTACTGGGGATGGTTTAAATGTTTTTGGGGAAATACATGGGGAATTTTCAGATTTCATAAATCAAATACTTGCTAAGCCAGCACTATAAAACCTGTAATAATATTTTGCACATAAATTTCAATGATTTAACACAACGTATTTCATTATGAGCATCTGTATTGTGGAGTAAAGGGGTACTGGACCCTTCCGTTTTGGATTCTTGTTTCATTATTCTTCAAAACTTATTTTTAAAGACAGATTTATAGATCTGAAATAATATCTTGGCAAGTTCTAAAATCTAATATATTAAGCTGATGTTGGGTTTGTCCCTTTTATAAACGTAATAAAATTTAATTTTTAATTTTTTGCCTCACAGGAGAAATAACGGATGTCACTCAACCTGTATCTGCTCAAGAAAATATGTTAATTGATTTTGTAGAGTATGAAAAAAACTTTGATTTTTTTAAAACTATTTTATCATTGCAGAGAGAGGGAATACTTCTTTCTTAAAGGCTGGGTTCAGGCGCAATACCTGTTTAATGGAACGTCCGGTGACATTTCTTCGGATGAAAAAAAAATTGCATGAAAATGTAACAACTGTACATTGCTGGGAAAAACAAGTGTTTTCCCAGCTGCAGCTGTCTTTGCCGGGACGCGAGCAAGCGTCACGTGGTCTTGCCGGTATGCTGTTCGCCCCGCCCACAACCCCCTCCCCCCCTCCGGGCCAATTCCAGAGGTCACGTGAGGCAGTGTCTTCTCCAGCCATGTCCGTCCACACGGTTCGAGGGGCGACATTGGCCGATATAAGGCTTCTAAATTCTCCACCAAACATATTTGGACAGATAACCTCAGCCATTATTCAAATCCTGTCACAAAATACCAAAGTTTATAGTAGGACTGAGCTAGCCCCAAAAAATATATATTATTGTAATCTTATTTCAAAATAAAATAGTGCATCACAGCGCTGGATGGAAAAAACTATGCATCTGTAATTTTAAATCAAATTATAAGTAAAACACACATCATTGGCTTTTTTTAAAACTGATTATTTATTTCACATACGAAATTATTATTAACATTAGGTTATTTCTTTCATCTTTACAACCTCTTATCTCTTATGTGCCCTTACGTCATTTTAAAGATTTGTTTTGACAGAAATGCAAGCCATTTCCGTAATTCGCTGGGCATGATTCTAATTTGATGATTCCGTCAAACATCCAACGTATTTTTAAAACATGTTCTATGTATGTAGGTTAAATTTTTTTTAATGTAAACCCAAGTGTTCGAAATCGCAGAAACAAAAATGGCTAAAGCAGTGACGTTTTCTGTGACGTCATGATCCTCTCAAATTTTGTGTACATTTTTATTGGAAGATGCTGTAGTAAGTCAGGGGTCATTAAACCGTGGTTTGCGAGCCGAATGCGGCTCTTTCATAGGATTTCCGGCTCTGTAACTCACTGCGATGCAAAAAAATGCCTAAAATATAGAAAATCATAGTTGATACGTGGAAATAGTCTTCCTGCAACCTATCACACATCAAAGAATATTGGCATTTGCTATTGTAAAAATATATGGTTCTACCTATTCATGTGAACAAACATTCTCTTCAGTGAATTAAATAAAAAATAAATTAACAAGGAAATTAAACGACGACAACTTACAATCATGAATAAAATATTGAAAAAAAATTAGTTACTTGCCAGGCATAGATAAGCTTACGAAAGCGATGCAAGGTCACCTTTCCAACTATTTAATAAATTTAACAGAGCTCAGGTGGTTTTTTATTTTAATAATTAATTAAAATATTTTTTTGTATTCTTGTTTTATCAATAGAGCACTACTAGCGAATATCATATTTTTTTACATTTACATGTTTTTTTTTATTAAGTAGCGTTTATTTTTAATATTTTATGTTGAATTTGTGAATTAAACATTTCTATTTTAACTCATTTTTTATCGTCTTTAAATTCCACGCAGATACAAAGAATAAACATGTCGCGGCTCTCAAAAAAAATTGGTTATCTGTAAAGTCGGTTTACGGACGATGGTTTAACGTGACAACGTCATAACAAAACATTGATGAAATGATTGCATACTTTTATGAATAAATTTGAATCATTTTTATTGAATTATCACTATTTTGTATGGATACAAAAAAGGAGTGAAATGAAATCTACAATTTAATTGATAAATCTACTTTTATTTGCACTCATTAATTCAAATATGTTTATTACTTTTACGAAGAGATTATTTTAACTATAACTTTTATGCATGTTTGCTATTGAAATTCTTCCAATCGGTGTTATTCTGTTAAGGATAGGACGGTGATAGGAAAAGTAGGAAACGAATGGGAGTGTTTCAAGTTTAAAGTGCCTCGAAAAAGTCAAATCGATGGTTGTTCCAATCGAGTGGAAGAGAGATAGATGCGGCGCAAGGGAACAATGAGCGTAACGGGACACAGTGTAACGGGACAATGTGCGTAACGGGACACTTTTTCGTGCGTGCAGCCGGCGTTCATCGATTTATTAGACGTTGTAACGTCAAAATTGGAGAAACTTTTAACTTAATGTTTGGCTGATCCCACTCGCAAGTCTGCCGACGCCTGTTGTAAGGGTTAGTTTGACAGTGTATTGCGGTCTCCATAAGGGTA
Source organism: Bacillus rossius redtenbacheri (assembly GCF_032445375.1). NCBI lineage: Eukaryota > Metazoa > Arthropoda > Insecta > Phasmatodea > Bacillidae > Bacillus > Bacillus rossius. The sequence continues at coordinate 6,172,573 of NC_086336.1, read as the reverse complement.
GCGTGTAGGCAGATCTCCTCAATAAGGGTGCAGGGCTGCTCAGAGCCCGCTCGAAGCATCCAGGGAGGAAGGGCGAGACACGTTTTATCGAGCGTTTAAAAACCAAATTTTCTCGAAATTTCAAATGGCATTCAATTTTCTATAATCTGGTCTTACCTTTTTGAAAATGGTTATTATTATAACGAGCAATGGAACTACATTTATATCTTATGATTTTATTTGATGACGTGAACTGTTACCATAATTTAACTAAGAATTTTTTTTTAAAAACTTACATAATGATTTACAATCAATTATTTTTTTCGTTTAATTTGGTTTCTTTTTCAACGAGTCAGCACCATTACACGATAATTTCCAGCATAAAACATTTTTTTTTATCAAAAATGAGGTTTCATTTCGTAAGACATTAAGAACTGTCCGTCAAAGGAACCCAGGAATGAGTCTTGTGCTGAGTATTTATTTTGAGACGGATAAATTCCATGAGATGATTTTATTACATAATTTCTCATATAATGATTTCCCCTATTGCAACAAATATATAAAATGTTATTTTTGACGTGACAGAGTATAATAAATTGATGAACGCCGGCTGCACGCACGAAAAAGTGGCCCGTTACGCACATTGTCCCATTACACTGTGTCCCGTTACGCTCATTGTTTGCTTGCGCCGCATCTATCTCTCTTCCACTCGATTGGAACAACCATCGATTTGCCTTTTTCGAGACACATTAAACTTGAAACATTCCCATTCGTTTCCTACTTTTTCTATCATCGTCCTATCCTTAACAGAATAACACAGATTGAAAAAAGTTAAATAGCAAACATGTATAAACGTTATAGTTAAAATAATCTCTTCGTTAAAGTAATAAACATATTTGAATTAATGAGTGCAAATAAAAGTAATGTTATCAATTAAATTGTAGATTTCATTTCACTCCTTTGTATCCATACAAAATAGTGATAATTCAATAAAAACGATTCAATTTTATTCATAAAAGTATGCAATCATTTCATTAATGTTTTGTTATGACGTTGCCACGTTAAACTATCGTCCGTAAACCGACTTTACAGAAACCAATTTTTTTATAATACAAATTAAAATGGCAGAGAAGCATGAAGCTATTTAGGCAAACAGGTTCAATCTCATTTTCCAATGCAAATAAACGGACATTCATTAATCAACCTTTTATAATTTCGATTGTCAAATTTCATTAATAATTTCTTTAGTTTTTTTTATTTGACATGTAATAAAATATTTTGTGAAATATGTCTTCAGTTAATGCTTCCGCAATGTGTAATTTTTTTTGTTTTCCTTATAATATCGTAAACATAATGACATTTTTAAATATACGTAAGAATTTTTAGCCAACTTAATTTTTATCTGCCCACTTAGTCATTAAAAACCAACAATATCAAAAAAGAACATTTTTTTAATCCAGCTTATCTCGGTATAACGCAAGTACAATGACACATTGGATAAAATAGACAAGCCGCCATTGTCACAGCTAACTCAAGCTCTGCGTGAGAATTCATAGACCTTTTGTAAAGAAAGTAATCGTTTAATTGACTGTTAATATAGAGCTGTAGAAAACCAAAGTCTCCTCTTAATGAGCGGACGAAAGGTCAAAGAAATTTCTCTTATCGTTTGGCACCAAATTCTAACCGCTCATTACCAAGTTTTTGATCGTAAATGCGTATAATTTAAAATAAAACACAAATTCCAAGCAAAGTGTGTCCTAGTAGGATTCGCGGGCTCTATGCCAACCCAATCTAGAGTCGGCGCTATTTATCACAGCATTCTTCGTTTCGGCACATTCTGTAATCCGGCACAGAGCGAGGTTCTACGTTCTTTTTTTTTAAGTAAATTTGGTCCATTTCTGATAGTGGAAGTAACGTGATAAAATATACTTTTTTTAAAACAGATACACTCATGCGTGACATAGAGTAAGTAGCTTATTGCAAATAATTTTGAACTAGCCTTGTTCCCGATGGGAAAGTATTTGATCCTCATTTCTGATGAATTGCCAAAAACGCTTGTACAACTGAATTTAATTTATAAACAGAAGCCTTAACACAATTTTTCATATTTTTAACTTCAAAAATGACGAACTTCCATTAAACTTTCATCCCTTATCTAACCATCTTAGGGGATGAATTCTCAAAAATATTTTCTTAGTCCTCACCTACGTTATATAAGGAACTGCTGCGTAAGATTTCATGCTTCTACGCCCACGGCTTTGAGCTGTGCGTTGTGTGTCAGTGAGTCAGCATTAGAGTTTTATTTAGTAAATATCGTTCGATTGTACAATTTTTTTTATTTGGTGCTCTCACTAAAACGGAATTAGCATTCTATAACCCGGACAAATCGCCGATATAGCACGGCCGTGATGTTAAAATGCCAGATTAAAGAACATTTTTTGCTTTCTTTACTATGATTACTGATTTTTTTTATTTGTACGCATTTAGACTATTAGATAACCAATCGTGACGAAAAAAAATCTCCCTCAACTTACCTACGTCTACTCACTGATGCGGCGAAGGTTGTGGGTTCTATCCTTAACCTGTACATACTTGGACGTCTCGTCACCTTAAGTCTGTGGACCCAATCATCGTGTTGTTTGTTTCATCTTGTCATTCATATTTTTTATAAACACTATTCCTGGGAATTCATCTTCATAGCTATTTGGCTCTTTACGTTTCATCACAAATTTCTTCAACATATGTTTACAAATTGTTAGCTAATAGCAACAAGAAGTCACGCAAGTGTTCGTAGTTTTGATCACTTGCGAGATATTTTACAACCCGAAAATATCGTAATGTTAAAATCTAATGGTAAAATTATCGACCAAAGAACAAATGCTAGATTTTACGAGGATTATTGTTCCAAGGTTAAATACTAAAAGTTAATTTTCTGTTTTATTATTCCACATTTGTGAAATGCATACATCGTCCTTTTTGTATTAGCTTAAAAATAATAAAAAAAGTATTTCTTTATAAATATCTGGTGCTACCAAAAGAATCTTTCATAAATGATGTGGTCGAGCATTTTTTTTCCGTGAAAAACCACGCTAAGTTTACTCTATTTTAGTTCACAGAAATAGAGTTCACCTGGCTACAACCTGTGTCTCAAAATAAGTGTCAATGACCCACGTATCTTACTTACGTGTTAGAGGACAAACCTCATTTGGTTTCCGTTGCTCGTCAACCACATCATGCGGTGCTTTGCAAGTGATAACTGAGAAATGAGTACCACTGGTTCTACTTTCGAAAAATAACTGTCGTTGATAGGTAGGTACAGTCAGTGATAGGTACAGATTGTACGCCACTGAAAATGCGTGACGTCACCCGGCTCGTGTTTTTGCCCACCGCCAGCAGCAACCGCATTGTTGGAGCCTCAGTTACACTGACACAGTTCACAAGCTACTCACCTGCGAATTCGCTCGTCGCTAACAACCAGCCCAGTGCAATCGCGCTGGTTTTCCAACTTGCCACTTGCTTTATTCTTTAATTAATAGCAAACACACGTACGAAAGGAACCTATGTATCGGATTTCGTGGTACCTTCTAAGGTTCTATGGAATAAAAAAAAATATGTTTGTGACATAGAGTCAGAAATCCACACATTCGAGGCGCTCAGAAGACCTGTAGCACACTGTACTGCGGTTGTCTCGCTGAATAAATTTTTAATTTATAGTTAACACATGCAGGAAGGTACCTATTTATCAAATTTTACTGTAGAAAAGTTGAAAAAAAAATGTATATTTTTTCTACTGTTTTGTTTTATTTAGGCGTTGGAAACTCTATAAGCATTTGAAGGGAATTGATTGGGAAAAAAATCATATTGTTTTTTTTCTTAATTTATAGGTGGAAAAGAGTGGCAAAATGTTAAGATACAGAACTAAGATTCCAAATGAACCGGGTTTAAAACCCTTTTTCGGCCATTGAGATTGAAGTTTCACATTATTTCCCGGAACAGCTCCATGCAAATTCTGGGGTGGTGCCTTACTACAGGACATCCCTTATATCCTCAGGCTGTGTCCTTGTGTTACGGCCTGTAACGGCCTAGTTGTCCATGAGACGATCGAACCCCAAAAAAAAAAAAACATGAAAAATAGCCATTAGCAACAAAATTGGACAGCAAACCTCTTACGAGAGCAAGAACACAAGCTTCTTTTTCCTCGCGTGACTGATAACTCTTATCACTCATTCACCACGCCAAGTTTCATCGACTGACGAACATTTGGTTGAGAGTTTCCTTTTAGCCCCATCTTGTGTGACGCAAACGTGATGATGATTTTTTTTTCTTTTTACGCCAACCGAAACTTCTATTATTTAAGTTATACATTTTAAGAGTTGCTATTTTTTTTAATTGTCCATAAAGCCTTAATTTGGGATTAACTACTGGAAAAAATGAAACAAGAATACACTTGGCCGTAACTTGGTAAATAAAACCCGTGTACGAAGAGAATAGTTGAGTTGTGCTCAGTTGGCAACAACGCTTACTGCGCAAAACCCCGCGCTCGGGAAGCCTACGATTCACGCCGAGTATTCGACATGCCCGAAGATTACCGAATACCTGCCTTCGGGTGACTTCGGAATTCTTTTGTTTAGGTGAAAAAAGCGCGGGTGAGTATGACGATGGAACGCACATGCATTATGAATTAAGTGCAAGTGTTGACCAATGAAAGTTGAAAAATCGCTAGACATGAGGATAAGGCTGCTTTGACTCTTCTTTAAAAATAAAACCACATTAATTTTTAGTATGAGAGAAACTATCATAGCACAACCAATGACAAGTTTATGTAGATAACCTATCCTAACCAATCATCCTAATTTTAAAGAATATTAAATTTACCTAACCTATCATAACCCACTGTCCACACAACCTAACCCAACTGACCTTTTTCATTCTCTATATCACAGATTTGTATTACATAAATCTAACCTAATCATCTGATAAAATGGTGAACTATTAGATCACAATGTTAGAAAAGCCTTGTCAAAAAGCAGTTGTTTTTATTATTATTTTTTTCCCATTTTATAAAAATTACTCACCTTAATAATTACAAATTTATTTTTCAGAAGAATAAACATAGATGGTGTTTTATTTCTTTTTTTTCCATTTATACCTCCTACGTTTATTTGTTTATGTCCGGCATTTAAAACAGACGTTTATTTTCCCCCTGAACAAAATAATTCCGAAGACACCCGAAGGCAAGTACTCGGTGATGTTCGGGCATGTGGAATACTCGGCGTGAATCGCAGGCCTTCCCGCCCGCGCTGCGCGGGCTGGGAGTTGCGCCCGAACAGCCTGTCTGGACCAGGCGACCCCGCCTCTGGCCGGCCCCAGCTGCCGGCTCGTCGAGGCCTCGACGGCCGCCAGGAGACCTCAGCCCCGGGCGGACTGCGCCGCGCAGCGCAACCCGGCGTCAAGTGGCATCGCTCTTTATTTATTTATTTATCGTCTTTATTGGTGGCGAAGCTAAGGCGGTACGCCTTTTCTCACACTTAACCACTTTTCTGCAATTACATCAAACAGTGGAATATTAAAAATTAAGCATGATATACACCAGATGTTGACTAAATATGAAGAGAAAAAATTACAATTTTAACTTAATTTTTCAAATATTAACTATTACAAAAGATTCAACCCTAACTAATTTAAAGTAATTAAAAATTAAGCATAGGCATACATAAAAAGGAAAGTGATTAAACATACAGCAAATAGTATAAAAAAAATAGGTGCTACTACATTAAAACCAGTCACTCGCACATTCACACACAGATTCAAGCAATAGTGTAGCGGCGAAGTGGTCATGGTAAGCAGTTGTTACAAATATGTTTTTTTTTTCAGCCTGTACTTAAAGGAAGGTAGATTTTTTGTTTGCCTTGTCGCTTGGTCTAGTTTATTCCAGAGCCTGCTACTCACGGTTGCAAAAGATCCCGACAGACATTTGGACGAGTGCACTGGGATAGATAGCATTGGGTTGCGTGTGGATCGCGTGTCATGGCTATGGTAGCTATGTAGGTAATTAATACTGGCTGACATATAATGAGGCATCGCTCTTTATTTGCAAATGTGATATTGCAAGAGAAAGTGCAACGGGATAAACGTAACCACAAACAAACACTTTATATATATATATACACATATAAGACGTCTTAGTATTCCATTACACCTCTTTCACTCTTACATATATATTTATAAAAAAAAATTGCCATATTGCCATTGGAAATCCAAAATAAACATAACGAAGTTTAGAGTCAAAGTTAAAAACAGTTAATATCTTGGACACAAACTAAAACGCTAGTAAATTTTTTTTTTCGAAAAAAAAGTGTTAAAACATTACACTCTCCAAACAAAAATAAGCTATTACTGTTGTATTGTAAATAAATATAAACATACAATGGCTTGAAATAATTAAAAAGAAAAAGTTTCTCAATCTAAAAATTAAAAAAAACATTAGTAGGCCTACTTAAAATTAATTTCACACGCAGGTTCAGGCAGTAGATTAGCAGCGAAGTGATCATGCTGAGTAGGTGTTTCAAGGAAGCTTATTCAGCCGGTACTTAAATGCATACCTAGCCTGGGTTATTAGATAACCTTGTCGCCTGGTACAGTTCGTTCCAGAGCTTGCTATTCGTGGCTGGAAAAGATGCTAATAAGCATTAAGGCGAATGCACGGTGATAGTCGTGGTATGAGTTTAAATATACAAAACTTAGTAGAAGGGGGAGCGGCCACCCTTGATTGCTGAACTGGTAGGTGGTCGTTTTCAGCTCTTTCTAAACTGTTCACATGGAATAAGACCACAAAACTGATCGCCCGCGCAGTGCTCTCAAGAACAGAAAACTCACCCCGCGTTAAATCAGTAACACAATAAATGTTAGTAAGGACGCATGTGTTGTTAAGTGACACATATTTTGCAAAAAATGTCACCGTTTAGTAATATTTAGTATGTGCTGCGTCTAGGTAAGTTAACTGAGACTTAAATTCTAGCTACGCTATTTATGCTTTTTTTTAGTACAGTAAGCCAATTTAATTCTTAACATTTATTTGAAGAACTTTCAGAAGTTGCCAGTTCATTGTGCTTTATGAAAAAAATGTATATATATATATATATATATATTCTTAAACAATTAACTTTTAACTTTTGTTGATAATCTGTAACTAATAATGTGTTGTGTTCAACAAATGTGTTATATAATGTCCTCGTAATGCATCGTGGTAATACATCGTTATTCTTATTAAATTAACTGTTAAATAAAATGGTAGACTTGTGGGTAGGGATGGCAAGCTAAAAATGAAAACACGCAGATTTAATAAAATTTGAACATATAAAGCTTTCGATTTTAACGTTGGGTATGCCAATTCACTGACTAACTTTATTTAAACAATTATTTTTACTGTGTATTTTTGATCATTTGCCGTTTCTGAAGTGTCAGATTTATGCGATAGTAGAGTACATGTCTTGCCTGAGACTTTAACCCAGAACTCACCCCCCCCCCCCCTTTTTTTTCCCCCCATACACACACACAGAGAAATCAGACGTTCATGCAACTGCGCTCTGAAGGCCGGCGGATCTGATTTTTACATATTTTTATGTTTAAGCGTTAAAGTTCTTAGAACTGTTTGTAAAATGCATGAATATATATTTTTTTACTGTGTAGTCAGTGAAAAACTAATCTCCAAATTTTTGTTGGTCTTCATACAACACATTCAATTTACCGATTATTTTTCAAAGTATCAAGTCCGTTCATGCCAGGTAATATAAACACTTTATACTATAAGTAGGTACAGTCATCTGTACATAGCCAATAACGTTTACAATGCGTAGAAAATAAGCCTTTTTTTAGCAATAGAAAAAGTTTACCATGAATCTTTATAAAAAAACTATTGAAAGTTTTAATATCATTGTATTTCTCTATATGTATTTTCATGAAATTAATTCAATCAAATATAAGTAATGACTTTTAAGTTTTTGAAAATATTTTAGGTAAAAATTGGCTTAATATATTTTTTCGGTAATTTTTCACCCTTTCCTGAAATGTATATGTTCTATATGGTTTTGAATATGAAATTTTATTAAATCTCTCGAGAGCTTAAATATTCTCAAATTTCACTGTTGTGCTAAAAACACATTCGTAAATTATACGCACTACGTATACACTTTTAGCGGTGAAAAATTTCACCAAATATTAGGCATATTCTATTCATGACCGGTTAACTAACTGTTATAATCTAATTATACATTAAGACATGTGCTTATTTCACATATATATATTTTTTTCTTTTCTGATTCAAATACGGGAGGTTTTTACATTCACTTATTTTAATGTAGATATCAGTTTTATGAACTCATGCCATGTAATCATTAAGGAACGTCGAAAACAAACAGGCCTCTAATTTATGTCTGGTTTGGTCATTTACTTCCTTCTATGTTTCCTATTTGTAGCCTATTACTATTGTTGCTGCTACATACTGCCAGAGATTACCTCCAGATTCACTAACCGATTAACTTTCAAACCACTTCCACGACAAATCTTTCGTTGCAACAAACAAACATGTTGTTAAACATGAGCCACTTTTAATTTATGCTGCCAAAACCAAAAGTATTTTTGAGATAGCTTACTTAATGACGAAATTAGCTGTTACCGCTACAAAGAAAAATTTAATTTTATGAGTTAAATAATCGTTTTTACCTGTGTTATAACCATTCTGTAACTGTTAATATGACTCAATAATTTCAATAATTCAATTCCCTACGATTTAATTTACCTTCGGAGCATTACATTTGAATGTATAAAAAAAAGTAGTAAACTATTAACGATTTCAAGGAATATTTTTTGCGCTCGAAAAACTAACAGTAATGTAATAATACGTGGTGCATTTCAATCATCTTATTTGAGCACAAACAGGTAATTTTGAATTTATGTATAAACAAATTTAAATATGACAATTTAAAAAAAACTATGACAAATGAGTAGAAATTCCCTTAAAAAACTGTTCCACTTGGATTTATAATAGAGTAGTTTCAAATCTTTTTCAGTTAAATTCCATTGATTTTCAGCAGTTTGAGCAGTTTCATATTTAGAGTGTACGGTATTTTAATAACAGTTTTCTATTAATTCGTTTACTTATGATAATAAAAGCGTCCAGGTGCACTGGAGGAATTAATGATGTTTGTAATAGACACAAACAAATAAGAACGCAGGCGGATTGAGAAAGGTGTAGGTATGATAATGAAATCTGTAAACGGGGACCCCACCCGGAATAACACTCGTGTGTTTGACCGTGTATGTTAACTCCTCTAAATGACACATAATGAAGGTTCCCCACCCTTCGCCAGTTTGCAAGGTCCAGTTTAAGCGTGCCATGCCCCTCCACCCCCCCCCCCCTTTTCTACACCACATCACGAGGAAGGCGCGATTGTAAATAAGGTCCAAGTGAAAAGAGTTGGGGGTCGAAGACATCCCGCAAAGACAAACACCGCCCCTCTTCGACCCTTAATATTACAAGCCCTTTCGTCGGAAGCCTCCCTCCCCCCTCTTCCCTTAGCGCAGCGCTCCCAAGAGTGTGTGGAAAATAAAATTTACGACCCATCGAAGAATGAGAAGAAAGGGACGGAGAGGGGAGTGTAAAACTGGCTGACCTTCTGTGGTTTCATCCCCCCTCTCCAACTCTCTCGAGGAGATGTTTAGGGGGGGAAAGGGAAGCAATCGGACCTTCTCAACCCTTTCAAAAATCACCCCTTACCCGCCTCCCTCGCGGATTGAAATAATCGGTCGCGTCTCTTTCTATCAGAGTCCGCGTCTAGCTCGAGCACACAGTAAAAAAATATTTTGTGTTATTTGGCGAATACTTGCCGCAATATTAAACTGCGGTGGTAGAAGTAAAATGATGTACGTTTTCTAATGCGATAGTGTGGGACGAGTAAAATACATGTTGAATCTTATTTTCATTATAATTCGGAAGACAAAATACGTTTTTGTCGAGACAAACCACTTTTTTTTATAAATTACACAAGACTGTTTTGTGTAATTCATACTATTGATTTGTGATTAAATTTTTTTTTCAAGAAAAGATTTGTAAATTATTTTTTTGTAAAGCTGGAATAACAATTATCTGTCCCAATCGTCCGTCACATGTCCGTTTCTTAAACCACGCGACCTGCAGCCAATCAGATGGCATGGGAAATTCCAATCATACGTCCGTCAAAACCTTACCGAGCTTTAATTATCGACGGACGTACGGATGTAATAACCTCTCAAATGTTAGCAAGATAATGCCGGCCACCTTTACTATCAAAAGTTTGTTGTTTGTTTAGCTGCTTCCATGAAATGTTATTAACTACGTTTGAACGCATTTTTAGCAACGGAAAATATTTTGATAAATATCAGAGTGAAAATTTTGAGTTTAATTATATATAATAATTGTTAAAATTTCACGAATGTCAATCCAATATACCTACTGTACAAGAAACATTTTCACCACTATTTAAGCCTTCTAGTCAGTTGACGGCATCAAATAGAATGAAATAGCATTTGCTCTAGGTGGATCATTGTGAATCACTTTGCTTGTTGGTGCACGGACGCGATAGATCATTGTTAGAGACCGAAAAATTCGCGGGTTCATTTCGCGATAGGCTAGACTCCAAACTCGTACACCTTTATGCTGAGGCAGCGATTGGACCACCGTTTAGGTATCTGAAGGACTCTAAGCCAATGAAAAACCTTCAACAAAAAACGTATCAAATCACAAGCATCCCAGTTGACGCGTGTCACGAGTCAGTATCCAATGAACAGGTGCAATTTGTCCCAAGTACATAAGAGTATCGTGGAGTCTATCCTAGAGGTCATTAAAACCGCGAATTTTTCCGGTCTCTAATCTTTGTAAATCCACCTTAAGATTGAGAGGTCTCGGTGGTTGAGTGGCAGCGCGACTCCCCCCCCCCCCCCCCTCACACCGGGAGACGTGGCTGACGTCGCTGCGGGCCGGTGGGTTTCCTCGGGGTGTTCCCGCGCACCTCGCGCCGGCACCTGGGAGGTCGGGCCGTGTCTGTGCAAGACGAGCGACTCTGCTCCGACTCGCGCTGCTCAAGTGGCGGGAAGGGGAGACTTTATTTATGGCACCGCGGGGCGGGTGTAGACCATGCCCTCCCCCCCCCCCCTCGCACAACCCCACGGGCTGCTGGTCCGGCGGGTTTTAGCGCCTCCTCGGCCACTTCCCGGTTCAAATCTCGGCATCCCTCCCCATCCTCGACCCACCAGCTTACTACCTGTAGACTCAGCCCCGCACCATTTTTTGTATTTATAGTAGGAACGGGCTAATAAAATCCTCAAACACCATCAAATCCTTAGTATTTGAAGGATTAGATATTCGAGGGAAAAAGATTCGAATAAAAAATATTAAAGGAAATAAAATTAACTAAAAAGAAATTAAATACTTATATCTTCTGAAGTTTACTTGGTCAAGTGTTTTCTTTATCTTGTTACTATCCTCCAAGATGATTTATTTTTAACATGTAACTATATAATTAAAATTTCAATGTGTATTGATTCTGGAAACGTATTTTGTGAAACAATCATTTAAAGGGTAGAATGTTTCGACAAAATAGTTAATAGTTTTTTTTATTTATTCTACACTAGCTGCGCCTCACGGTTTCACCCGCGGTTTAACTAAACGAAAAAAAAAACCCGGTCAAGTGAAGGTTGGACTCATGCACCAAGGGTTCCGCACCACACAATATGCAACACTTAGCTCGAGTCAGACTCGTACTTGGCCCAATTGTAATACTTGTTGTTATACTTCAGAGTTTGGACTATTATCACTGTTTTGCATGTATTACTTTTATTCCGATTGAAACAAAACAAAAAAAAAACAAAGTGCAGTTATCAAAATAGCTTTATTGGATGACATTTGTGTCACATTGTCAAGAGAAACTAATAATACTGTATGAGACCAGCAGAATGATGCACAGCACAGTGGATGGTCGAATGTGGTAGGTTTGTATTTGGGCGATTAGCGCAGTGTTGGCCGTGAGTACGAAGCATGACAGTCTAAACATTACGCTAATGCTAATATTATGCTAATGGAGTACGGGCAGACGAGAGTAATTGCAACAGGAGCTGTGAGCATTGACAATGGGTGCTTTCACAACTTCACAACACACGTGTGCCGAATAGGGATATCGTCACACGTCTAGGTACCTGAAACTAATGAGTTCCTTACCACGAAGAGTGATGCGAACCATACTGCGTGTGGATGACTTTAAACGTCGCCTGCTTAGGCGGAGAATATAAAAGTCAAGGCGCTACTATCGCGCGTCCTCTCAGACAGTGGAGTAACGCCCAAGTTGCGCGCGAAAGTCAAATTGGCGTGCCAATGTTCGCGCCTGTGTTTCCACGCATACGTTCTTTAACAAAAATTTCTGGTTTTGACATTCCCTGCCACTCATTAAATTTAAGCCCGGAAATTTCCGAACAAACTGCATAGTTAATTAAACAGCTATAGAAACTGCCTTAAACCAAAAATGACAATAAAATGCGAGAATTCAAAATAACATGTGCGGTCCATCATTCAGTATTTTTCTATTTTTTTTTGTTCCAAAAACCAGCATGCATTCAGGAGTATTCGAAAACGTTTATTAATTTTTGTCAGTGGCAAACGACATGACCTTAGATAATATTATCATATATAATTTATAGTCATGTTTAAAACATGCTGTACTAAATAAATTACATTACTCGAAAACTATTCGTTTCATGCTTACTGACTCAATGTTGCCAGAAATTGTATTAAAGAAGAGTCAAATTTATATGTGAGCAAAAATAGTAGAATGGAATCAATACTATTATAAACATGAAAATAACCTTTCAATTATTTTTTTTGGTGATGTAGGTTTTAATAAAGCAATGAAGATGAAGTTTTAAAGTAAATACAATTAATGCTTCCTGTTTTGTTCATAACTTCAGCTGTATTGTATTGCCAAAAATTAGTGTTCACCGATTTAATTAGTGTTTTGATATTCCAAAATTTAGTGAGGATTTGTGGATATACGTCATGGCCGAACGGTTGTTTGATTAAAAAAAAACAAGTGTAACAAATAAGACATTACCCCAAAACAAATAAAGAAGCCGAGATAACTATTGTAAAAACCTATGTCTTGTCACACGTGGAATTCCGAAGAAGAAATAAAGTCAGTAAAATCGTGCATACCCCCATGAGGAAACAAATGTTATTAATAATCCAACAAAAAAATTTCCGGTAAAATTACTGACAGCGGGAAAACAGCCTTGGATGACATAACGAAGACAGTAGAGGAAAAAACAGTAAGTCTATTACGAAGAAACAGCTTCAACGTTTCGGGAAATCAGCCTTGTTACGTTATCAGACACACAGCAGACAAAATAATTAGTCTTTACAGTGATTTTAAGTGGTTAAAACCGTTTCATATTTATCGACTGATAATCAATTACGTATTATTTCACAGTTTGAGACATCAACAAGAATGATGTAGCATTTTAAATCGCGGTGTCATGCGCACACAGGCGCCATCATGGTTAAGCATATTGGGCTGCGAACCGTTGAACATGAATTTTTGTGCTCAAATATTATTTTAGGATAATCTGAGGGTATAAATCGCACGATCAAACCATAACCCGCCACAACACTGTGTAATGTCTCAAAGAAGTCGTACACTAAGAAATAAATATAATAATTACTCGACAGTGACCTTTCTCATGTTTTTCGAAGGTCAAGAGTCCCATATTTCATCGAGATAAAAATCAAGCAAACGGAAACTCAAAGAAATTTTTTGGAATTCTTTTTAATCTTATTTTTTGTTACTCTTTTAATCTGTACGGTATATTACAGCTCCAACTGCATTGCATCTGGTGCAAAGAACCACTAAAAACTGACCCCCCTTTCATTGTAACAGTTTAATTTATACTATTTACAACAAACCATACCTAGGTACATAAAAATAAAGGTAAACTAACATAGTTTTTTTTGACGTGATAACGTCTAATAAATCGATGAACGCCGGCTGCACGCCCGAAAAAGTGTCCCGTCACGCACATTGTTCCGTTACGCTGTGTCCCGTTACGCTCATTGTACGCTTGCGCCGCATCTATCTCTCTACCACTCGACTGTTTATGAAGTGAAGTGAAAAGTTAATTTGGTTTTCATTGCTTATTACAACAACAATTTCGGCAATAAACGTTAATTATTCTTGCATTTTAAAAATCTGATTACTAGTATAAATTCAAGTATTTATTCTTTTATTATTAAAATAAAAATGATTCAATTTTATTAATAGTGTATGCAATCATTTCATCGTCTTGACTATTACCACCGATCCAACGGTCAGGGACACCATAGTCATCATGCTTTAAATCATGTAGCCACTGTAACCGGTAGGGGAGACCGGGGCTAGTTGGCACACTTTTTAATAAAACATTTATATAATTTTTTCAATGTTGTTAATGTGAAATTTTTTTATGGCAGTTCAAGTATCTACATTTCAGCAATATATTTGAGCCACAACAATCGCAGTTTGAAAGTCATAAAATGGTTTATTTAATAATGAACTGTCCCACTGCTTGTGTGCCAACTTGCCCCTGGAACGGGGTAAGATGGCACACACGTAGGGGCATGTTGGCACACATTACAAAATTGAGCATATATGTGTATATATGTGCCTATATGTATAGGCTACATATATCTACATATATACAGGGATATATAGAATAATTTTACAACTAATTACTTTTTTGCATGTATCTTTATTTTATTTCATTACTAAATTTTATCGATTGCCTTCAAGTTTTTTTAACAGATATCACAAATTTATGGAAATACAATCATAGATAATATTACGAATGTGTTGCTTATTTAAGCTAAATATATAACATACATTAGCGCGCATATATATATAAGTATACATATATATATATATATATATATATATATATATATATATCCAATTTCCGTATTTTTTAATGCTAATAATACAAAATCTTAAAATCTTAGCAATTTTACCTACAGTATTTTTCTCTGTATAGCCTATCATACAGTAAAATGTTAATAGAATGCCAATTCTGATCATGAAAATATTTATACTAAATTTTAACTGGTTGATCCAACATGAGCCAAAGTCTTCTAACATTTCTTACAGTTGTGGCACAAAAATTGCACGCTATTATCCGAACAATCTTCGTGGGCCCACATTTTGCAACCGACGCACTGCACCCACTGTTCACCGGGCCGGCTTTTGGAATATGGTCCTAAACAAAGAAGACATAATGTATCCTCCCTACTGGCTCTGCTGTTTGCTGTGTTGACACATATGTTTTTCTTTTTCTTGCATAACATTTTCACCTTAGACTTGCGTGGATTCTGAACTGTATCTTTCGAACTTCCAAACAAGTTTTTCTTAGCTCCTTTCTTCTTATCAATATCTGATTTCTTTTTAGCTAATTCATTTCTTATTGGAGTATCTGTCAACACTTCACTCTTCCTTTTCCTATTATTTACCCGGTTATTTTTCCTTGGACCAGCTTTGGGAAATGGTCTCACCATTTCTGGGCTTATGTTGCACGTAGAATCAACTACAATTTCCTTATCTTGTGATGCGATTTCGTGTAAGCCCCTGCTCGTTACGTCCATTGACGTTTCCTGATCAGCTTCTTCCTCAGTTTGTTGTACAATCAGCATATTTGAAGGGCCTGCTTCCATGATTACAGGTTCATTTGGTCTACATTGAACAGTGTTGTCTGAATTAGGCAATTCTCCACTGTCAACATCATTTTCGTCAGGTGCTGGGCGGTCTGTTACGTAACAACCAAGATAATCTGTATCATTAAAGACATCAGGGTTGAAAGGTGATACCCCACTTACTCTGAAACCAGATAAAATATTTCTCGGCGTAACCGCACTAGAAAAAGCAGCATTTACAACTTCAGGTATGTCATAAATAGTCATTGTTTTCCCAGGATGGTTCACCAGCCAAGAATCACAGGCACTGTTCACAAATTTCTTTAAAGGGCCAAATACACTCCGGTCTAATGGTTGCAGTTTATGGCTGCAGTGTGGAGGGAAAGAAAGGACAGTGACCCCCTTATCTTTAAGGTAGTCCAATGCTTCAATTGAAAGATGTGAGTCGTGATTGTCAAGTAGCAACAGACATGGGTTTTCTTTGGAACACTTAACATTTGTTACGAAGTGATGTGCAAATTTGACGAAATTTGCTTCCTTCATCCAGCCGGTAGCATTTGCATCTCCAGAACTACCTGTAGGCGCTCCTTTCAGAAAATATTCACGAAAATTGACGCGAGGGAAAACAAAATATGGTGGCACATGATTTCCTGTCGCAGATACTGCAACAGCTACAGTAACTAGAGTTCCTCTTTCGGCAGAAGTAATTTTACCTACTTGCTTAAAACCTTTCCGTGCAACTACTCTGTCTGGTCTTTGCACTGTAGTGATACCAGTCTCGTCCATGTTCCACACATCTCCAGGCCCAATTTTCAATCTATTCATAACGTCTTTCAAATTGTCGAAAAATGCTTTCACATTAGTGCGATTGAAACACGTAGCCCTTGAAAGACTGGTCGCTTCAGGTGTTCTTATAGAAAGTGTAGGATGCCGTTTTAAAAATGCAGAAAACCAATCCGCACCTGCCATTTCACAGTCAGCCCAAGAAGAAGGAAACCTTACCTTAAGTCTCACTGCATATTCAAATGCGAATTTCCTGACTTCCTTTGGTGACAATCCATAATAAATATCAGCTGCTTTCTTCAAATAATCAGCAAACTCATTCTCTTGTTCGTTTGTAAAAACCTGAAAAAAACAACCACAAGCCATTAAGCATCTTTAAATTCCTAATTGATATATTTATTCAGGTCGACAACATAACATTTTTTTTAAAAAGCCCTTACCTGTCTCAGTTTCTTGTAGCCAATTGTAAGAGGTGGGGTATCTTGTGGAGCAATAAGTTTTTCTTCAGTTACTTTGCTACAATATCGAGCCAAAGAGCGAAATGGAATTCCAAAATCCTTTGCTACGCTTCTGATGGACTTCCCTTCGAGTTTAACTTTCTTTACTGCTGTTAAAACAACGTCTTGGGAAGTCTGGCATCTATTACTTGTTCTTTTGTAGGTGCGCATGTTGAAGCCTAAAATAAAAAATGATATCCAATTAATAAAACTATAATATTTTGTTGTCTTTCCTACTTGTAATAATGTATGTAATGGTTTGAATTTCAAAAAAATATGCTATTTCATTCCAGTGCTAGCTTATACCTTTTACTCATAACAATGCGTTTCGTTTTGGAAGATCTAGAATCGCGAGAAAGTGTCCGGGGCATGTTGGCACATGTGCCAACATGCCCCGCCATCTATGTGCCAACTAGCCCCACAGCAACTTTTAAAACTTACTTGAGTGAACGAAAGAATTGGAATATATTTACATTATTTTAGTAATTGCTTCTTAAAACTAGCACGTTATAATGTTATACACAAATATTGTTTTAAAAATATATAATTTATTATAAAAGTTATATCCAAGTCTTTGTAAGACAAAATTTTTACTCACCAAACGTAGAAGTAAAGAAAATGGTCTCCTGTTTGTAATAGTGAAGACTCGCGGCGGAAAACAACAGGATCTAGGGACCTGGTCTGTGTGATCCTACATACAAGAGCGTTATGCTATCTGTCGGTAATTATTCGAACTATTAGCACTGTGCCAACTTACCCCTGTAGCCAACTAGCCCCGGTCTCCCCTATGGACGCATGTTTAAACATGCTCTTGAAACCTTCCACACGGTCGTATTTGGAAACTGAAGTTCAAGACTTGCTTTCCGAACAGATTTATTAGGACTACGCAGGTAAGATGTTCTGTCACGGTCAACATCCTGTGCAGACATTTTTGGTGGTCCCGTGTTTTTTTCCGTTTATAAACACATTCTGTCGTTTCGAACTGCTTATAACATCAGCCGATATTTTGCCACATGTGAGATCGCAATTAAACTTAAAAATTGGTTGTCTGTAAAGTCGGTTTACGGAAGATAGTTTAACGTGACAACGTCATAACAAAACATTAATGAAATGATTGCATACTTTTATGAATAAAATTGAATATTTTTTATTGAATTATCACTTTTTTGTATGGATACAAAGGAGTGAAATAAAATCTACAATTTAATTGATAAATTTACTTTTATTTGCACTCATTAATTCAAATATGTTTATTACTTTAACGAATAGATTATTTTAACTATAACTTTTATACATGTTTGCTATTTAACTTCTTCCAATCTGTGTTATTCTGTTAAGGATATGACGATGATAGGAAAAGTAGGAAACGAATGGGAGTGTTTCAAGTTTAATGTGCCTCGAAAACGTCAAATCGATGGTTGTTCTAATCGAGTGGAAGAGAGATAGATGCGGCGCAAGCGTACAATGAACGTAACGGGACACAGTGTAACGGGACAATGTGTGTAACGGGATACTTTTTCGTGCGTGCAGCCGGCGTTCATCGATTTATAAGACGTTGTCACGTCAAAAAGAAACTCACTTTGACCTGAATGCTCTTAGCAAATTGCAGAATACAAAGATCTTCACGCTCAGGTGTCGCCATTTTGCGTAGGTGGCGCTGCAAGCGAGGAAATAACAAAGCAGTACGCGCACGTGCGCTTATATATAATTGTTTGATAACTAGCGCAGAACAAATATGTTAGCTTGAACCAACACTCTGCAACGCCTACAGCTTATACTACAAAATTTATAACCAGGACAATATTTTATGAACAAACTGTATTTGTTGCACTGGTTGTGAAAAAACTATTGTTTTATTGTTATATCTCCGGTTTCGGTCGCCGTAGCGAGATAAAATAGACACCAGTTTTTAAGTCTAATCATAAGTTTTTGAATAAAATAGGTTTCATCAAAATTAGTTACCAACACATGTTTATTGTTATATTATTATCTACCTATTAAGCTTTCCGTGTCATTGACAAGATGGTTAGAAACGCCATGGGGTCAAGGAATTTGGGGAAAGATCCAACCATGGTCTGTTTTAATAAACCTACAGTGATTTCAGGAAAACGTGCAAAACAAAATTGGGACGGATGAATCAGGTTTCGAACCGACGCGACGTGTCCCTAAATGCGAGTCCAAAGCTTAAATGTTCTGCTTCCTCACTTAACTGTTACGCCACCTCACTCAGCACCGAGAAGGCTCTTGAATGAATAATCTCCATATTTGAAGTGATAGTGAATAATGATATTAGGAACAGATGGTTTATATTTCCGCCAAGTTATTTAGCAGTAATATCTAACGGAATCAGGGCTTGCATGGTTAACAAAAGAAATGTAAAGTGTTGGCAAGGCTTAGGTGTAATCCTCTTTAAGTAGGCCTATAGCTCTGGAATCTGCAGGTATACCTGTTGGTGTTGCAGTTTATAACCTTGATAGTTAGTCGTTTGAGTGTTTTAGTCTCTCATGACTTGGTTGTAATTTGACCGTTGAAATACCGTAAGTCTGTTATTGGTTTCAACTACCTCAGGGCTTGTAAACTAAAAAGAATGAAGACGTCCCAAGAACAAACATTGTTCGGAGGGCAACTAATAGTTGAATAAATGCATTAAATCTTCGATTTGCTAACTGCTAGTCAGATATGTAGGATGCTGTAGGAAACCGACGATAAGAGAAGTCTGGCTCATGATGCATTCGTTTCAACAAACCGTGAGACATTCTTGTGATTGTTTGCAGGTGTTTCTGAATGCAAAGCTGCTAGACTCGGTGTTTATGTCCCTTGAGAGATACAAATTGTTTCGTTCGTCAGCGTGTTTTACGAAATTATACATGTGGCAAGTATTTTTGCTAGTTCTAAAATTTGTTTCGGCTTTCTCTGCGTGGAACATGAAAAACTTTTCTTTTTGTAACTTATTTCTAAATTTTGTGTGTTGATTTTATTTAGTCTATAATGAAGAGGTGATATTTTATTTGTTGGCTATAAAAATTTTTTTTGCTTCATAAGAGTAATGAATTAGAGGCCTATACTTTTAGATTAAAATTAGGTTTGTGTTTGCAAAATTTTTCTTGCAAAGAAATTTTTTGCTAAAGCCACTCTACATATTTTTTTTCCAACAGAGATATGTAAGAGTTATTTTTCTTAGTGTCCGCAGACTATGTATGTAAGGGTCGATGAAAAACTACGTAACATGTGCATCTAGTGTTTCGTGGAGATCTGTAAGTTGGATGCCCCTACAAGGTAGGCTGTCACGGGTCTCTTTTAACGTCAGGGGTGTATGTGTGTTAGTGAGGCGGGATGATAAGCGCGACGCTCGCTGGTGCTTCCAGCGCGGTATAGCCTCTAAGCGCAAGTCTCTGAACTGGCGCGCATTCGTCTCGTCGTCACAGGATAACTGTGAAATTTGAGCGGTGACCGTAACATTATATGGCGGAGAAATGAAGATAAAGCTGTTATGCAAGCCCCTTAAGTGCTTTCAAGAATCTGTACTGATTGTTTTATGCCTAAAAATAACTCTGAAAACACGCGTTTTAGGCATTTTAACGCTTCTAAAAATGCAGTTTAAAAACTTAATCTGAAATTAAAAGTACTTTTCGGCCCTCAGCGAACTCTTAAATACTATTCTTAAATAGGCCCCACTCGGATAACTTGAATAGTTTTGAAATCGCGTTGTTTTTCCTGAAGCTCTGCACACCGTATGTGTGCGCAGGTAGGCGGGCCCCTTAAGGGGCAGAGCTATCTATGGTTTGTCATATTATGCGATGAAAAATACGTTTATGAAATGAATTTCTTTGGGCGAAAATTCGTGCGAACGTAAACAGCCTTCTATGTAGATGTCTGAACGTTAGGGTAATTTAAAAGTTTAATTATTTTTTGCAACAT